>NC_063346.1:57894364-57958156 GCF_021869965.1 Rhincodon typus
CTGAAACAATTTTAACCCCACTGCGAAGCCTCGTAAGGATGCCTACCCTGAAGAAGTTACCCTCCGGAAAAACCATTTCTGAAGAAGGGTCTAGGCCCAAAACGTCAGCCTTCCTGCTCCTCCGATGCTGCTTGGCCTGCTGTGTTCATCCAGCTCTACACCTTGTTATCTGTGATTGGAAGAGCATCTCTTTGCAATTCTAGCTGTTCCAGCCTAAGGGGTGACTTTTCTCAGATTTCTCACTCTGGGATTGAATTGAGAAAAACTGGCAACCTGCCACTCCTGCAGCCTTGATCCCTTGGCGAAAGTGGCGGAGAATGATATGCTGGATCTGGAGGTTGTTGGGGTGGTATGTGAGGACTAGAGGGATTCTGTCTTTATTCTTGTTGGCGGAAGGGGGGTTTGAGGGCAGAAGTGCGGGAAATGTATGAGATGCGGGTGAGGGCATTTTTAATCACCGGAAGCGGGGAGTTGCAGTCATTGAAATAGGAGGACATCTAGGATGTCCGGGAGTGGAATACTCCATCTTGGAAGCAGATGCGGCAGAGGCGGAGGAATTGGGAGTAAGGGATCGCATATCCTCACATACCACCCCACCAACCTCCGCATCCAGCATATCATTCTCTGCCAATTCCGCCACCTACAATCTCACCCCACGACCAAAGAGATATTTGCCTCCCCGCCCCTATCTGCCTTTTTGGAGGGACTGCTCTCTCCGCAACTCCCTCATCTGCTGCACACTCCCCACTAACCGCACCTTTCCCTGGGAAGTGCCACACCTGCCCCTACACCTCTCCCTTAACCCCTATCCAAGGCCCAAAGCAAACCTTTCATATCCGACAGGGGTTCATCTGTACATCCTCCAACTTGGTCTACAGTATCCTTTGCTCCCAAAGTGGCCTCCTCTACATCGGTGAGGACAAGCATAGACTCGGGGACCATTTCGTAGAGCATCTGCACTCTGTTCGCGACAAACGGCAGCACCTTCCAGTCTCCAACCATTTTAACTCCCCCTCCCTGTCCCTGGGTGACATGTCCATCCTGGACCTCCTCCCGTGCCACAATGACACCACACACAAACTGGAGGAGCAAAACCTCATATTTTGCTTCGGGAGCGTACAGCCCAATGGCCTTAATGTAGAATTCACCAGTTTTAAAATATCCCCACCCCCAGCCTCACCCCATGTCCAACCCTCCCTCTCATTCCCACCTCCTTGACCTGACGCAACCTGTCCACCTTCTTCCCCACCTATCTGCCCCACCCATCCCACTGACCAATCCCCACCACTCCCTACCTGCACTCATCTATCACCATCCCACCTACCTTCCCCAGCCCCACCCCTCCTCTCTCTATTTATTTCCCAGCTCCCTTCCCCCTCCCCATGTCTGAAGGAGGGTCCTGATCTGAAATGTCAGCTTTCCTGCTGCTCTGATGCTGCCTGGCCTGCTGCGTTTCTCCACACTGTTGTCTCTGACTCTAGCATCTGCAGTTCTTGCTATCTCCTACTTTATAGGCTTGTCCTTTTTGCAGGAGCTGTAAAAGCAGGTTCCTGTGCTTCTGGACATTTCAATCACAGAACAGGGCACACTGACTGCAGCGAAGTGGGGCCTGGTTTTTATGAGGATCTTCTTCACAGCTCGAATTGTGGATTCTGGACAGGTTTGGAACACATGGCCCCTGACCAGGAATCTACAGTGTAGAAAACATCTAAAAGTAAGTGGTTAATTTTTAGGGTTTCTGATCCTCATTGGATGTCTGGACTAATATTACAGCTGAGGCACAACCAGCGCTTCAAAACCTTTTATCACAATTCTTGTTTTGTAGACTATGCATCTATGTTTATAAAGCCCAAGATTCAGTATGACTTGTTAATTATTTGCTCAACCTGCCATTCTACCTTCACAAGTTGCAGGGATCAGAACTTGCAGCCATTTGGCAGATTATGAGCTTTTGCATCTTGGAAATCCACCATTTTAAATACTTTTTCCGATCTTTTGAATGGGGTTTTTAAAAAAAAAAAATCACAGCTCTGCAGTCAGAAAGTGCAGGGAGAGACTGAGCTACTCAAATTGCAGATTCTGTCTCTCCCAAGCTGCTGGTCGCACTCCAGCACCTCCGGTTGCAAGTTCCTCCTCTCCTGATCTTGCTGCTCCACCAGAGAGAGATTCTGTGATTGTCGGAGCACTGAAAAGCAGGAGAGAAGGAACCTGCAATTGGAGGAGCTGCAGCAGCCTGAACTACAAGTCATTGCAACACAAGGCTGGAGAGAGTGGACATTTGAAAGGAAACAGTCCCATCATCCTTCAGAATGATAAACGTGAGTGAACAGGATTTGCTCTGGGGATTGTTACCGTATTTGTGCATTAGTAGTTGTGGCAATTCCAAATTTCACTCATTCTGCTGTTAGTCCCTTTATCGCATCCGCAAGACTTTCTGCCCCTTACCCCCCCCCCCCCCCCCGCACTCCTGTTGCCAAGCCATAGCCTAGAAAAAAGCTGCCTCCTCCACCCATTAAAACCCACTTAACTTTGGATCCCACTGTCACCCATAGATGCTGAGGTAGTCTGTGATAATGTGGCTGGTGGATGTGGTGGACCAAGAAGGTCACCACATTTTGAAGCATCCTCTAGCCTACTATCTGTAGTCTGTCTGCTGCCATTGCGGCTTCAGAACAAAGTAAAAATTAATTGGTGGTGGGTGATGGTATGGTCCTTACAGCCACTCACTCCTCAATAACATCAAATCTGTACCGCCAAAAAACACAATCTATACTCATCCCACTTTTCAGCAGTAGGACCATAGCCTTCCATGTTATGACACTTAAAGGGTTCATCCAAGTACTTTTTAAAGGTTGTGAGATTTCCTACCTTAGCTCCCCAGGCTGGGTAGCCCCCCTTCCCCATCCTCTGCGTGAAAAAAAGATTTGCTCAAGTTCTGTCTAAACCTCCTGCCTTTCACCTCAAAATTATGCCCCTTTGTTCTTGAACTTGCAACTGATGGGAATAGCTGCTTCCTATCCATCCTGTCCATGCCCCTAATAATCTTATCCACTGCTATCAATTCCTCCATTGACCTTTTCTGCTCCACAGAGCAGATAACCTGAGCTTATCCAGCCTCCATCCTAGGCAATGACCTGGTGAATTGTCTTTTTTTAAATTTTAGTGCTTTATTAACTGTTCCTTTTTAATTCTGCTGGATAGTTTCCCTTTGTTTGCACTCTGCTAACTCCACCCCTTGTCTTTCTTCCTTTTCTTTACCTCTTTCATCCCTGTTGCACTTCTTGCTTTTGCCCCTTATACTTCATAGAACATAGAACAGTACAGCACAGTATAGGCCCTTTGGCCCGCAATGTTGTGTGCCAACCTATTATCCTACTAAGATCAAACTACCTTGCATAGCCTACATTATACTATCATCCATGTGCCTATCCAGGAGTCACTTAAAAGTCTCTGAAGTATCTGACTCCACTACCAGTCCCGGCAGCGCGTTCCACATGCCGACCAGTCTGTGTAAATCTCTCGTTCCTCTGCTCCCCATTGCTCCTCTGCACCTGCCCCCACCCCCCCCCCCCCCCCCCCCTCTCTCCCCCCCCCTGCCCCCGCGCCCCCCCTCCCCTCCCCGCTCTTGCCCTGTGCCACCCCCCTCTTCCTGCACCACCCCCACCTCTCCCCTGTACTTAGATCGGCCCCCGTGTTATAGAATCATAGAATTCTTAGAGTGGAAATGAGCCATTCAGCCCATCAAGTCCACATCGACCCTCCAAAGAGCATCCCATCCAGACCCAACCCCCTATCCCTGTAACCCTGCATTTCCCACAGCTAATCCAACTAACCTACACATCCCTGGACTCTATGGACAATTTAGCATGGCCAATCCACCTAACCTGCATATCTTTGGACTGTGGGAGGAAACCCATGCAGATACAAGGTGAATGAGCAAGCTCCACACTGACAGTCGCCTGAGGCTGGATTGGAATCCAGGTCCCTGGTGCTGTGAAGCAGCAGTACTAATCACTGAGTGACCATGTCACCAACTTCTCTTTCCCTGCACTGCCCCGCTCCATGTGCCCCCCCCCCCCCCCCCGCCTTACCCCTTATTTTTTCCCTTTTCCTCTGCTTCCCCAACCCTCATCCCTTTTCCTTTCTTTTCTCCTCCCCCTTTCTCTCCTCCCTTCTGTTCTTTCCTGTATACTCTCTCTGCCCCTTTCTTTACTGCCCTACCCCCCACCCCAACCCACCCCCACCAAACACCAACCCTCTAAGCACAGATACTTAATGACGTTTGTATTCTGTTCCCTTAATAATGAAGTTGCTGGAAAGTTAGCATCCTGGCCAAATCAGGTGACTATTAGACCAAGAGTTTATAAATGAGCCAGTTTGCATTACAATGCCACCCATTTGAAGTGGCCATAGAAGTATTTTCCATCACCACAGATCATAGTGGTATAATTTTCTAGCCCCTATGTACTCCTTGTTGCTTTGTGCTATAATGTGTACACAATTCCTTGTCACAGAAATAAAGAACAGTTCAGCACAGGAACAGGCCTGTCAGCCCATGCAAGACTGCACCAACACATGATGCCTTTCTAAACTAAAAACCTTTTGCCTCTATGCTTCTGTATCCTACTATTCCCTGCCCATTAATATATCTGTCAAGATACCTCTTAAATGTTGCTATTTGTATCTGCCTCCACCATGTACTCTGGCAGTTAATTCTCTTACTGCCCTGTGTAAAAGAGAAAACCTGCCTCTCATCGCCTTTAACTTTTCCCCCTTTTCCCTTAAACTTATGTTCCCTCGTCATTAGCATTTCTGCCCTGGGGCAAAAGACTCTAACTCATAATTTCTATCTGGTCACCCCTCATCTGTCAATGTTCAAGTGAAATGTTTGTTTACACAAGGGATTAGTTGGAACGAATTTCAGCGTATTGAATGTTTGAATGAGTTTGTTTCCCCAGGAGTGACATATTCCATCATTAGTGCTCCTCCTGAGATAATAGCCGAGTTGCCTTGGAGACGGAAAGATAAAAGTTGGTGGGTATGAGTTGGCACTGAGCTAGTATAGAGTTTATTAAGGGCTGTGAAATTTATTGGGCCTACTGGAGTTTAAGAGGCATGTGGTTTGAGTAGATGGACGTAGGTTGGCACAGGGAATAGGAGGAACCATTGGGAAAGTACAGAGGTATGGGTTGGCAGGAATGGGGTATAGAAAATGAGAGGGTAAGAGCAATAGGAATAGTTATGATTTAGTTTCATTAAACTTTATATAAAGTGCCAGAGTTAACTTGCAGGTTTTCTGTCCAACATGTCTTGGGAAGCAGCAGCCTTTCTGAACTGGGATAGTAGGAACTGCCGATGCTGGAGAATCTGAGACAACAAGGTGTAGAGCTGGATGAACACAGCAGGCCAAGCAGCATCAGAGGAGCAGGAAAGCTTCAGATTTCTGAAGAAGGGTCTAGACCCGAAACATCAGCTTTCCTACTTCTCTGATGCTGCTTGGCTTGCTGTGTTCATCCAGCTCGACACCTTGTTGTCTCTAGCCTTTCTGAACTACCTGGTCTCACTCCTAAGCCATTCTGCCCTGTGGATCAAATAAAAAGAGCATATACGGCCATTTTTATATGTTGAGCTTGTGGAGCCAAGATTTCTCCCAATTCTGTGCACCTGGGCTGGGAATGAAAATTAGGGCCTGTGTTGAACACAATCATTTTGGTGACAAAAACAGAAATTGCTGGGAAAACTCAGCAGGTCTGGCAGCACCAGTGGGCAGGCCACAGAATTAACATTTTGTGTCTAGTGACTCCTCTGTAGAAGATGATTTCCAACATTTGCTGTTCTATTCGCAGACATATTGGCCTCTACTAGAGAAATGCCCCTGCATTGTTTGGCTGTTAACTAAATGTGGATAATTACCCAATACTGTGTTTAATGTGGCATGTCCCTGGGTTGGCTCTAGGACCAGTTTTGCAGAAAGCACTCTGAACTAACTCAAGTAATTTTACTATCATTCTGACACTTGGTAATTTGCTTGGCTCAATGTGCATCCAAGTTGAAATCACCCATTAATTGTATTTCATTTTATGCATGTTGGCCAAAATTTTATACCCTTGCCCCACAGCACCAAATTTGGCACCATTGCCAGGTGCCCTTCCCCATGCTAATCCATGTGCCTCCACCCCTCATTGCAGTTTTGCTGATTGACGACAACTTAATGCCTTCATCCTGCCCGAAAATTTTTCCCATGCTAGTGAAGGCTGGTGCAAAGTATTTAAGCCACCACTGGTGGCTGGGAAATGGCAATAGGGCCTCCTCCATTTCCATGTCAATCAGAGACCTCACCTTGGTTTCCACCCCCTTTCCACATTGTGGACCCTGGAGGAATCTTGAGATGTTATGGAGTTGCTCCCACTGGGCATAAATAAAGACAGTGTGGGTCAAGTTAATAAAGAGAGAAACATACAAAGCACTAGGCACAAATCTGAAGTCCAGTTATTTGAATGTTGGAAACATGTGCAGAGAAATAAGTAGAGTGGACAAAGTAGCATTAGGCAGTAAAGTTTATACAATAGTCCTTCAATAAGATAACAGTAAAATTAGAGCCTGGTACATCCCTTGTATCCATAAACATTCGCTCCACTATAAACACTCAGTCACAGCAATGTGTACTATCTACAAGATGCACTATCAAAGTTCACCAAGGCTCCTCAGACCACACCTTCCAAAGCCACAACCACTTCATCTAGAAATGCAGCAGGTACACAGGAGCACCAAAATCTGCTAGTTCCCCTCCAAGACACTCTCCATCTTGACTTGGAAATATATCACCATTCCTTTACAGCATCTGGGTCAAAATCATAGAACTATCCCAAACAACATCATGGGTGTCCTACACTGAATAGACTATAGTGGTTCAGGAAGGCAGCTCACCACTTCCTACTCAAGGACAGCTCCAGATGGGCAATAAATGCTGTCCCAGTCAGCAACACTCACATCCCATGGGTTAAAAGAAATGAGGCAGTAGAGTTTGTGGATTAGTGTTTTAATAGTGTAACAGTAAGACTAGATCTTTGTATATACCTTGTTATAAAGAAATGCAAACCTGAAGACAATACTTGACCTTGCCTTCTTATCAAGCATGTATCTTGAACCCAAACTTACAAATGTGGGCATAAAAGCCACACAACAAAGACCCTCTGAAATTTCCTATCACTCACCCTGTCCATCTCAGATCACAAACTTTTCTCAGGTCTTACCTTTGTCCAAGCCTCCAGCTCCTCTCCTTCAGGGGATTCATTATATTTGCAGCAGTGGCCCTGCAACCAGACAGCAACTGGCCATGTGATTGGCCGACAGCTCTTAGAGACAGGAATTCCTCCTAGACAAGCCAATCAGTGGCTGCAGATTTCAAATTCAGCGCAGCAATTTGTTTAATGGTATGCATGTGCAGGTGTTGGCATGTGTTTGTGTACATGTGTATCTGTGCATTTGTGTGTGCATGTATGTGTTTGTGTCTGCGGGCTGGATTTTGCAACAGAGATAGAGGTGAGTTAGAGGTTGAGTGAATTGGCAGTTTAGGCTGCAGCATGGTGGGCCAATCACCCAATTTAAAACCACCTCAGTGCTATTTTGTTTTGGGCAGCAGCCATAGGTTTGGGACAGCTGGGTGTTCAAACACAACTTTGGCATTGGCAAGCAGGCAATTAGAGGGATAGTAGGAACTGCTGATGCTGGAGAATCTGAGACAACAAGGTGTAGAGCTGGATGACCACAGCAGGCCAATCAGCATCAGAGGAGCAGGAAAGCTGACGTTTCGGGTCTAGTCCCTTCTTCAGACCATTCTTCAGGAATTAGTTAGGCATGTGGGAGGTGCTTTCAAACTATTTTCTCATAGTCCCACTGGTTGCACAGAGCTTTCAAAACCTCCATCATTCCTGCTCACATGTGCCGTTATGCTCTACCTGAGCTCCAGTTCTAAACTTGCCTGAGGCCTAACTGAGGTGCATAGACCTGCACGAGTAGAGGCAGTGCTCGGGGACAAATCATCCTCTGCTGTCCACCAGTCTTACCATCAGCAACTGCCTGTCCTGTAGGCATTGTTTCAACGCCAAGGACCTCCTCCTTCATGGATGTCAATGTCTCCAAGTTGACCATTCCACCCCTGAATGACTGCTTTCATGGGTGTTCATCCCACCTCTTGCAATTCAAGGATCATGAGTTCAGTTACAGTTAACCTTTCCATTTATCCATTATCATCTGCAATCAGAGGGGATGATGCCAGAATTTCGCAGACCTGTGACTTACATCATCGTCTTCCCAAGTAATACAACCTTTGATCCCTTCCCTCAGATGTTGGTTGGCACATGCCCATATGTGTGTGTGTGTGTGTGTTTGTGTGTGTGTGTGTGTTTGTGTGTGTGTGTGTGTGTGTGTGTGTGTGTGTTGCCATGACCCAGATGGGAATGGTGCACTGGAAATCAAGCCCCACTCTTCCATGAGGTGTCACAAATCCATAAATGACCAAATGAATCATGAAGATGGTTAATTTGCCTGACTTTGACTGCTGTCTGAGATAAGAGAAACTCACGCCCGAATTAATCAATAAACAACAAAATTTAAACAAATACATTCATTTAACAAATGGCAAAATGGATTATTCATTGTTAATATTCAGAATTCAGCTATACCCCTTTAAATCTCTACACACATCTATTCTCAAATAAGGTAGACAATTCTGTGAAAGATCATTGGTGGAAAACATAGGTGAAAAGGAACAGTCTCTAAGAATCAAAAGTCCAAACCACAAGGGTATAAAGACTTGACCTTCATAGTTCTTTTGGTGATTTTGGTGATGATAATATGTTTTTGTTT
The DNA here is from genome assembly GCF_021869965.1 of Rhincodon typus. Taxonomy (NCBI): domain Eukaryota; kingdom Metazoa; phylum Chordata; class Chondrichthyes; order Orectolobiformes; family Rhincodontidae; genus Rhincodon; species Rhincodon typus. The sequence goes on from NC_063346.1 coordinate 57,903,233, forward strand.
ATTGCAGAAGATCAGTGCTTCTGTAATAAACTAAGGGACATTCTGATCTGGCACTGCTGTCGGGTGAAGAAGGAGGGAGTACTGTCAGAGTGTGCTGTAAGGAAATGTGCACAAGAGCAAAGATTTATTGAGCGTGCACAAAATTAGAAAGCAATATTGCATAACAAACAGCATTCAGGCAGGAGATAGGCGACAGGTCACAGGCCTCAAACACAGGGCAATCCTAGAAAATCTGGAATGATTTGATCATTCTGATGTATGTACGGGTGTATGTATTTGTGTGGTTGTGGTGTGTGTGTGTGGGTGTGGTTGTGGGCAGGGACTGCTCCTGTCCTACACTTCAAATATGCTTGATTTACTGTAAAGTGTTTTGCTGTGTCCAGACATTGTGGATTACCAGATAAGTGCAACTTATTATTGGCTGGAATCTGGAAATGTGTTTTTACATAATAGATACTGGAAATCTTGAATTCTGCACCATGTCGATATGGGGCTCATTTGGAGCTTACAAGACTGATGCTGAGATTTTTGTTCAGGAAAGTATGAAGCAAGGAGAGGTGGTGGGAAGACGGTGGTAGTTATTACAGTGGAATTGAGATACATATCAACCATGATCTTGTTGAATTGCATAGCAAGCTCATGGCACTGAATTGCCTTCTTCTGTTCCTATATTATCATTAGTCTGTGCTTTTCAAATGCAAGCACAGATGGAGTTAAAACTGATGATGTACTGAAATACTGTTCCAGTATATGGGATGTGAGTTAAATATATTTTCCAGGTGGTGGTTTCCAAGGGGAGTCCTCTGGCACATCTTCAAATCTTCTGAGGAATTCCTCAGTTGAACGAACTTCCAGCAAGTTGGAATATTTCCCACCCACATTCTTCTCACCGAATTGGTGCAATGATGTTGATTCTGTGTGAAAGTTGAATGTTTTTTCAGACGTCTGCATTCTATAATTCAGAGGATTGATTGGTCTGACTGCAGCATTATTGAAGTAGGAGAGGGCAAAGATTGGGGTCCAGCAGTCTTAGAAGAAGATTGGTTTCTGAGCCTCTTGAGAAAGAAGGCCAGCAGAATGGAATTCAAACTTACAGGTGTCCTATTTGAACAATTCAGCCTAAATCCCCACCTAGTAATATTTCCATACCATCAACCACCTTCTTTGTCTCATCCACAGCCTTTGCTGCCACCTGAGATCACCATTACTGCTTTCTCTTTTGTAAATCTGGAAAGTGTGCCCTTGCAATTGTCCCACACAGGCACCCCACACCAGACGGGCTAACCATAGGTGTACCACACTAGATAGCGTGCCAACACTGGAGAGGGTGGCCACACTGAGTAGTGTGCCCATACATGTGACAGGGTGCCCACAAATGTCTCACACTGAATAGTGTGCTCACACAGGTGTTCCACACTGGACAGGCTGCCTACCTGCATCACCTACTGGGAAAAGTACCTACCTGGGTGCCCACATTAAGAAAGGTGCCCAGACAGGCAGCCCCTATATGCACTAGAAGTCTCTGAACTCGTACCATTATGATCTTACTCAATCCTACAAGCTAGTTTTATGTTCTCGGTATGAAATTGAAACAGGCAAGCCTGTTTGACATATTCAATTGTCATTCGTGCAGGAGCTTCATTCAGCCGCAGAATAGATCAGCACCACTGTTATTTAATGGGTCAAACACCAACCTGCTGGTGAACTTTCTCTTATCACACTATGTGAGGAGAGTACATGTACAATGAAAACCTCGTTTAAAAAAAAAGTAGGCAATCATCTTGCTGAAACAATGTTTATGTTGCCTTGTACACTCATGACACCTTACTGCATGCAGGTAACTGGTCTGAAAGCTTGTGATGGTCTGTGTTTTCCACAATATCTCGATTATGAAGGTGCAGCCATTTTGGAGGAAGAAGTAGGGAGGACACTTAACACATTGCACAAACAATCATAGAGATCACATTCTCAGATATGTTTTCAGTACTACACTGCTCTGAATTCCCCTAGATCCAGTGTTACATCTATATGAGACCCCCCATCCCGGCCTTTACAATGCCCTCTTGGCTATCATCAAACAATAAAACCTAACAACAAAAATCTCCTCATTAACACCTTTATTAAAAGCATTGTGCAATAATTCAGCCTTGTGCATCACTTAGAATATCTTCTGGGATTCCTTACCTAACCTATATTTTGCATCACCAACAATCCCAATATTGCTGGTTGAAGGTTACTGTCTTACAGTGGGGAGACTGCAGATGGACTTAGAGGTCAATCTCAAATAGCTTTGGCTTTGAGGGCTGTGTGCTGAATTGAACTATTTTCGAACAAATGGCAGTAAGCCAAGCTGGTTGACAGGGCCATTGGTGCGTTGCAGTATGAATGCTGTCATTCTGGGAGAGGATAGCAGGTTTCTGGTCAGGGGAGCTACTATCACTCAAATGTGTTGAGACCTTTATTATTTTATTTTTATTTTTTATCACTTTTGGTTTGGAGCTGAAAGTTGATGGTTGTAGAGATTGTAATGAGGTCAGCCAGGTGACATAATAGAAATGAGTTCCCTGATTGGGGCTGTTAATCTGGTCCAGTCAGGCAACCCTGGCTGACAGATAAGAACAGGAGTGTCAGATATCCTGCTCACTCTGAGAGCTGGCTCTGAGGGAGCTGGATCAGTGTCAAGGACTCTTCATGTGTAACTAAAGGGTGACTTGGTGATGCAATACTGACCTCTGTAGAGTTATTTCAGTGGCAGTGAAAAAAAAGCATGCTCCTAAAGAAACTTGCTCGCAATAGTCGTCTTTGAGTTGGGGTAAGCATTTCTGGCATCATGCTATTATTTGGGAAGCTTGACTTGTTTGATCTTGCCGTTGAACTCTGGGCCCATTACTTAGAACGAATGCATTATTGTTTTCCAGGCAAATTGGGACAGATGAAAATCAGCGAGTAATTTTCCTGGCAAATTGTGGACGCACAGCTTTTTCGGCTGTTAGGAGCCTAACTTTCCCTGAGGCACTAGTTACAAAAGCCTTTCAAGAGTTGGCGGATTTAGTTAAGGAATACCTTGGGTGGCATGGTGGCTCAGTGGTTAGCACTGCTGCCTCTCAGCACCAGGAACCCAGGTTCAATTCCACCCTTGGGTGACTTTCTGTGTGGAGTTTGCATATTCTCCCTGTGTCTGTGTGGGTTTCCTCCTGGTGCTCCAGTTTCCTCCCACAGTCCAAAAATATGCAGGTTAGGTGGATTGACTGTGCTAAATTGCCCATAGTGTTCAGGGATGTGTAGATTAGTTGGGTTATAGGGGGATGGGTGTGGGTGGGATGTCTGAGGGTTGGTGTGGACTTGTTGGGCTGTAGGGCCTGTTTCCACACTGTAGGGATTTTATATTAAAAAAAAAGAATATTATGACTCCAAGCCTCCTGTAATTATGAGATGCTATCGGTTTTATTCAGCAATTCGAGAACGAGGCGAATCCGTATCAGGATTTTTGACTAGGTTAAGGTGACTAACAGAAGCATGTGACTTTGGTTTAACCCATCACGAGCTGCTGAGAGACCATTTGGTATGTGGCATTAATGCTGTAACCATGCAAAAGTACCTACTAGCTGATGCCCAACTGAACTTCAGACAGGCACTACAACTGGCTTTATCATTGGAAAATGCAGCAAGAGGACCATATGAGTTGCAGGGTATTGCAGTGAAAGTGGACACCCTTGCCAGTCCAACTGAGCTTGGGGAACACACTTGAGTGAAGTTCATCCTGCCCTTGACATCAAGGCTACATTTGATTTGAGTGTGGCATCAAGGAGCTTTACCAAAACAGGAGTTAATGGGAATCAAGGAAATCTTTGCACTGGTTGGAGTCAAGGCTCAAGCAAAAGTAAATGGTTGTAGTTGTTAGAAGTCAATCATCTCAGCTCCCGGACATCTCTGCAGGAGTTGCTCAGCAAGGTGTCCTTGGTGCAAACATCTTCAGCTGCTTCATCGATGACCTTCTCTCCATCATAAGGTTAGATTGGGGATGTGCAATTGTCAGTGAATAACATTCAGCATCATTCACGACTCCTCAGGTACTGAAGCTCTCCAGCCCCTGTGCAACAAGACCTAGACAATGTCCAGGTTTGGGCTGACAAGTGGCTAATAACTCATACCTCTCAAGTGTCAGAACAAGACCATTTCCATTATGAGAGAATTTAAGAAATACCTCTGAACACTCAATGATATTACCATCATAGAATCCCTGACTGTCGACATTCTGGGCAATACCATTGACCAGAAACTGAATTGGACTATCCATTAGATATACCGTATAGGATTCCAAGCTTCTGCCCTTCTTCTGTAGCCAGCGATTAACTCACCTCTTGACTCCCAAAGCCCGCAGCTCCAACAACACTCAAACCTGAACCATCCAGGACAAAGTAGTCTTCCTGAATGGCACCATATCTGCAAACATTCACTTCCTCCACCAGTGATGTTCAGTAGCAGCAGTATATAACATCTACAAAATGCACTGCAGAAATTCATGAAGGCTCTTCCTAATCCATGACCACTACCTTCAAGAAGGACAAGGGCAGCAGTTATGTTGTAACATCACCAGCTGCAAGTTTCCTTCCAAGCCACTCAGCATCCAGACTTGGAAGTATGTCACCTTTCTTTGTGTCACTGGGTCAAAATCCTGGAACTCCTTCCCGAATAGCATTGTGGGTCGACCTATGGTATATGGTCTGCAGCAGTTTAAGAAGGCAGGCCACCACCCCCACCTCCTGGGCAACTAAGGATGGGCAATAAATTCCAGCTCAGTCAGCAGTGCTGACTGCTATCCTGTGAGTGAATGTTTAAAAATGGCAGTGAGATGTGGGTGTGAGACTTGTATCATTGGAAGGTGTATAAGGGTGCTGTACAGTATATGACTTTTAGGCAGAGGTGACGTGAATGTACATTCACTGAACTTGATTAAGCATGTGAGTTCATTAAAGTCTTCCAGAACTGCAGACAAATCCTTGGAGCTAGACTCCTGTCATTAGCATTTTTTGTCGCCCAGGTTCCTGGATACTATTGACATCAAGAGGTTTTGAGATAGTGCAGGAAATGTCATAGAAGTAAATGGTGAGCCGTGATCCATTTGAATAACAGGGCTGAATGGCCTATTTCTGCTCCTGTGTCCTATATTCCGACACTGTTTCTCTGAGTTATGAATCTCTGTTTCTCGATATGTCGTGTCTCCTTTTCATTCTTAAGGAGAAGAAATGCTGAATTGCAGTTGAGTGAGAGTGCTTATTGGGAAATTGATTGTCACCCAGTTAATATTTTTAGTGGAAGATGAAAGTTAAATCCTGCCAATTATGGATCATGACCAAAATTTACAAAATATCTAGACTGGGAGACAAAGTGGATTTTATTACAAAATAAACAACTGAAAGGCACTTGAAGAAATTAGAGAAAATGAATCTGTTCAAATGAATTTTTAAAAGGCAAGTCATGCTCAGCATAACAATCTTCAGACATTTTAAACAATAAATCCCACCCTTGTGGAAGAACATTTTATCTGTTTCTTTTGAAAAGTAGAGCTTAAGCAGTAGTAACAAGAAAGTTGGGAAAGATGACTGTAAAGCATTCTGAAATGTCTTGAGGAGAGATTAAAGGTGTGGGAAAGGGCAGAAAAGTCAGGGATCCAGGAAAAGGCACCCAGAGGGTGGACTGTAACATCCTGACGACTATATTAAAGGTGCCACGGGAGTGAATGAGATTTGTTTACACAGACTTAGAAAGGATGAATTGGCTTGTAAGATGAACGTTGTTACAAAGACGAACTGAGATGAGGCCACGTGGGAAATAAGGAAGCTCTTGGTACAGGGAAACAGAGCCACTGGAAGTTAACAAGGACAGAGCACAAGCACTGTCATAGTACTTTATTCCTGAAACCCTACTTTGTCTGAAACAAATAAAATTGACTGACAAATCCATTTATACAGTCTAGTTCCATTCCCTTCCCCAGTAACTTATTCTACATCTTGGTTGTCTTTTGCTTTGACAATTTTTGCATAATTGGAGGACAGATTTTCCATTTTGATGGTCCTGGCAGCAAGGGTCCAGCTGAGATTGTTGATCCATTAAGATTACTGGGACTAGGAGTTTGCAATTTCCTGAGATGTGCACCAAGTATGTGCTAATGGAAAATCTTTCCTGCACTCCTCATTACCTTGTAGTTAAATTGTCAACCGCTAGTTTTCCAAAGCATCATGTCACTTTTAAAATTCATATCCCTGTTTTCAAAATCCTCCATGGCATTTTTCTTCACTACCTCTGTAACCTCCTCCAGATCAATCTCTTTGTTGCTTTAATTCTGGCCTCCTGAATATCCCTGATTTTAATTGCTCTACCATTGGCGGCTGTGCTTTCAGCTGCATGGGCCCTAAGTTCTGAGATTTCCTTGCTGTCCCTGACCCCGTTTAAAATATCGTTTAATGATCACACAAAAGCAAAAAACTGCAGATGCTGGAAATCTGGCATAAAAATAGAAAATCCTGAGAACACTCAGCAGGTCAGGCACTAACTGTGGAGAGAGAAACCCTTAAAAGTTTCAAATCGATCAGAATCTGAACTGGGAATGTTAAAAATGTCATAGCTTTTACACAGGTGAAAATAGGGGAAAATAGCAAACGAACGAATGTGAAGGCCTGTGGTATGGAGGAATAATGACTGATCTGCTTCAGGCCTTAATCCTCTTTTGTGCCTCGTGAAAAAGAAGGGAAGGAAAGATTTGTTTTGTAGTGGCATCATAGCTTAATTGACAGAAATGGTGGAGGATGATCCATTGCATGTAGACACTGCAGAGTGAAGTGAGAAGGGCATCCCTTGTAGCTCTTGGAGGGAAGGGAATGGTTGAGAACAGATATGCCAGAACCGGTTTGAGGACCCTATCAGCCACAATGCAAACATGAGTTTGAACATAGGAATTAGGGTGAGGGGTTGGCCATTTGGCCCCTCTAGCGTATTCCAACATTCATTGAGATCATGGCTGATCTGATTGAGGCCTCACTTCCATATCTTTGCTACCATCAGGAACCTTTGACTGGCCTGTTAGTCAAGAATCTAGCTATTTCTGCCTTCAGCTTATATAATGACCCTGGCTCCACCACTGTCTGGGGAAGAGCATTCCAAAGATCACAAACCTCTGAGAGAACCTTTTTCACCTCTGTCTTAAATGGGAGGCCCACTCTTCTTAAATTGTGGCCCCTAGGAAACATCCTATTGCTCCCTACCAAATTTTCTCAGTATCTTATGATTCAATAAGAACGTCTCTCATTCTACTGATCTCTAATGATACAAGACCAACTGACGTACCGATCCTCATGAGATAATCCCTCCTCCCCATTCCAGTTAATGGTTGAGTGAACCATCACGGAACTACTTCTAACACAGTTACATCCGGTTTTAAGTAAGTCCAAAACTGTACAGAGTACTCCAGATGTCACCCCACCAATGATCTGTACTATTCTAAGAAAACATACTGTTTACTTTTATACTCCAAAACTCTTGCAATAAATAACATTCCATTTGCCTTCCTTAGCATTTGCTGTACCTGCATTCTAACTTTTTAATTCATGTACCAGGACACACAGATCCTCTGTACCTCAGAGTTCTGTAAGCTCCGTTCATTTAAAAACAAACTTTTTTTAATTCTTCTTGCCAAAGTGAACAAATTCATATTTCCCACATTATACTTCATTTGAGAGAGAATAACCGAATTCTGTGTTGATTTTACAATGTAATCCTGATGATGATGGGCACAGACTGTGCAGTCTTGCATTTAACATGTGCAAGCCTGGTCCTGAGTCCAGAATTATAGTACATTCCGATTGCACAGCATGGTACAATTGGAAATCTCTTTAATTGGTTAGAAACATACCTAACACAAGGGAAGATGGCTGTGGGTTGTTGAAAGTCAATCATCCTAGGGCTTTGTTGCAGGAGTTCCTCAGCGTAGTGTCCTAGGCCCAACCATCTTTAGCTGCTTCATCAATGATCTTCCCTGCAACATAAAGATAGAACTGTGGATGTTTTCTGATGCTTAACCATGTTCAGTGCTATTCACAATTCATCATGCTGAAGCAGCCTGTGCCCATGTGCAGCAAGACTTGGATGAACTCAGGTTTGGGCTGATAAGCAACAAATAATATTCATACCACACAAGTGCTAGGCAATGACCACCTCCAACAAGAGTGAGTCTAACCAATGCCTCTTGACAGACAATGACGTTACCATCACAGAATCACAGTACCAATATCCTCGGGGTTACCACTGACCAGAAACTGAATTGGACTAGACACATAATTGTGGTTGGTAGGCTCGCCGAGCTGGTTCGTTGTTCCACAGACATTTCATTACCCTGCTGGGTAACATCATCAGTGCAGCCTCTGATGAAGCACTGTTGTGTTTTCCTGCCTGTTATTTAAACTCTGATGTCCGTTGAGCTGGATTACCTCACTTCCGGTTTTCCTTCGCAATGGAGTGTATATGGGGTCGAGCTCTGTGTGTTTGTTGATGGCTTTCTTAGTAGAGAACCAGGCTTCTAGGAATTTCCGTGCTTGTCTCTGCTTCACCTGTCCCAGGATCCTGGTGTTGTCCCAGTCGAATTGGTGATTTTTCTTATCTATGTGGATGGAGATGAGTGAGTATTGGTCGTGTCTTTTTGTTGCCAGTTGATGTTCATGTACTCTTGTGGTTAATTTCCTTCCTGTTTGTCCAATGTAGTGTTTGTCGCAGTCTTTGCAGTGAATCTTGTATATGACATTGGACCTGTCCATAGTGGGTAGTGGGTCTTTGGTTCAGGTGAGCAGTTGGCATAGGGTTGATGTGGGTTTGTGTGCTACTCTGATGCCCAGTGGTCGTAGGAGTCTTGCGGTCAGTTCAGATGTGTTCTTGATATAAGGTAGATTGATGAGTGTGTCGGGGCGAGTAGTATCTTTCCGGTGTTGTTCATGTAATAGGCATCTTCTGACCCAGTTTTTTGAGTATCCATTGTCTTTGAAATCGTGGAAGAGGTACTCTTCTTCTTTTTGGCGCAGCTCTGTGCTGCTGCAGTGTGTTGTTGCCTGTTTAAATAATGTTCTCACGCAGCTTTGTTTGTGTGTGTTAGGGTGGTTGCTGTTGAAATTCAGTACTTGGTCTATGTGTGTGGCTTTCCTGTGTTCCTTTGTTAGGAATTCCCCATTGATCCTGCTTTCCATCATGACATCCAGGAATGGGAGCTGCTTGTTCTTCTCCTCTTCTCTGGTGAATCTCATCCCAGTGAGGGTGTTGTTTATTAGTTCGTGTGAGGGTGAAGCCTCACAAACATGTTATTCCAGTGCTTGCCCATCAGTTAACATGCAGGAAATCGATTTAAACGATAGTGTAACAGACACATGCAGATGACTGCCTTTGACCCAACACTCATGTTTGGTGCACCTAATAAGTGGATTTGATCTTTGAGCCTGGTCCCTGATCTGCCCATAAAAATAATTGATGGGCAAGGAATGCTGCCAGGAGCATTTGAATCCAGAACCCTTGATCTGCAATCACTTTGTCTGAAATTCAGGAGAAGGAAAATGCCTTCTGAATGCCTAACTCCTGAAGGTGTCAAATAGAATTTACCATGCAGTTTTCAGCACCACTGGTAAGTAAATTTTCTATTCTCATTGAGAATATCAGTGTATAAATCAGACCGAGGCATTTTTCGTTTTTTTTTGTTGATTAACTCATGGAAAGTTGGTGTCACTAAGCAAGGCTAGTATTAGTTGCTCATCGCTAATTGCCCTTCAACTGAGTGGTTTACTAGGGCCATTTCAGAGACTGCTTAAGAGTCAACCACATTGCTGAGGGACTGGAATCACATGTAGGCCAGACCAGGTAAGTATGGCAAAGTTCCTTCATTAGCATCTTGGGATGTTTGGTCACCGTGGATGAGTTGGACGCAGAGTCTGTTTCCATACTGTATGACTCTGACTCTAACTTACCCACCACTGACGTCAGTTTTACCGATCTATAGTTCCCTGGCTTTTCCTTACTACCTTTCTTAAATTAATGTCACCCTCCAGTCTTCTGGAACCTCACCCATGGCTGTCGATCATACAAGTATCCCAGCAAGGGGCCTTGCAGTCTCTTCCCTAGTGTCCCACAAAGTTCTAGGGTAGGACATTAGTGAGCCCAGATGGATTTTTATAACTGTGGTTATCATGGTCACATTACTGAGACAGCTTTTAATTCCAGTTTTATGAATTAGATTTAACTTATACCAGTTATCATGGTGGGATTTGAATCCATGCCTCCTGCATCTCAACTGGACCTATGAATTGCTATTCTAATGATGTTCCCACTATGCTAACTGTGTGTATGTACTGTGTGCTTAATTGTGACATTAACAAAGTATTATGAAATCACTTCATGTTTAATATTTCTTTGAGGACTTAAGTTTGAAGAACTATGGATGTGCTTCGATTATTTATTTTTAAAACTTAAATAAAAAGACATTGGAACATTGTTTTAAAACAGTTTCTTGGAAATCATGTGACTTGTAATCATTGTTGGTCTTGGTTGTTTTAACTCACTTCACCAAAAATATCTGACTGTGTGTGGTAACTGGGTTATGATTGTCCTGTTTGAATAGTGTTTCTTTTCATAGAATCCCTACAGTGTGGATACAGGCCCGTTGGTCCAACAAGTCCACACCGACCCTCAGAGCATCTCACCCAGACCCATCCCGCATAACCCACCTAATCTACACATCCCCAAACACTATAGGAAATTTAGCATGGCCAATCCACCTAGCCTGCGCATCTTTGGACTGTGGGAGGAAACTGGCGCACCCGGAGGAAACCCACGCAGACACAGGGAGAATGTGTAAACTCCACACAGACAGTCACCCAAGGGTGCAATCGAACCCGGGTCTCTGGAGCTGTGAGGCAGCAGTGCTAACCACTGAGCCACCGTGCTGCCCCTAGCTTAGAATTTCAATTGGAGTTAGTTGAAGGAAAAGCCTTTTTTTAATTTATTCATTTGTGGGATGTGGGCGTCGCTGGCTGGGCCCAGCATTTCTTGCCCATCCCTAGTTGCCCCTTTGAGAAGGTGGCGGTGAGCTGCCTTTTTGAACCGCTGAAGTCCACCTGCTGTAGGTTGACCCACAATGCCATTGGGGAGGGAATTCCAGGATTTTGACTCAGTGACACTGACGGAAGAGTGATGTATTTCCAAGTCAGGATGGTGAGTGGCTTGGAGGGGACCTTGAAGGTGATGGTGTTCCCATATATCCGCTGTCCTTTTCCTTCAAAATGGAAGTCATCATGGGTTGGGAAGGTGCCGTCTGAGGATCATTGGTGAATTTCTGCAGTGCATCTTGTAGACAGTGCACACTGCTGCTACTGAGCATCAGTGGTGAGGGAGTAGATGCTTGTGGATGTGGAGCCAATCAAGCGGGCTGCTTTGTAGTGGATGGTGTCAAACTTCTTGAGTGTTGTTGGAGCTGCACTCATCCAGGCAAGTCGGGAGTATTCCATCACAATCCTGACTGTGCCTTGTAGATAGCGGCTTGGCTCTGGGGAGTCAGGAGGTGTGTTACTTGCCGCAGTATTCCTAGCCTCTGGCTTGCTCTTGTAGCTGCTGTGTCTGTGGTGAGTCCACTTGAGTTTCTGGTCAATGATAAGCCCCCAGGATGTTGACAGTGGGGGATTCGGTGATGGTAACACCATTGAATGTCAAGGGGTAGTGGTTAGATTGTCTCTTATTGATGATGATCATTGCCTGACATTTGTGCGGACTCCCATTGATTTCAGTTTTGCCAGGCCTCCTTAATACCACACCCGGTCGAATACAGCCTTGATATCAAGTGTTGTCACTCTCACCTCAATTCTGAAATTCAGCTCTGAATAAGTACAAGCTGGTGTCCCCTGTTTCTGAAGCATCTTTGTGGTGAATTCAATATGAAATCTGATCTCCTGGAAGAGAGTGACTGAAAACACCTCTCAATGTTGTATCCCCTGAGTAAGCTGTGTCTGCCAGGACCCCATGTCTGATTAGTGATTTGATCACATGTACAAGACCGACAGACTTTGGAACATGCTATGCCTTGTCCCTTTTTTGGCTTCAAGAAGAACCGCCCTTGATCAGAAAGTGTTTTTCTTTTTAAATTGAATCTGTCCTGACAGTACTGCATTAGATGGCTCTCATGAGCTTTCCCTATGAAAATATAATCATTGCTGCTATGAATTCACTTTGCAATGAAGGAAGCCACTCTATTAAGGCTAGAAAAGATTCCTGAGACATCATCTTAATATTGTGTTGACACAGATTAATATAATGCTTCACAAGGGATGACTGATACATACCTCATTTGTCAGGAGACATTATCCTACCATCTGCAGTCTTTCTAGCCATCTACCTGGATGTAGTGATTTAATTGAGCCTTGTCCAGGACGCACACAGCTCCAAATGCTCTAACAAAGATATGTCACAGTGAGGAAGAAGGATTCTAAGAAGGAAATAAACCTGCATGTAATTCCAAAGAAGTTAAGGTAACGTCAAATTGAAAGAAAAAAGCAAACAAAGTGGCAAAGATTAGCAGGAAATCGAAGCATTGGGAAAGCTACAAAGCCAACAAAAGATGACCAAAAGATGCAAAGAGGGAGAAAATAAAATGAGGGCAAACTAGCAAATAACATAAACTTGGACAGTAAAAGCTTTTTTAAATGCATAAAATGAAAGAGAGAGGCCAAAATGAACATATGACCTGTAGAGAACAAGGCTAGGGAAATAATGGGGAATGAGGGAACGGTAGGAGGAGTTGAATATATACTTTGCATCAGGCTTCATGGTAGGGGAAATTAATAACTTACCAAAAACACTAAATAATTAAGGGGATGCATAGGATGTAAGAACATAATGACAATCACTAGAAAAAAAGGTACTAGGGAAACCAATAGGGCTAAAGATTAGTGAGTCTCATGGATGTGATGAGTCGCATCCTAGGGTTTTGAAGGAAGAAGTTAGAGATAGGACCCTCAGAAGATAGTGGATCCACTTAGGTTCGGGAAAAGCCCCAGAGGATTTGAAAACTGTCAATGTAACATCCTTATTCAAAAAGGGAGAGAGACAAAAAAGACACATTTAATGTAGGCCAGTTAGCTTAACATCTGTCATTGTGAAAATGCTAGATTCTGTTGTAAAGGATATAGCAGCAGAACATATAGAAATAAATAATGTAACCAAGCAGAGTCAGCGTGGCTTCATGAAGGAAAAATCATGCCTGACGAATTTATTGGAATTCTTTGAGGAGGTAACAAACAGGATAGACATGGGAAACCAGTAGATGTAATATATTTGGATTTCCAAAATGCAGATTATAAGGGGCTGCACATAAAATCATAGAGTCCCAACAATGTGAAAATAGACCATTTGGCCCATTGAGTCTGCATCGACCCTCCAAAGAGCAGCCTGCCTAGACCCCAGACTTCCCCAGCCAGTGCCTGTAACCCCACATGGCTAATCCATATGGCCTGCACGTCCCTGGATGCTATGGGCAATTTAGCATGACCAATCCAACTAACCTGCACATCTTTGAATGTGGGAGGAAGATGGAGCACCTGGTGGAAACCCATGCAGACGGGGGAGAATGTACAGACTCAATCTATATTGACGATCACTTGGGTCGAGTTTGATTGTCCTCCATAAGGGTGTCTATATGTGGGTCTTCGGATGGGCTGAAGAGGCCAGTCCGGGATCCACAGATTCTATTGTAGTATGGGCATTGGTAGCTGGTGATAGTGGTTGGAGGTGATAGTGGGTGGGATTTCCCGATGTTCTGTCTGTCCTTACGTATGAGTCGCTTCTGTTCAGCAGTGCAGCGGAGATTGTTTTTGTGGCATATAGCTTCCTGCTGGATGATGTGTTTCTCCAGTGATTCCAGTTTGTAGCCATATCCTCTCAGTTGTTGATGTTGATATGGAATTTCTTGAGGTTGGTCCAGATGTTATCTCTGAATCATAGAATCCCTACAATGTGGAAGCAGGCCATTTGGCTATTGGGTCCGCACCGACCCTCCAACAATCATTCCACCCAGACCCACCCCATCCTACCCCTGCATTTCCAATGGGTAGCCCACATCCTTGGACACTATGGGCAATTTAGCATGGCTAGTCCACCTGAACTGCACATCTTTGGACCGTGGGAGGAAACCAGAGCACCCGGAGAAAACCCACACAGACATGGGGAGAACGTGCAAACTCCACGCAGGCAGTCACACTGAGGGCGGAATCAAACCCGGGTCCCTGGCACTGTGAGGCAACAGTGCTAACGCCTGAGCTACCATGCTGCCCTGAAGTGTTTGTTTTAGCCTCCAGAAGCATGCTGACCTTCCTTCAGGTGGGAGTACATGATCTGTTTTGGAAGTGTGAGTTGGGTATTTGGATAAATGCTGTTAAATTATGGAGTTGGTGATGCTGGCTGTGTTGGCCTCCAAGACACAGGTGTTAGTGTGCTTGTGTTCCCAGGCGATCCGCAGGATTTATTGCAGGGATCTCGGGTGGTGTTGTTCCAGTGCTTGCTTTTAGGTAGTCCATATTTCAGCTCCAAGTAATAGTGTGGGAAGGACAACTGCTTTGTAGACCAGAAGGCCTGTAGGTCATGGTCTTCAAACACACTTCTTCTGTGTCAGGAGTAGAGCCCACTGACACAACTCAGATGGTGTTGTATTTCTGTATTGATGTTGGCCTTGGAGGAAAGAAAGCTACTGAGGTATCGGAAGTTATCCACATTTTCAAGGGGATGGTTGTTGACCCTTATTGTAGGAGGGGCGAAGGAACTGTTGGGTGGTGGTTGATGGAGTACTAGAGTGTTTATATAAATTAAGGGTGAAATCTAGGAGCTTATATGCCTTGGCAAAGCCATCCAAGGTGCACTGCAGATCTTCCGCAGAGTGTGCTGCAGTGGCGTTGTTGTCAGCATGTTGGAGTTCCAAGATGGAGATGCTGGAGACCTTGCCCTTGGCCTTGAAAGTATTAAGGCTGAACGGCCTGCCATCCATACAGTAAGTGATTTGAATTCCATTGGGAAGGTTTTGGTCAGTGAGATGGATGCTGACGGCAGTGAAGATGGTGAATAGGGTGGGAGCAATGATGGAGCCCCGCTTGACCCCCGTCACCACGGTGAAAGGCTCAGACTTCAATGTGCAGTTGCTAAGTACTGTCACAGACATGTCATCATGCAACAGCCTGAGCATCCTGATGAACTTACTAGGACAGCTGCATCATGACAGCTGTATCTGCCAGAGAGCCTAGCGACCAACTGTGTCAAAGGCCTCAGTTAAGTCAATGAAGGTCATGTAAAAACAGCTGTTTCTGTTTCTTACATTTTTCATGTAACTGATGTGCTATGAAGATCATGTCTGTTGTTCCTCCTGGAAGGGCGGAAGCTGCATTGCAATTTAGGGAGTATTTCCTCAGATAACAGCAGATATCTATTGGCAAGGACACATGCAAGTACTTTGCCAGTGGTTGACGGAAGGGAAATGCCTCTCTAAATCCCATAGTTAGCCTTGTCATCCTTTTTGAAAATGGTTCACAATCAGAGCATCCTTGAGCTCAGAGGTGAGTTCTTCTTTGAGCAAATCTTCAAGAGCAAAGTATATATGTGTTCATGGAGCTGTGGATCACCCTCCTTTAGGATCTCTGCAGGAATCCCATCAGGGCCAGCAGCCTTGTTATTTCATAGCCTCCTTTATGACATCTTGTACTTAGGTCGCACTGGGAGGTTCTCCCATGTCGCCTTGCATGGATCTCTGGGGGATTTGGTTAATGATTTCCATGTTAACATTGGTATTGTGGTTGAGGTGTTCTAGGAAATGCTTTCTCCAGCAGGTGTTTTCTGCCTTGTTGTCCTTGAGCAGTTTTGGTCCATGTTTCGAGCACAGGGGGTTTAGACCACGGTAGCTTGGACCGTATACTGCCTTGGTCACACCGAAGAAGCCTCTTGTGTCACTGGCAATTGCCAGCAGCTGGATTTCCAAGGCCTTATCAGTCCACCACGTTTTTGAGCTCCGTTACGCTCTTTTGGCCTTGCAACTGATGTCATTCTGCCAGTCACAGAGGGCTGTCCTTTTCTTGCAAATGAGCTGTTCAATTTCTGTGTCATTCTCATCGAACCAGTCGTGATGGTTTCTGGACTTGTACCAGAGGGTGTTATTGCAAGTACCGAGTTGGGTTGATTTAATTAGACTCCAGCGTTCTCCTATGTCCTGTGGGTATTCCTGAGGTAGGTTCTTAGCAAGTGAGGCCTGCACATGTTACATAGTGCCCATGTCACCCAGGCTCTCCATGTTGAATCTTGGCCAAATCTGCTTCTTCAGAGCCTTCCTCTTTCTGTGTAGTCTGATGGACATTGTGGAATGGACAAGGCAGTGATCAGTCCAGCAGTCATCTGATCCGATCATAACCCTGGTGAAACTCTCAATGGAACAAACAATGTCATAATCAATGAGATGCTATTGTTTCGAGTGTGGGTGCCCTCCAAGATGCTTTGCATTTGTTTTTCTGGTGGAAGAGTGTGTTTGTAATGATGTGGTTGTACTCAGTGCATTTAATGAGAAAAAGGACTTCTTTGGAGTCCTTCCCTTCTTATAGTGCCCCTCCAAAGGTTATGGTCTCGACCAACCCTGGCTTTGAAGTCTTGAAGAAGATTTATCTTGTCCTCATTGGGGATGTTTGACAACAGTGTTTCAAGATTAGCATAGAAAGTCTCCTTAACTACCTCTTCCGAGTCAACAGTCGGAGCATAAGTACTCACAACTGTAGGCATCTGGTTGTTAGTGAGGATCAGGCAGATGGTTATAAGTCGGTCATTGATCCTGACGGGAAGTTCCAAGAGACAACTGGAGAGCTGGTTCTTAATCGCGAATCCAACACCGTGAATTCTGGCCTCATCAGCTGCCTTCTCTTTCCAGACGTTGTAACCACCTTTCACCTCCTTCAGTTGCCCTTCGTCTGCGAGGCGGGTTTCGGAAAGAGCAGCTAGGCTGATCTGGCACCTCTTCAGTTGTCTGGCTATGATTGCAGTTCTTCTCTCAGCTCGGTCACTGTTAGCTGGGTTCATCAGGGTTCTTAAATCCCAGGCTCCAAAAGTTTACTTATTCTTTGTGGTTGACCGCATGTGGGTGATCCCTCTGACGAGGAAGCTTCAACTCCATGAAAATTAGGAGAAAATTTAAAGGGAAGGAGAACTCAAGAGCTATTAGTAATGGAGGTGATAGGACCCAAAAAGAAGTTGCAAAAACTGGCATTAGGGCACTTTATCTGAATGCTCGGAGCATTCGAAACAAGGTGGATGAGTTGACGATGCAAATCATGTCAAACGGATATGATTTAGTGGCCATTACAGAGACATGATTGCAGGATGGTCAAGACTGGGAGTTAAATATCCAGGGGTATCAAACTGTTGGGAAGGACAGACAGGAAGGTAAGGGAGGTGGTGTCACTCTGATTTTTAAGGATGATATCAGGGCGGTAGTGAGAGATGGTATGGGTTCTACTGAACAAAAGGTTGAATCCATTTGGGTGCAAATTAGGAATAGCAGGGAGAAGAAGTCACTGATAGGTGTGGTCTAGAGGCCACCAAATAATGACATCGTGGTGGGGCGGGCAATAAACATAGAAATAGCTGATGCATGTAAAAATGGTACAGCAATTATCATGGGGGACTTTAATCTACATATTGATTGGTCAAACCAGGTCGGTCATGGCAGCCTTGAGGAGGGGTTCATAGAATGCATCCGCGATAATTTCCTTGAACAATATGTAATGGAACCTACGAGGGAGCAAGCTATCCTAGATCTAGTCCTGTGTAATGAGACAGGAATAATTAATGATCTCACAGTTAGGGATCCTTTCCGAAGGAGCGATCACAGTATGGTCGAATTTAAAATACAGATGGAGCGTGAGAAGGTTAAATCCAGTACCAATGTCCTGTGCTTGAACAAAGGAGACTATGATGGGATGAGGGAGGAGGTAAAATGGGAGCAAAAACTTTATGGTGGGTCAATTGAGGAACAGTGGAGGACTTTCAAAACAATTTTTCACAGTGCTCAGCAGAAATATATTCCAGTGATAAGGAAGAACTGTAGGAAAAGAAATAGTCAGCCATGGATGTCTAAGGAAATAAAGGAAAGTATCAGATTAAAAAAAAATATGCAAAAAAGCAAAGATTAGTGGGAAACTAGTAGACTGGGAAATCTTTAAAGGCCAACAGAAAGCCACAAAAAAAGTTATAAGGAAAAGTAAGGTAGATTATGAGAGTAAACTAGCTCAAAATATAATAACAAGCAGCAAAAGTTTCTATAAATATGTAAATCGTAAAAGTGTGGCAAAGGTAAACATTGGTGTTTTAGAGGATGAGAAGGCCAATTTAATAACTGGGAATGAGGAAATAGCCAAGGCATTAAACAGTTATTTCGTGTCGGTCTTCACAGTGGAAGACACAAATAACATGCCTAAAACTGATGGCAAGAAGGTTATAGCAGGTGAGGACTTAGAAACTATCATTATCACTAAGGAGGCAGTGCTGGGCAAGCTCATGGGGCTAAAGGTAGACAAGTCTCCTGGCCCTGATGAAATGCATCCCAGGGTACTAAAAGAGGTGATGGGGGAAATAGCTAATGCACTAGTAATTGTTTACCAAAATTCACTGGACTCTGGGGTGGTTCCCACAGATTGGAAAACAGCCAATGTGATGCCACTGTTTAAAAAAGGAAGTAGACAAAAAGCA
Organism: Rhincodon typus; assembly: GCF_021869965.1. Taxonomy (NCBI): domain Eukaryota; kingdom Metazoa; phylum Chordata; class Chondrichthyes; order Orectolobiformes; family Rhincodontidae; genus Rhincodon; species Rhincodon typus. Next base: position 57,922,019 of record NC_063346.1, read on the forward strand.
GGTAACTATAGGCCAGTTAGCTTAACTTCGGTAGTGGGGAAAATGCTTGAATCTATCATTAAGGAAGAAATAGCAAGGCATCTGGATATAAATTCTCCCACTGGGAACACCCAGCATGGGTTCATGAAGGATAGGTCATGTTTAACTAATTTGGTGGAATTCTTTGAGGACATTACTTGCATGGTGGACAATGGGGAACCTGTGGATGTGGTATATCTGGATTTCCAGAAGGCATTTGACAAGGTGCCACACTAAAGACTGCTATATAAGATAAAGTTGCACAGTATTACAGGTAATGTATTGGCATGGATAGAGGATTGGATGACTAGTAGAAAGCAAAGAGTAGGGGTAAATGGGTGTTTTTCTGGTTTGCGGTCAGTGGCTAGTGGTGTGCATCAGGGATCAGTGTTGGGACCGCAATTGTTTACAATTTATATAGATGATTTGGAGTTGGGGACTAAGTGTGGTGTATCAAAATTTGCAGATGTCACTAAGATGAGTGGTAGAGCGAAGTGTGCAGAAGACACTGAAAGTCTGCAGAGGGATATCTAAGTGAGTCTAAGTGAGTGGGCAAAGGTCTGGCAGATGGAGTACAATGTTGATAGGTGTGAGGTCATCCATTTTGGTAGGAATAACAGCAAAATGGACTATGTTTTAAATGGTACAAAATTGCAGCACGCTGCTGTGCAGAGGGACTTGGGTGTCTTTGTGCGTAAATCGCTAAAAGTAGGATTGCAGGTGCAGCAGGTAATTAAAAAGGCAAATGGAATTTTGTCTGTCATTGCTAGAGGGATGGAGTTTAAAAACAAGGAGGCTATGCTGCAGCTGTATAGGGTCCTGGTGAGGCCACACCTGGAGTACTATGTGCAGTTTTGGTCTCCTTACTTGACAAGGGATATACAAGCACTGGAGGGGATACAGAGGAGATTCACTCGGTTGATTCCAGAGTTGAGAGGGTTGGCTTATGAGGAGAGACTGAGTAGGCTGGAATTATACTCATTGGAATTCAGAAGAATGAGGGAGATCTTATGGAAACATATAAGATTATGAAGGGAATAGATAAGGTGGAGGCAGGGAGGTTGTTTCCACTAGCAGGTGAAACTAGAACTAGGGGGCATAGCCTCAAAATAAAGGGAAGCAGATGTAGGACTGAGGTCAGGAGGAACGTCTTCACCCAAGGGGTTGTGAATCTGTGGAATTCCTGCCCAATGAAGTGGTTGAAGCTACCTCGCTGAATGTGTTTAAGACAAGGCTAGATAAATTTTTGAACAGTAAAGGAATTAAGGGATATGGTGAGCGGGTGGGTAAGTGGAGCTGAGTCTCAAAAAAGATCAGCCATGATCTTATTGAATGACGGGGCAGGCTCGAGGGGCCAGATGGCCTACTCCTGCTCCTAGTTCTTATGTTCTTATGCAGTAATCCAGTCAGGAGTTATGAGGCAGGCTATTTTTTAGGGCACCTTTTCCAAGCCCCCTCCCCTACTGGGGTGAGCAAACCAGATTCTAAACAGGGTTGTTCAGTCGTGCGCACAGCTGCTGAAATGCTTTATCTACCTTGTCCAGGAAAAAGATGGCTGAAACTGACAGGCACCGCCTCATGGGTCAGTTTGTGCTCGGGGCTTCCAGATATCACTGTTTTGCCACTAGCTGATCGCCGTAGGACTTTTGTCTGGGATGTAAGTAGGACTGATATTTCTTGGGAAGGCATCTATGTGTTTTTTAAAATGGGGAGGCTGGTGCATAGACAGCCAGCCCTCCACATGGCCCTTGGCAGATAGGTGTCGAAGCCCAGTGCCATGGAGACTTAGACGACTGGTGTCCATTCTCTGTTGCAGCCTTCATTCGCCTTCACAACCGTTGTGATGCTCCAATTTAAGTTCACCTATCATCTTCCGCCTGCTCCGCTGTTGAGGTCTTCATGCATCCCACTTTGTCTGGAAGCTCCCCGTTGGCCTTACCATCGTGGATGACCCTGTCAGGAGCTACACTCCAGATGGTTTGGATCTCGGGTTCCTTGGTACACAGCAGCCTCTCCAGCACAACAAGGTGGCGATCGTCGGAGAGTGCATACTTCATACAGACAATCACCCTAAGGCTGAAATCAGACCTCGGTCCCTGCCACTGTGAGGCAGCAGTGCTGACCACTGAACCACTTGTGCTGCCCAATAAAGACGCCTAGTGTAGGTCACAAACCCACAATCCTGAGATTGAGTCTCATGCTCTACCAACTGAGCTGGCCGGGCATGAGATGACTTAATAAGTTAAGAGCATGTCTTGGAGGTAGTGTATTAGCATGGATAGAGAATTGGCTTACTAATCTGTAACTAATAGAGTGCCACAGGGATTAATGCAGTTAATGTTTATTGACTTGGATGAAGGAAATGAAGGTACTATGATACAAAAATAGATGCAAAGGCGAGTAGTGAGGATGACACAATGTCTACAAAGAAATATAGATAGGTTAAATGAGTGGAAAAAATTAACAGATGGAACGACGTGGGAAAATGTGAAGTAATGGAATTTTACAGAGGAGTAAAAGAGCTAAGTACTATGTAAATGGAAAAACACTCCACAAATAGTCAGCATTCAGGAATTTGAAGGTCTTGTGCACGAATCATAAAATGCTAGAATCCACGTTCAGTAGGTATTGGGAAGGCAAATGTGCTGTTGGCCTTTATTTCAAAGGGAATGGAATATAAAAATAGGAAGGTCTTTTTAAAACTATATAAAGAAATAGTTGGACAACCGCTGGAATATTGTGAACAGTTTTTGGTCCCTTACCTAAGGAAAGATATATTGGCATTGGAGGCAGTTCAGAGAAAGTCCACTCGATTGATTCCTAGCATGGAGTGATTTTGTTGTGAGCGGCAGTTGAGTAGGTTGGGCTTGTTGGAGTTTAGAACAGTGAGAGGAGACCTTATTGAAACATGTGAAATGGTTGTTCCTGTTTATGGAAGATTCTAAGACCATGGGCATAATCTCAGAGCCGGAGGCTACCCATTTAAGACAGAGATTAGGATTTTTGTTTCTGAGTGTAGTAGAATTCTTCATCATAAAGGGGTGTTGAAGCTGCGTTGTTAAGTATGTTCAAGGCTGAGATATATTTTTAATCCCAAAAAACCAAAGAACTATGGATATTGGAAATCAGAAACAAAATCAGAAATTGCTGGAAAAGCTGAGCAGGTCTGGCAGCATCTGTGGAGAGAAAGCAGAGTTAACATTTTGGGCTTGGTGACCCTTCTTCAGAACTGATTGTATCTAGGAAAAGTTGGGTATATATGCTAGAGAAGGGGTGGAGGAAATGAGAGTTGGGAAGAAGTAAACGATAAGCAGAGATGGAGCCCAGAGAGCGAGAAAAACAGTTGGGCAGACAAAAGAGTGGGTAAAGGTTAGCCTGGGAAAATGAATAGCTGCTAATGGAGACTATTGGTGCTGAAAATGGTTTGTTTTTGTAGTAGCAGCCCATGTAATGACAAGGTGTGGTATATGGGTTTGATTTAAGAATGTGGGAGAAGGTGTTGGGACCCTAAAATTATTGAACTCGATATTGAGCCCTGAAGGTTACAGGTTACAGGGTTCCCAAGTGGAAGATGAGGTGTTGTTCTTCCACCTTGTGCTGAACTTTGCTGGATCACTATAGCAAGCCAGCTACAGAGATGTTGGCCAGGGAGCATGGTGGTATGTTGAAGGGACAGGCAATTAGAAGCTCAAGGTCATTTTTGCAGACAGAACCTAAGTGTTCCGCAAAGCAGTTTGCCAGTCTGTGCTTCTTCTCCCCAGTGTAGAGGAGACCACATTTATCAAAAATCTGCTCACAATCAGGGAATCAAGGGTTTTGGGATAAGGCAGAAAAGTGAAGTTGAGGATTATGAATCAGCAAGGATTTCTTTGAATGGTGGGGCAGACTCAAGAAGTTGACTGGACTACTTGTGTTCCTATGTCATATGGTTTCCCTTGTGTATGACTCAGTATGAGTATGACTCGAAGGGAATGGACCACCAGATAGTTTGCAGTTGTGAGCATAACAATCCTTCTGATCGTGACCAGAATACAAGTCGAGCAGTATACGTCAGCCACCAGGACTCCAGATCTTGCTGGAGGAGGCCCAGAGACAGTGCTCCATTTTATACCCCCTTGGCTAGTGTAACCTACCCACTGAGACCAAGAGGGTGTGGCAGGAGATAGCACTGCCATTAGCCCGAGAGGGGACCATAGACGTTCTTGGATACTGTGCAGGAAGAAGTTCCGTGATCTGCTGCACTATCATCTGCCATCTCCTCCTAGCAACTGCCAACCATCCTTCCAGTTCCTGCTTCAAAGCCTGAGCCTCGGTGTAAAGCCTGAGTGAGTTGCATAACCCATACAGTACCCACTTACTCATTGCCACTCTTTCCAGGGGCAGTAGACCCAACTTCAGTTAGCACCTGCAACATTCCTCCCCCCATTCCATTCCAGGAAGCTTTTCCCAAGATAGATTTAAGCGGTCAGAAAATCTCCTGCCTCTGTATCCCTGGCACAGAATCAAAAATGCGAGCCAAAGACTCAACTTGCCACTCTTAACCCTGGTTGATTCTCACGATCCTCAGGACAATGAGGAATGGGCATTAAATTGCTGCAGTAGTGTTGCCAGTATCCCAAGATCAAATTGAAAAATACTGTATTTGAGAAACTACAGACAAATAGAAAGACAGCTTTAAATCATTATATGTTGGAGTCAATATGCACATCACTCGATAAGTACTGAGTTAGAGACAGAGCAGCAATGACCCAACCATAATACTCCAGCCTACACTCCTGCAATCTGCTATCTCGGGTGGACATAAATGATCCTATTTTACTATTTAAAGCAGAACAGGGACGTTTTCGCCGGTGTCTTGACTACACTTCTCTGTCAGATAACACAAGTTGTTATCACACTGCTATTTATGGGCATTTGTTGCATACAAATTGGCTACCACATTTCCTTCATTAAAACAGTGACTGCACTTCAAATGTACTTAATTGGCTGCAAAGTGCTCTTAGAAAATCTTTTAAGACACAATTTAAATTCAAGACATTCTTTTTATTCCAAGAGCTTAACTATCAGATTTGAGACTCTACATGTGCACATAAGCTTCACACAGGCAATGAGGAATGGAAAGTAGTGTCTAATATCAACGTTGAGAGGAAACCAGAGTTCTCCAATGTCTCACTGAGCTCAATTATAAACGCTTATTGAAAGAAGAATTCTCTCAACTGGCAACAGCGGCTGGAGTTTTAGGTGGAATTTCTCATTTGAACAGCTTTATGAAATTACAGATCACAGCCATTATTACTTAGCTGTCACATTCAGCTTTCAGGGTTTTCTGAACTGCTCTCCTGGTTTAGTTCAAGAGCACACTAAAGTGGAAAATACAGTCTACTATAAATACATATTCCCAAAGTGAGCAAAACAGAAGCTCTTAACAACATCTTTACAGGCACCTCTTAAGTCCAGGAAAGCTTTACAGGGTTTTGACGAGACTTGGAGTACTGAGTGCAGTTTTGGTCTCTATATTTAAGGAGGAAACACAATACTTCATTGGAGATGTTACAGCAAAGCTTCTCTATATTGATTTGGAGACAGTGAGGACTACAGATGCTGGAAGCCAGGGTCAATAGATCTGAAGCTGGAAAAGCACAGCAGGTCAGACAGCATCCGAGGAGCAGGAAGTCAGGACAGAGGCAGGGGAGGGGAGCTCAGAAGTAAAGGAAGGGAGGTGGGACTGGGGGAAGCTTAGGTGGGCTGGTGATAGGTGGATACAGGTAAGGGGTTATTGGTCAGTGGGAGGGGTGGAGTGGATAAGTGAGTAGGAAGGTGGACAGATTAGGTTAGGTCAGGTCAGAGAGACGAGGAGGAGGGGAGGGCTGGATGTGGGATAAGGCCGGGGGTGGGCGGATTTTGAAGCTGCTGAAGTCAATATTGAAGCCACTGGGCTGCAAGCTCCCAGGGCAAAACATCAGGTGTTGTTCCTCCAGTTTACGTTTGGCCTCACTCTTGGAGGAGGCCAAGGATGGACGTGTCACCAGGGGATTGGGAGGGGGATTTAAATTAAATGGCAACCGGAAGGTTGTGTTGTTTGGTGCACGTGGAGTGCAGATGCTCCACAAACCAGTTCCTGAGTCTGCGTTTGGTCTCTCCAGTATAGGAGAAACCATATCAGGAGCAACAGACACAATAGATCTGGTTGGCTGAAGTGCAGGCGAATCTCTACTGGATCTGGATCTGTTTGGGGCCTTGGAGAGAGGTGAGAGGGGAGGTGTGGGGGCAGGTGTTGCATGTCCTGCAGCTGCAGGGAAAAGTACCCAGTGTGGTTGGAGAAGTTGGTGGCGGGTGTAGAGCTGTTGAGAGAGTTGCGGAATGAACAGTCCCTGTGGAAAGCGGATATGAGTGGGGAAGGAAGTATCTTTTTGGTGGTGGTGTCTGATTGTAGGTGGCAAAAATGTCAGAGGATGGTGTGTTGGATTCGGAAGTTGGTGGGAGGGTATGTGAGGACTAGGGGGACTCTATCCTTATTGTTGTTGAGGGGGGAGGATTGAGGGCAAAAGTGCAGGAAATGGATGAGATGCATTTGAGGGCATCCTTAATTACAGAGGAGGGGAAATTCTGGGCCCTAAAGTAGGAGGATATCTGGATGACCTGGAGTAAAACGCCTCATCCTGGGAGCAGATGCAGCAGAGGTGGAGAGTATGGGGTAACATTTTTACAGGAGGGTGGATGAGAAGAGGCTTAGTCAAAGTAGCTGTGGGAGTCAGTGGGTTTAAAATGAATGTCAGTGGTGAGTTGGTTACTGGAGATGGAGACAGAGAGGCCCAGGAAGGTGTCAGAAATAGTCCAGGTGAATTTGTGGGTGGAGTGGAATGTGTTGGCGAAATTGATGAACTGCTCGAGCTCCTCGCGGGTACATGAGGCCACACTGATTCAGTCATCAATATAACAGAGAAAGATGTGAGGGATGGTGCCAGTGCTTATGTTGAAGAGGGACTGTTCCACGAATAGAGTAGATACTGAGAAATTATTTTCACCGGTTAGGGCTTCTAAAATAAAGTGGCAGTTTCAATAGAAAGTGCCAATCATATAGGACTGAGTTCCAAAGAGGCAGGCATAGCTCGCGTCCATGTGGGTGCCCATGGCCAACCCTTTGGTTTGTAGGAAGTCGGAGGAATCAAAGGAAAAATTGTTGAGGGTGAGGACCAGTTCTGCCAAGCGAATGAGAGTGTCAGTGGAGGGGGACTGGTTGGACCTACAGGAGAGAAAGAAGCAGAGGGCTTTTAGACCCTCTGTATGAAGGTTACAGGTGTAAAGGGAATGTACATCCATGGTGAAGATGAGGTGTTGGAGGCTGGGGAATTGAAAGTTTTGGAAAAGGTGGAGGGCATGGGTTATGCCCCGTATGTAGGTGGGGAGTTCCTGGACCAAAGGGGAAAGAACAGAGTCGAGGTAGGAGTAGATGAGCTCAGTGGCGCAGCCACAGGCAGAGACAATGGGTCGACCGGGGCAGTCAGATTTATGGATTTTGAGAAGGAGATAGAAATTGGTGGTGCGGGATTGGGAAACTATAGATTGGAGGCAATGGATGGGAGATCTCCTGAAGTAATGAGGTTGTTGATGGTCTGGGAGATAATGGCTTGGTGATCAGACATGGGGTCATGATTGAGGGGACAGTAGGAGGAGGTGTCAGAGAGTTGGCCTCAGTGATGTAGAGGTCAGTTCGCCATTCCATGACTGTGCCTCCCTTATCGGCATGTTTAATAGTGAGTTTGGGGTCAGAGTGGAGGGCTGCACGTTCCGATGGGGAGAGGTTGGAATAAGTGAGGGGGGGGAGAGATCCAAGCAATTGATGTTATGGCAGCAGTTTGAGATGAAGAGATTGTAGGGTGGGGTAGGAGGCCAGGAGGGGGTGTCCAGGAGGATGGAGTTTGCTGGAGGTGGGAGAAGGGATCATGAGAGGGTGGTTTGGATTCCCGTTCAAAGAATTAGATGCAGAAGTGCAGGTGGCAGAGAAAGAGCTCGACATCATGACACGCGTGGAATTCATTTACATGCGGGCGCAGGGAAATGAAGGTGAGTACTTTGCTGAGGACTGACCGTTCTGCCTCAGTGAGGAAGTGGTCAGGGGGTTTGGCGAATACCCAGGAGGGCTTGGGGCTGGGGCTGAGTGTAGAACTGGGACCAGGAGCAGTGGTGGAGACTTCATCAGGAGTGCGTGTGTCTGCTGGAGCGGTCATGTGGGTGTAAGTGGGAAGTAGCCCGGTTGTCAGTATTGATTCCTGGGATGATGGGGCTATCCAAAACGAGATGTTGAGTGATTGGGTCTTGCCCTCTCTAGAAGAATAAGAGGGGACTTCATTGAAAACTTAGAATTCTGAAGGTGCTAGACAGAGTAGATGCTGAGAAATTATTTTCACTGGTTAGGGCTTCTAAAATACAGTGGCAATTTCAATAGAAAGGGCCAATCACAAAGGACTGAGATGAGGAGACTTTTCTTCCCTCAAAGGGTCATGAATCTATGGAATCCTCTATCCCAGTGGATTGTGGATGCTCCATTGTTGAATATATTTAAAGTTGGAATAGGAGCAGGCCGGAGATGCAGTTGAAGCCCAAGAGCAGCCATAATTGTATTGAATGGCAGAGCAGACCTGATAGGCCACATGACCTACATCTGCTCTCGTTTTTTGTGTTTACAGGACCACGAGAGTGAATGGACAACAGGGAGCAAAGGAAGAGGGCCAGGAGAGTGAGGTGGCACAAACATAAGAGTCCTAAAGGTGTGTTTAAACTGAGGGAGGTGGATTGATAGTTGGAAATGGAAGAGTCAGGGTGTAAGAACCAGGGTAGTGGGCAATGTTGAAACAGTGCACAGAATTCTACTTGGGCTGGAGGAGCATGCACAGCCAGGCACCACTGAAGTTGTGAAGAGATCTGAAGGGGGTAGGGACTCGAATCTTCATGGTGAAACAGGGATCCCGTGTAACTCATTGAGGTCAGGGGGATGTAGTTACAGCTATAATACAGGGAGAGCTATGGGAGAATCCATACACCAAAGTAGACAAGGCAAAGATTTGGGTTTGACAGCTGGATAGGTAGAGACCAAATATGGAAACACTGCTGAAGCAATCCTGATGATGGATTGAACATGGGGAGGAAGCTATACTATGCACTAAGGTTTCACCTTAAGCCGATGTGGCAACAGGAAAGGGGTTGGAGCCAACATTCATGTATGTACCTGTCTGTGGCCAGCTTCAGAATTGCCATTGTAGTTAAAGGGTTAATGTGATATGTAACTTAGCTGGTTTACATTATCATTGAGAAGTGATGTACAATCGCATGACTGCAAGAAGACGGCTCTCCTGAAGAACCTTGTGGCAGAAATGAAGTCTTGACCTCTGATTAGTGTTGGTCATGTTTAAATAAAAACATCATAGTCATTTAGTAATACAGAGCATGTGTATTGCTGAAAAATGATATGCTTCGTCAAAGCTTTTCATCTTGCACTCATCAGGACAATTTACAAGAGCACCGATTTAAAGAGGAAAGCAGTATTTATGGAGTTAGAGAGGAGAGTGCTAATTGGTTGGCTGCGTATCACAAATACTGGTGGATTGTATGAGAAAGTATATCCCTTCGGCTTTTTGCAATAATCAAGGTACTGAACATATCCAAACAACCCATGCTTGCTCAACTGTCAAAGTAGTGTCCGACATTAGATGTGATTCTGCAATTGGACAACATTTTCTGGATAATCCTGAATGCACAATTATGCTGGCTACCAATTTAGGACTGCTAGTCAGATTTGCAGTGTGGTGTATGTGCATGCATTCAAAGCTATATATATTAATACACAGGGCACTGTTCTTTGCACACAGAACGTGTACATGTACGGTGCCTGTTTCAACTCAGCAAAATATATGACACCTATTCATTGGTTTATTTCTCAGAGCAGTGCCTTGACCATTCAGAGTCAACCCACCTGGTTTAAATATAAAGAAAATTTGGCAGTTAACTGTCAATTACTATGAACTGGTGAATTCTTCTTGGCAACGCCTAGTTTAATTTTCCCTTTCTTGCAAATATGTCCTGATGCATGCAAGATGAAAAGCCTCAACAAAATATGCTGTTTTCTAGCAATAAAAAGATAATGTTTGATACTGCATTGAAATAATCTCTGCAATATTTACGAACCTCTCTTCTAGAGCCAACCATAGTATATCCAAGATCAAACACTGGAGCAAATCTTTGTCCCTGTGGGCCTGAGTGTCACATAAGCAATCAGTATGAATGAAGGGAAGAATGTACATTTATAATATACCTCAGGACATCCCAAAGTACTTCACGATCGTTAAAGTACTTCTGAAATGTGGTCACTGCAATAAAACTTGTCAGCCAATTCACTCAAGCTTTCACAAACAGCGCTGAAATGAACTAGACAATGTTTCTAAGTGTTCCGTTGTTTGAGGGATAAAAATTCCCTAGGACACTAAAGAGAATTCCTCTGCTTTACTTCCAACATGGCTTTGGAATCTTTTATGTCTATCTAAGAAATCAGTCAGAGGCTTTGTTTCATCCCTCGCTAGAAAAAGTTGGGAAAACATTCTCCCAGGATCCAAACTGTCAAGCCACTGGAATCTTGTATGTTTCAATAAGATTACGTCTCATTCTCCTAAACTCCAGTGTGTATAAAGCCAACCTGTTCAATCTTTTCTCATAAGACAACCCCTTCATCCTTGAAAACAGTCTGGTGAACCTTCTCTCAACTGCGTCAGAGACAAATATATCAGTCCTTGTTAATAATGAGATTAAAAAAAACTGCCTATTTTTAGCATCTGCAGAACAGGCCTTAAGCCCTGTGGCTTCAGAATTTGACAGGCATTATAGAAATGCAATCCTTCCTTTCTTTCTTTAAAGTCCCAGAACCTGGCTTTTCGCACAAGCATCATATGGAATCAAAAATGCTGTCACTGTCACTGTCTGACTTGAAGACATCACTAAACATTTCCCCTCCAGTAATGTAGCACTTCTCGTACCCATGGACATTCCAAAGCACTTTATAGCCAATTGAATCCCTTTGAAGTGCTGTCACTGTTGTATTGCAGGAAACCAATTTAATGAGAACGTGAGGGAGAACTCCTCTGCCTTTCTTTGAAGTAGTGTCACGGGATCTTTTGTCAGTACCTGAACTGCCATATGTGGTATTGATATTATGTATGCTTCATCAGAAAGACAACATTGCTAACAATGTAGCATTCCCTCAGTACATCACTTAGGCTGTGTCAATTGTATAAGAAATCATGCCTTTTCCTTAGTAGTAGCATATATTGGACTTAACAAGCACTTGGTTAATCCCAATGTCCTGCAATGGTTAAATTGCACACAAAAAATAGAAAGTCCAAACGCAATCTAACTGTACCTTATTGTGACTACTATCTTAATGATGCATATCAAATTTCGCAAGAAGAATAGGCTTTATCCAAAATCTGTAAGTGTGACAAATTTCATTGGAGCTCTTGCTTAAGGCTAGATTAACAGAGAGTATCTCTGCCTTCATGGAAACACCAGAAGAAATTAGAAATCACAAGTTCCTTCCCAGAACCCAGCATTCTCATCATTGAAGGAGCGATATTAGGAGTGGGTTGTAGTTCATGCATGTGCAGTTCCAGGAGGCATCTGGTCTAATAATAAATTACTTTTTGTCTCCAATGAAATCAGATTTTGCAGTCACCCTCATATCTAGAACATAGAGTGTGGAGTTTAAATAAAATAAGAACAGGACTTCTCTTAATGCATTTCTTTTGAATAGCCAGAGTTTACAGAGCTTAGGTGCCCCTGTTGATTGGGTCCTAGGACGTCTTGAGAGTGGGAATCAGGTATCTTTGAGAGCAGGGGTCAGAGATACTTGGGGAGGGTCAGTTGTCTTTCGAGACTGTTAATCATAGAATCCTTACAGTGTGGAAACAGGCCCTTTGGCCCAACAAGTCCATATCGAACCTCAGAGCATCCCAACCAGACCCATCCCCCTATAACCCACCTAATCTACACATCCCTGAACACTATGGGCAATTTAGCATGACCAATCCACTTAACCTGCACATCTTTAGACTGTGGGAGAAAGCCGGAGCACCCGGAGGAAACCCACGCAGACACGGGGAGAATGTGCAAACTCCACACAGACAGTGACCCGAGGGTGGAATTGAACCCAGGTTCTTGGTGCTGTGAGACAGCAATGCTACCCACTGTGCCACCGTGCTGCCCTAGAGAGAGTAAAAATGTTTTAATTTAATTTTATTTAATTAGGTTAACTAACTTCTGGGTATTTCATTAATTTAATTAATTTAATTCTAATCTGGAAATGTTGAACCAATCCATGTGAACCTTTCTCAAACAATTTCACCCCATCAAGCTTGGATCCAAGCCTTTTACTATGCTCAGTGGTAATTGAACCAGCTGCTTCTCACAAGAGACAGGATCCAAAGTTGTACCCACAATCTATAAAGTTTCCCTAGTGCAGGTTCTCAGTCTAACCGAGGTCTTGTGCAAACTTAAAGGTTGGAGTGCAGAGTGAATTTTGTTCAAGACTGTTTCTGCAATCGTTGATACAGCCGTGCAAGTACCAACCTCCATTAGAACTAGGTGACCATTTAACTGGACGTTTATGATGATTGGCTCTGATTTGGATGTTGCTAAACAATTTAACCGTTCCAAACCAGATGTAGGTGGACTTTCCAGGGTGTGCACCCTCCTGGATACTGGCCTATGAGTTCTCTTACTCAGTTTAGGTCCAGTCAAACTCGTTTGCTGTCTCAAAGGCCACATGCCATCAGCAATTACAATAGCTTGCTGGCCCGGAATCATGAAGAAAATGTTAACCATTTAGCCAAGATTTGGCTTTATTTTGGGGTTTTGCTGTGGGCTGACCTAGAGTCACTCTGTTCAGGATATGTCCTGAGTGAGGCTGTGCAATTACCTTCACTCAAGTGGTGTTCCCCAAGCTCAGTCAGACTGGCGAGGATGTCCACTTCCAATGGAATGCCTGTTTGAAGCCCAGTTGGGCTTCAGCTAGTAGGCACTTTTGCATGGTTACAACATTAATCCCACATACCAAACAGTCTCTCAGCATCTCATTAAGGGTTAAATCAAAGTCACATGACTCTGCCAGCTGTCTTAACCTCATCAAAAATCCTGATATGTCATTTCCTCGTTCTTGAATTGCCAAAACTGATAATGTCTCAGAATTAGAGGAGGCTTGGTGCTGTAATATTCCTTAACTAAATCCATCAACTCTTGAAAGGTTTTAGTACCTGGTGCCTCAAGGAAAGTTACACTCCTATAAGAAAAACTGCTGGCCCACAAGCTGTCAGGAGAATTATTCATCGTTTTTTTTCTGCCTCAATGTAATTTACATGAAAAAAATAAAACATTTTTTCCACGTCCTGGGCCCTGTCTTCAACGGCAGGATCAAACAAGTCAAGCTTCCCAAATACAGGTGTAATACCAGAATGCTTACGCCAACTCAAAGACGACTGTTGCAAGTGAACTTCTTCAGGAGCGTGCTTTTCTCTCGTTGCCAATGAAGTAACTCCACAGAGGCCGGTTACCCATCATCGAGTCACCCTTTATTTACACGCATCCTTGACTCTAATGCAGCTCCCTCAGAGCCAGGTCTCAGAGTGAGCAGGATATCTGACAGTCCTGTTCTTATCTGTTAGCCAGGGCACCCTGATCACACCAGATTAACAACCACAAACAGGGAACTTATATTCCATGAGGTCGACCTGGCTGACCTCGTTACAATAACTACAGGAGGGAATTCCAAGATCTTAACCCAACGACTTTGAAGGAAGGATGATATGTTTCCAAGTCAGATGGTGAGTTGGAAACTTTAACTAGGGAGAATTATTGTATGTAAATAGTGTAAAACATCTTGGAATTGTCCAACTTGTCAAAACCTGTCATGAACCGTGAAAAGTCCTCAGAATGTCTTTTCATAAATGAGAGTGCTTCCCTGATAGAATGAATCTGTAATGTAACATTTTCTCCAATGTGCATGAGTACTTATGTATACTCACTGAGTTGGCAATGTAGGTGAAGGGGTTAAAAAGTGCTGTGTGGAGGTAGGCACTAAGTTGGCATTAAGGTATGAATGCCAAGGGGATGGGCAGAAGGGCATAGAGTGAAATGGGGCTATGAAAGCCAATGGATGATGGGTAGAAATCATTATTTTGCATGGATTAGAATGGCTGGGATAGGGAATGTATATGGAATTGATGAAGGTATAAGGGCAAGGAGATGGATTTATTTTTCTCCTGGAGAGGTGAAGTACCCATTGGATCTAGTTCCGAGACACCTTTGTTGAAAGTAAGGTATTCTTTGGGGGTGTTAGGTTGCCAGGTATGGAAGGTTTGAGTTAAAGTGAAAGGCTGGACTAGGCTGGAGCGTGGGAGGTTGAAAGGCGACCTTATAAAAATTTATAAAATAATGAGGGCTATACATAGAGTTAATGGTAGTTGTCTTTTCCCTAGGATGGAGGATTTCAATACTAGGAGGCACATTTTTAAGATGAGAGGAGAGAGATTTTAAAAAAGACATGAGGGGCAAATTTTTCACACAGAGGGCGGTTCACGTGTGGAATGAGCTTCCTGAGGAAGTGGTGGATGCGGGTACAATTACAGTGTTTAAAAGACATTTGGAGAATGTCTTTTCATGAATAGGAAGGGTTTGAAGGGATATGGGCCAGGAGCAAGCAGGTGGGACTAGTTTGGGATTATATTCAGCTTGGACTGAAGGGTCCGTTTCCGTGCTGTATGACTCAATGGTTCAGGGAAACCTTTGGTGAATGCAAGATATAAAACCCCTTTTGTGAAGAAGCATGATTATGCTTAAAAAGCATTCAAACTCATAAAGACTGGTAATGCTGTCAAGGAATTGTGAAAAAGAAACGTATGAAGTTAATAAAAGAACATAGTTGCCCATGTTACAACTGGACCCTAGGAAGGTTCCCCAAGTATTATGATTCCACTTGGGATACTCCAAATTGGCAAACTCCCAGGTGAGGAATGCTTATGGACTCCCTTTCTTTATTCATCCGCCTCCTCAGATGGTTGGAATGAGGTTAATTTACAAAGCATCTTCTCCCTTACAGATACCTTTCACCCAGGCCAAATGAATTAATATTTTAAAAGGAGCCAATTTAACCAGGTTTTTTTAACAAAATAGCGAGTTCATTAGTTACTGAACGCAGGAAGAAATAATAACACAATACACACAATGATTAGAAATGTGAGGTGAGCCCAAAAAAAGATAAAAATCAAAAGCTATCCAGTCTCTTCATAGAGAGACTGTTCATAGAGAGAATTCTGGAAAATTATTAGATGAGTAGTCAGTTTCAGGATTCTTGGCTTTCCAGGTTAGTTGAAATCTTATTTTTCTGTTTCCTTTTGATGGTGGCTAGCAGACAGCACTCAAAGTGAGGGAGTCTTCCTTTTGTCCTGTTTCCTTTTGACTAGCTTACTGGACTGCTGGCTTCTAGCAGTCAAGGGAGAGAATAATTTTACCTGCTACGCATTGCTAATTATTAGGTGGTGACATTTACAGCCCACCAATGCTCATTTCCAGGCTAGTACATAAATACCTTAACAGCTGGCATACAGGAGCACCTGTGCTAACTACCACAGAGATTTCTGAAGAAGGGTCTAGACCTGAAACATCAGCTTTCCTGCTCCTCTGATGCTGCCTGGCTTGCTGTGTTCATCCAGCTCTACACCTTGTTATCTCTGTGCTAACTACCACACCTTCTTTCACTAATACACACAATTCAGGTGGCTTTTTTTTAAATTACTGAATTTACAGGTTTTGTCTTATGTCCTTCTTTTAAAAAGAACATGTATCACAACCTCAATATGTCTGTAGGTAACTCAGAGTTCTTATCTGTAATAATGATGGCAAGATCCAAGTGCTGTTTCATTAGCTACTTAGGATTTGCTAAATTGTCTCCAACTGTTCGCTGAATGGATATATTTTCATAACAGATTAGTTGAGGAATTTTAATGTTTTTTTTTATTAATGAGAGTATGTTCTGTTTTCCATGTGATATCATCAATAGACAATGTCAGCATGTCTCCTGAGTTTTGCCCCAGTGCACACTAGGTGAGTTGGCATGGAGAGAGAGGGACCAAGTGTGATGGGTGGGGGATGTGAGTTAGCATAGGGACTTTAAAGGACCATAAGGATGATTAGGGGCATAGGGTAGCAGAGGGACAATAAAGGGCCATGGATATAGATATAGATATAGATATAGATATAGAGATATAGATATAGATATAGATATAGATATAGAGCAGCTCTGCACAGTACAGGCCCTTCAGCCCATGACGTTGTGCCGACCTAGTATCCTACTAAGATCAATCTACCCTGCATACCCTACATTTTACTATCCTTCGTGTGCCTATCCAAGAGTCGTTTAAAAGTCTCTAAAGTATCTGACTCCACTACCACTGCCGGCAGCGCACCACTCCCCGTGTAAAGAACCTACCTCTGACATCTCCCCTATATCTTCCTCCAATCACCTTAAAATTATGCCCCCTCGTAATAGTCATTTCCGCCCTGGCTATCCACTTTATCTATGCCTCTCATCATCTTGTAAACCTCTATCAAGTCACCTCTCATCCTTCTTCGCTCCAGTGAAAAAAGCCCCAGCTCCGTCAACCTTTCCTCATAAGACCTGCCCTCCAGTCCAGGCAGCATCCTGGTAAATCTCCTCTGCACCCTCTCTAAAGCTTCCACATCTTTCCTATAATGAGGTAACCTGAACTGACCACATATTCCAAGTGTGGTCTAACCAGAATTTTATAGAGCTGCAGCGTAACCTCACAGCTCTTAAACTTAATTCCCCTGCCAATGAAAGCCAACACACCATACGCCTTCTTTACAACCCTATCAACTTGGGTAGCAACTTTGAGGGACCTATGGATGTGGACCCCAAGACCCCTCTGTTCCTCTACACTGCCGAGAATCCTGCCATTAACCCTGTATTCTGCATTCAAATTTGACCTTCCAAAATGAATCACTTCGCACTTTTCTGGGTTGAGTTCCATCTGCCACTTCTTTGCCCAGCTCTGCATCCTGTCAATGTCCCGTTGCAAACTACAACAGCCCTCCACGCTGTCCACAACTACACCAACCTTCGTGTCATCGGCAAACTTACTAACCCACCCTTCCACTTCCTCATCCAAGTCATTTATAAAGATCACAAAGAGCAGAGGTCCCAGAACAGATCCCTGCGGAACACCACTGGTCACTGAGCTCCAGGCTGAATACTTTCCATCTACTACCACCCTCTGTCTTCTGTTGGACATGGGTGACGTATAAGTGGGCATAGGGTGCACAGAGGTATGAAGGGCCAAATGATTATGGAGCATAGGATGGTTTGAATGGGCGTAGAGTGTATGTCGGTGGTTGAGTAGTAGGAGAATATTTTATCCTCAGTTTTCAACTTTGATCTCAGTGCTGGAGTCTCTACTTAAGCTTTCTACCCATCCTGGCTCAGGATCTAGCAGCCAGTTTGGTTCTTTCTAGGTTTCTTGATCCAACCCCCAATCTAGCCTGGATCCTCTCCCTCTCTCTCTCTCTCTGTCTCTCACTCACACGCACACACATAAACACACTCTCTTTCACACACGCGCGCACACACAAACACACTCTCTTCCTCTCTCTCACACACACACACTCACTCTCTCTCTCTCACACACACACACTCTGTCTCTCTCACACAAACACACTCTCTTTCTCTCACACACTGTCTCTTTCACACACACGCTCTCTCAAACACACTCTCTCTCAAACACACACGCTCTGTCTCTCACGCACACGCACTCACTCTCTCTCTCTCACACACACACACACTCTCTGTCTCTCTCACACACAAGCACACTCTCTTTCTCTCACACACACTCTCTTTCACACACACACTCTCTGAAACACACACACTTTCTCAAACACACACTATCTCTCACACACACATACACAATCTCTCACACACACACTCTCTCTCTCACACACAATCTGTCTCTCACACACATACTCTCTCTCACACACACTCTCTCTCACAAACACATACACCCAAATACTCACACACACGCCCACACACAAACACACTCTCTCTCTTTCACACACACACGCACACACAAACACACTCTCTTCCTCTCTCTCACACACACACTCACTTTCTCACACACACTCTCTTTCTCGCACACACTCTGTCTCTCACACACTCACACACACTTTCTCTTATACACATTCATACATACTTGCATACACACACACTCTCTCACACATACACACACACTCTCTTTCTCTCACACACAGACACACACACACACTGTCTCTCTCATACATATGCAGATACACTCTCTCACACACACACACACACAATCGCTCACTCACTCACTCGCACACTCACATTCACACACACACATACACACAAACACTCACAGCCCCACCCCCACCTCACCCCATCCCAACTCCACTCTGGAAATCCGACCATGAACAAAAATTGGGAGAATTGTCAGGGAAAGGAATTTCTTTTCTCTGATGGTAATGAATGTCTGGAATTCTCTACCCTAGAGAGTTGTAGAGACTAGATCACTGAAAATATTTAAAGAGGAGGTTTAGACTTTTGAAATATTGAAAAGTTGAGGGCTATAATGAGCTGGCATGAATGAGGAGTTGAGGCCTGAGACTGATCAGCCATGATGTTGTAGAGTGGTGGGCTTGAGCAGCTGAATGCCCTATTGCTAGTTCTTAAGGAAAGATTATATAAAAACCAGGCTACGCACTCCACCAGGTAACCAGCTAAGTAAACAAAAATGTAATAATACCACTTTATTTATATAATTCTCATTCATTTTTCTGATCTCCCAACATGTTTTGCCAACTTTCTTTTGCTGAAGGGAACATCTGAACATCTATTTCTTACGTTTTGTATTGTCAACTATGGCTCAGTTGGTAGCCAAGAACACTGAGTTCAAATCCCACTTCAGGAACTGTTGATACTCCACTGAAGTCTTTGACAGATTGTTACACTGTTAGACACATTTTTTGACAAAATATTAAACTGACACCACATTTACCCTCTTCGTGAATGTAAAAGGTCCGTGGCATTATATGGAAGAAGACTGAAGCAGTTCTTCTTGGTGTTTTGGCCAATATTTATCTCTTAATCATCATCACAAATACAGATTTAGCTGATCATTAGCTTGTTGTTTGTGGGAGCTTGCTGTGCAGAAATTGAATGGCACGTTTCCAACATTACAGTGAACACACTTCAGAACAAAAAGTACTTCATAAGTTGTGAAGCAGTTTGAGATGCTTGTTATCGTGAAAGGTACCACATAAATGCAAGCCTTTCTTTCTCCTTTATGAACCGTGGAGAGCAACACAAATCCAAGTGGAAGTGGAGAATTGTCCAGTACATACACAGCCCAAACAATGACTCACTATCCACTAATAGGCAAAGGGTGCTGCATCCTCCGTGGCCACTGTTCCAGGACTGGCCCACATGTAATGATCTGTGTAAGGAAGTAGAGATGACAATATTACTCCCACGCTTCCACAGGAGCCAATCACGATCCAGGCCCTTGTTCAGTTAGCAATTCCTCATTTAGCAAGAACATGTCAGGACTGTGTCCACTTATGGGTGGGCAGTACTCAGGTATTTTCAAGGGAACTCATGTCATTTCAACACATGAAACCGAGAAGACTGTTTGGCGTCTCAAGCTTGTTGTACCATTTGATAAGATGGTGTCAGATCTTCTATCTCAGCTTCACTTTCTGGTCATTTCCCACATGCCTTGATTCCCTGAGAGATCAACAATCTGACTCTCTCCATTCAATGATGGAACTTCCCAGCCCCCTGGGGTAGAGAATTCCCAAGATTGACAACCCTTTGAAGAAATGTCTCCTCATTTCAATTCTAAATGATCAATCCCTTTTCCTGAGACTGCACCCTGTGTTGTCAATTTCCCTGCTAGGGAAACAACCTCTCAATGTCTACTCTGTCAAGCCCCATTGATCATCTTGTACGTTTCAAACATGTCACCTCTCATTTTTCTAAATTCCCAAGAACGCAGACCACATTTACTGAACCTGTCATCGTAGATCAGCTTTCTTATCCCTAGAACCAATCTAATGAATTGCTACCGACGTGCTTCCAATGCAGTATGTCCTGCTTTAATTGAGACAATATTGCACACAGTATCCAAGGTAAGTTTTCATGGAAGTCTTGCGTAATTGCAGCAAAACCCCTTTATTTTTGTACTCCGGTCACCTTGCAATAAAGGTCAACATGCTGCTTCCCTTTTTAATTGATTGCTGTGCCTGCGTACTAACATTGAAAGCAAAACATTATGGATGCTATAAATTTGTGGTAAAAATTGAAATTACTAGAAATATCCAGTGAGTCTTGTAGAATCTGTGAAGAAAGGAACAGTTAATGTTGCAAGCCAAATCTGACTCCTCTTCAGAAATGAAAGGTAGAAGTGCTGTTTGAAGGACAGAAGAGGAGGAAGAACAAAAGGGATGGAGTAAAGGGCAGGAGAGATAATGATTAAGAATGCCACGGAATGTAAGTGACTGTTCATGGTTCTAGTTTTTTAAAGAAAAAAGCATTTGTTCAGAATCAATGTGAATGGTGGAAGAATGAACAGATCATTCTGAAAACAAAAATATGAGAAACAAGTCACTTTGCCATGTGGCACATGGCTATGTCTGTAGACACCCGCAGTCGTGGGTGATTGACACACCAACAATATCTCATCCAGCTTACGTACAACATCAGACACAAGGCCGCAGTGCGTACGCGCAGCAAAGAAGTGCCGTTTTGAAACAGGGATCGACAGTAGAGGGTCTGAATGTCAGAACTCACACGACGCCAGGTTATAGTCCAACAGGTTTATTTGAAAACACAAGCCTTGCTCCTCCTTCAGGTGTCAGTGAGAGAGGCAGTATCAGACACAGAATTTCCTCCAAGGCCCATCCGCCCTTAACATGACGCTGACAGTCTGCTTGAGACTGCAGCATCTTCTGGCTGGCTGCTATTACAGATGCCACAAATGATGTGGGGCATTTGCATGAGGCTGCCAGGGCCAACTTGCTTCTCCCTCCTTGCCAGTGAGCTCTCCAGCACAGGCAGACATCATAAACCAAAATATGTTCAAGTGGCCAGAGGGTTTGAGTAAGTCCAAATGCACGCCATGCTGATATTCCATGAAAGAAGAATGCATCCCAAGTATTGGTAAGCCATTCAATTGTCAGTAGAAATGAGCAGCCAGCATTAGTCAGGGACTGAGTTTGATTCTGCTGAGTCTTCTGCTTGGGCCCAAAAATTAAAGATATGTTCTTTCCCTTTGCAATCCCATTGTTCACCAACCACCCTTGTGTTTGTTGATGTACATTGAAGTGTTGGCGAACAAGAATCAATGTTAACATTCTAAGTCCTCCATGGCCTCATTCCTCTCCATCTCTGTAACTACCCACAGTGATATAGCCTTCCAAAATCTTACACCAAGATCCTAATTCTGGCTTTTTGTACATTCCAGTTTCTTTCACCATTAATAGCTGCCAAGGCTCTAAGATCTCCAATGAATTCCCTCCCTAAAGCTTTTCATCTGAATTTCCCATCTCTTTGAAAAAACTTTAGGTGAGGCATCCATTTGTGGCCTGATAATTGTTCCTGTGAAATACTTGAGACCTTTCAATAGGTTACTGGGGCTGTATAAAAGGCAAGTTGTTGCTGTTTTATGTTCTATCTTGCAGATGAGGCAATGCCCACCCCCATCTTATCAGATAGGCTTAAGACCAGAACAAACCTGCTGAGTCTACTCTGCTGTCCAATGGGATCGTGGCTGATCTGTTAATCTTCAACTCCACTCTCCTGCCTTTTGCTCATAACCCTTAATTCCCTTGCTGATTAAAAATCTCTCTGTCTCAAACTTGAATATACTTAATGACCCAACCTCAACAGCCCTCTGTGGCAAAGAATTCCACAGATTCACTACCCTTTGGGAAAAGAAATTCCACATGATACTCTTATTCTGAGATTATGCTGTTTGGTCCTGCACTCTCCCACAAGAGGAAACACATATACCTCAATCAGGTTCTCTAGGAATCTTATATGTCACCGTCTATATTCCATTTAGTCCAGGCCCAATCTACTGAACTGACCCCAATGATCCAACAAAAGGATAAGCCTTCCGTAAAAATTTAAATTTTTAATTGGAGTAAGACAGATTTTAATGGTATGAGACAAGAACTTTCAGAAATTGATTGGAGTAGACTGTTTGCAGGTAAAGGCATGCCTATTAAATTGGAAGCTTTCAAAAGTGTGATGATGAAAGTTCAGTCATTATGTTCCTGTTAGAGTGAAAGGTAAGGCTGGTAGGATTAGAGAACAATGGACGAATAAAGATATTGAGGTTCTAGTCAAGAATAAAAAAGATTCATATATTAGATATAGACAACTGTGTTTAAATGAATCTCTTGAACAGTATAAAGACCGTAAGGGCATTCTTAAGAGGTAGATCAGGAAAGCAAAGAGAAGATACGAGATAGCCTTGGCAAATAGGCTAAGGATAATCCAAAGGGATTCTACAAATACAGTTTTCGAGAAGATTTGTAGCTCGGGTTGTGAATGAGGTTGTAGACGCTGAGCCGGTGGATTTGGTTGCAAACTTTTCGTCACCCTGCTAGGTAACATCATCAGTGCGCCTCCGGTGAAGCGCCAGTGTTCTGCCCTGCTTTTTATTTAAACGCCTCGGTTTGCTGGGGTCTTTAAGTACATTAAGAGCAAGAGAGCAACTAGAGAGAGTAGGGCCCCTTAAAGGTCAAAGAGGTCATCTTTGTGTTGAACCTCAGGAGATGAGAGAGATATTAAATGAATGTTTTGTGTCAGTTTTTACTGTGGAGAAAGAAATGGCTAGAGAACTTGGGGAAATAAAAATTGATGTTTTGAAAATAGTTCACATTACAAAAGAGCAAGTGCTGGAGGTCTTAAAAAATGTTAAGGCAGATAAATCTCCGGGACCTGATCTAGTGTATCCCAGGATGTTGTGAAGGAAATTGTGGAGCATCTTGCAGAAATATTTGTATTATCTATAAATAGGGGTGAGGTACTGGATGACTGGAGAGTGGCTAATGTTGTACCTTTGTTTAAGATGTAAGGAGAAGCCTGGGAACCATAGACCTGTGAATCTGACTTTGGTGGTGGGTAAGTTGTTGGAAGAGATTCTGAAAGATAGAATTTATATGCTTTTGGAGAAGAAAGGTGTTATTAGGGTTAGCATGGTTTTGTGTGAGGGAAATTGTGTCTCACAAACTTGATTGAGTTTTTTGAGGAAGTAACTAAGAGGATTGATGAGGGCAGAGCGGTTGACATTTTTTACTTGGACTTTAATAAAACCTTTTACAAGGTTCCACATGCTAGGCTAATTGGTAAAGTTAATAAAGGATTCAGGGAGAGTTTGCCAATTGAATCTAAAATTGGCTTAATGCAGGAGACAGAGTGATAGTGGAGGGTTGTTTTTCAGACTGGAGGCTTGTGACCAGTGGTGTTCCATGGGGATCAATTCTGAGTCCACTTTCGTTTGTCATTTATACAAATGATTTGGATGAGAATATAGAAAGCATGGTTAGTACGTTTGTGGATGAGACCAGAATTGGAGGTATAGTTGACAGTGAAGATGCTTATCTAAGATTACAAACAGATCTTGATCAATTGGGTTATGGGGCTGAAGAGTAGCAGATGGAATTTAATTTGGATAAATAGTGATATTGCATTTTGGTAAAACAAACAAGGGCAGGACTTATACAATTAAAAATAGGGCCTAGGGTAGTGTTGTAGAACAGAGACACCTAGGGGTTCAGGTACATAATTCTTTGAAGTTTACATCACATACAAGTAGGGTGGTTAAGAAGGCATTTAGCTTGCCTTCGTTGCTCAGACCTTTGAGTATAGGAGTTGGGAAGTTATGTTACGGTTGTACAGGACATTGGTGAGGCCTCTTCTGGAGTACTGTGTACAGTTCTGGTCACCCTGTAATAGGAAGGATATTATTAAATTGGAGAGGGTTCAGAAGAGACTTACCAGGATGTTGCCAAGAATGGAGGGTTTGAGTTATAAGAGAGGCTGGATAGGCTGGGACTTTTTTCACTGGAGCGTAGGAGGTTGAAGGGTCACCTTGGTTTGTAAAATAATGAGGGGATAGATAAGGTGAATGGCAGATGTCTTTTCCCTAGGGTGGGAGAATTTCAAGACTAGGGAGCATATTTTTAAGGTGAGAGGAGAAAGATTTAAAAACAATGAGGGCAAATTTTTTTTTTTACACAGGGTGGTTCGTGTGTGGAATGAACTTCCGGAGGAAGTGGTGATGCAGGTACAAATACAATGTTTAAAAGACATTTAGATAAATACATGAATAAGAAATGTTTGGAGGGATAGGGGCCAAGCGCAGTCAGATGGGACAAGTTTAGTTTGAGTTCATGGTCAGCATGGACTGGTTGGACCGAAGAGTCTGTTTCCGTGCTGTGTGACTCTATAAGCTTGTCCGCACCAGACAATCCCTTATTACCTGAGTCAGCCGAGTGGGCCTTCTTTGGACTGCCTGCAATGTTAGTATATCTTTCCTTACAATAAGGCACCCAAAACTGTTCACAGTATTCCCCAGCTTTGGATTGACTGGTGCTTGTATAGTTCTGGCGAAACCTCCCTACTTTTATATTCCATTCTCTTAGAAATAAAGGCCAATATTCCATTTGCTTTCCTTATTACCTGTTGAACTTGGATGTTGGTTTTTTGTGCTTCATGGACAAGGACTACCAAATTACTCTGCTGCAGATTTTTGCAGTCTTCCTCCATTTAAATAATGTTTCTATTCTTTCTTCCAAAGTACATTGGCTCACACTTCTCCATATTAAATTCTGTTTGCCAAGTTTTTGCCCACTCACAACCTGTCTGTTTCCCTCTGCAGACTATTTGTCACCCTCAGCATCCTTCCCACTTATTTTTCTGTCACTATTTGAAGAGATGGGGAGTTTTACCTTAGTTCTCAGTCCAATATTTAATCCATAACCGACTTCAACAGCACCAATAACGAAAAACAAAGTGCCATAGAAACTCAGCAGGTCTGGAGAGAAACAGTTTGAGCATTTCATGTCCAAAATGACTCCACTGCAGATCACTTTTGTTTATCACTAGCATGTTTTAATCTACCCAGATTGCAGTCTGTGGGATATAACTGTGCAAATTGACTGCCGTGTTTCCTATCTTTCAAAGAGAAGCTACTTCATTGTGTGCAAAACATTTTAGGATGCGTGAAAATTGTGAAACATGCGATATAAATCCAGTGTTTCTTTGTGTCTGTTCTATTATTGAATGAAAAACCTGGAGGACACCAATAAAGAAAGAAAGGAAAGGGTAAACTGGAAGGAAATTATTACAAGATTTGACGACAGAGAAGTTAGTTAAGGTCAGTGGGGCAGTATGCCCAAGCGCTAATCTGGAAACTGTAGCAAGGGCATTGATCAGCTCTTGTAATACCTTCATCACAGAGTTTCTTGGAAAATTGTGTGTGTGAGGTACTTGCACTGGCCTTGCTAAAATCAATGCCTCTATCCCAAAGCAGAATTATAGGTCCACAGAAATGTCAATCTTTGTTTCTGCCCCAACGATAAGGGAGCCTGATTCAAGCAGTGAAAAGTTGGAGGAAGACACCATTCCACCATGATCTCAAACAGGAATATATTTGCTACAACACTGTGTGAGAGGTAATGAGTCTTTCTGGAGAAGGCACTGCCCTTTCCCATGGCAGGTACAACGAAGGTCCTATCCCACATTCCATGATCAGTATTCTGCTTTAGCTCAGATGCATGTCAAGCAATTTCAGCTACAAGCCCATGATTTTCTGACCATTATTATTCATTATTTAAAGGTTATGACCTGAGTGAAGCCCAAGCTCCTAGTCTAAATTTTTTTCTCTCTTTATTCATTAACGAGATGAGGGTGTCGCTGGCTACGCAGCATCTATAATTGCCCAGAGTCAACCACATTGCTGTGGGTCTGGAGTCACATGTAGGCCAGACCAGATAAGGATGGCAGTTTCCTTCCTTAAAGGACACTGGTGAACCAGATGGGTTTTTCCTGACAATTGGCAATGGATTCATGTCATCATTAGATTCTTAATTCCAGATATTTTACTGAATTCAAATTCCACCATCTGCTGTGGCAGGATTAAAACCCGAGTTCTCGGAATGTTATCTGGGTCTCTGGATTAACAGTCCAGTGATAATACCCTTAGGCCATCGCCTCCCCTATGCAGCTCAATAAGAATTGAATTTAAATTGAGCCTTTGCCATTGAATAAGCTTTAAAGTGGTACATCATCAGAAAGTAGTGATGCTGACTTACAGGTTGCCTTGGAAACATGGCGATGGGTCTTCTCTTTAACCTGTTGCTATCCTTGCACTGGTGATACTCTGACAATGGTAGCATGTTGTTATGACTGTGACTGGAAGGGTATGCAGGTAATCAAGCCACGCTATTCCACAGGCTGTGCCAAAAATGGAAATGTTTTGCTGAATCATAAAAATGGTCAGTTTTTTTTTCCTCTTTTATTATGGTTATTTAGAATAAAAAAGACTTTCACCAGGTTTCTGCGACGAACTCCAGTTACATTTTACACTTTGGAAGAAGTAACAAGACAAGGGAGTATGCAGCAAATGGCAAGACAGAGGGATCTTGGGGGGGTGCCTTGACCATGAATCCCTGAAGGTGGCAGGACAGTTTAATATGCTAATTAGGAAGGCATTCGGGATGCTTGTCTTTATCAGTTGTGACATTGTAAGAGCAGGGAGGCCATGTTAGAACTGTACAGGACATAGGTTAGGCCACCACTGGAGTACTGTGTGCAGTTCTGGTCTCCACACTATTGGAAGGCTGTGATTATACTGGAGGGGTGCAGAGGAGGTTCACCAGGACATTGCCCAGGATGAAGCACTTTAGCAACAAAGAAGACGCTGGACAGGTTTGAGTTGTTTTCTTTGGAACAGAGAAGTTTGATGAGGGACCCAACAGAGGCGTATAAGATTGTGAGACATGAATAGAAAGCAGCCTTTAGCAGAAGGATCAATAATAAAGGGGCATAATTTTAAGATGAAAAGCAGGAGGTTTAGACAGAATTTGAGGGAATACGTTTCACCAGGCAGTGGGAGTGGGGAGGGATCTGGAATGCATTGCCTGGGAGGGTATTTGAGGCAGGAAACCTCAAACCTTTAAAAAGTACTTGAATGAACACTTGAAATGTCATAATAATCAAAGCCATGAACCTAATGTTGGAAGGTGGGATTGGTGAAGGTTTAGTGTAGCTTCAGCAGTTCAGCTTTGATGGGCCAAAGGGCCCTTACTATACTGTATAATTCTATAATTTATTACTTCTCTGCAAGGAGAGGATGTTGTTATCTGAAGAGTTTGGAGACTTTCTGCCACTGCATTGTTCACACACAGACTGACCACTTGCCCAGGAGGCAATCAGATTTTTGTCATGCTGGGCATTCCAGCTGGACCTGATTGAGAAACCAATACTTGTTTCTGGGTAAAACTGCACTGGATACACATCCACGGTGCCACTGAGTCCCCCACTGCTTGAACAAGGTAACAGTGTAAATACAACTCATAATAAGTTCCAATAGCATGTTTAAAACAGCAGCATGTCCTTCCATAGTTTCTTTGGTTTAAAGCAGCATCCTTTTCCTATTTTGGTCCACTATACAAAAATAACAAAAAAAAATTTAAAAAGGTGATCTTTGCAATTCTTTAAATTAGCTGATCTCAAGTAGGGCAATTTGTTGGAGCCTGTGAGATTGAGAGGAGAAAAGCAGCTAGGAATTCCTTTATCTCAATTGATATGCTCTTGTGGAATTATAGAATGGAATTATAGATTGTTATGTGAATGCTTCTTGTGGGTTGGTATAGACTGTGATCCTAGACTCAGGGATAAATAATAGCTATTTTGGTGAGGTATTAGAGGGTTACAAACTTTCCTTTGGAACTGGACTCCAGGCTTCTGCCTTAAAGAGAAATAACATTTAGAATTCTTCTTTTCATAATGACTTCCTGGAGCAAGAAGCAGTGTAAAACAAGTAGCCTTTATTCCCTTTCAAACCAAATTGATTGAGAAACAAATTGATGCGAAATGTGAACTATAAAAAGTAGAAGCAGACACACGATATTCATGTATTGGAAAGGGAGTTTCCAGTTTGGCAAGGTGTTCGAAAGAAAACACTGCAATTTTACTTCTAAACAATCGTGTCAAACTTTGTGCCAACATTTTACATTCCATTTGGTTAGCAAAATGGAATGAGATTTTATTCTGGCAATGCCTGCTGATTAAATTTTTACCACTGCTGCTAACAGCAAATGGATTTAATGTTTGCGATTTTCCAATTTACCTCAATCAGTGTGGCTGGGTTGAACAACATATTCACCGTGTCAATATGTGGGATTGATCAGAGTTGAATTAGAATATAGAACTCATGCTGTCCACAGTGTAGTAACACAGCAATGGAACCACATCAGTTTCAGTTTAGCTAATTCCTCTGGTTACTACCAGTAATAACAGTCAGTAATTCAAGTAAAATGGCATTCCGATAATCTGATATTCCAATTGTTGCACTGTGGAAGATGTGGGTCATTAGATCACCTGACCTAAAGTTTATTCAAAGGGGTGAATTTCAAGGATTGTCTGCAAGAAGGAAAGCAAGGTGGAGAATTGGAGAACTATAGGAGAGAATTTCAGGGCTTTAGGCTGAGGCAACTGAAAGCAGAACTAACAATGGTGGAGCAGTTGTAGTTGGGGAATGCAGAAGATGGCAGCATTAGAGGTGTGCAAATCTCGGAGGATTGTGGGGCTGGAGGAGATTATACAGATCGGCAGAGACAAGGCCATGGAAAGAATTTAAGGATGAGAATTTAAGGACGATCCATTCACATTGGCTGTTTGCATGCATTGGAGTGTAATGCAAGTTGTCTCCCCAGTATCCATAGATGAAAGCTGTCTACCTGATCTCCCAAATGGTAATTCAGTAAGGGAATGCTGTGCTGGCCAGTAGTTACCTCAATGACTCTTGGAGACCAGTGGTCCCTGTAGTTTAACCTCCACTGGGATAGTTAATCCCACTATGGGCAACAGTAGGGATCCCCTCATTGATCTCAGCTTTCCTGAGTAGAGCAGAGCAATCAGACTGGGGTCATGACTGTGAACACTATCCAGTGACAAGGCCTGCTATGTGACCACATAACAGATTTCCAGAAGCGGAATTAATGGACTGCCTTGCATTGGATAAAGCTGCAATCACCAAGACAACTCATCATGAATTCAGAAAAGAGAATGTCAGGTGACTGATATCAAAATATTGCTCCCTTATACCAAACTATGATGTGAGTGTAGCCACATACATGTGTGAACAATACTCCACCGTCAAATTTATGGTTGTGGAAAAATTCAAGACTGATGCCATTCACGTACTCAGTGATTTGATCGACTACGCCCTAAAGGATGACCAGTATCAAGAAATGGCCATTCTTCTGGAAAGTTTTGCAACATTTCAGGCGTGGAAGGCTGACTGTGTCTGCGGATTTAGCCTCATGAGCTTAAGTGCAAATCCAGACATAGATTAAAAATATTTTTTCAGAGATAGTAGGAACTGCAGATGCTTGAGAATCTGAGATAACAAGGTGTAGAGCTGGATGAACACAGCAGGCCAAGCAGCATCAGAGGAGCAGGAAAGCTGACGTTTCGGGCCGAGCAAATAAAGACAGGCATGAAAAGCTGCCAACAAATGAGTGAACAAATCCCTCTTGGTCACATAGTGTAAATAGCATCACCACAGACTTCTGAGCCAAGCAAATGATTTTATTTATTTTAGCAGCTATAGTACACAGAAAATATTTTATGGGCCGGCACCTATGGGACCAGGAATGTGACAGTTGATCAAATATTCTGGTTGATCAAGAGATCAACATAAGCAATGTAAAAACACACACTAAGTAATAGAGAGGTAATGTAGGGGATGTACACATCACTGACATAATATATTTACAGCATAAATCACTTCAATAATAATGCAGCTTTGACTTAAATAAAACTTAGTGGCAGAGAGCCTTCAACTGACTACTCACACATCACAGAGATTGCAACAATATAGTAAACTTCTGGTATTTTAGATAATTAATTTTTTCCAGTTTGTCGAGAGTGCTGGTCCGTAAGGTGCCAGTTAAAACAAAGTTTGCAGTAAATGCACACTTTTAATAGTTTACACTGTGAAAGAATTGTTGTATGTAGCTAGAATGCCTGAAACTGTAAAATAATGTAAATACTCACTTTTAATAATTAAGGTACAAAACAGTGAAAAAGGGCGTGTATGGAACTGGCTACCAGAGGAAGTGGTGGAGGATGGTACAATTACAACATTTAAATAGCATGGGTACACCTGGAATAGGAACGATTCAGAGGGATATGGGCAAAATGCAAGCAAATGGGCCTAGATTAATTTAGGATATCTGGTTGGCATGGCTGAGTTGGACCGAAGGGTCTGTTTCCACGCTGTATGACTCTATGATTGCAATGTAACCTCTGCTCAATAGATAGAATGTGCTTCTCAGACTATTAATAAATATTTATTAGCTTAACCCAGTATGGTTTCCAGTCCTTGTCTGTTTAAAGCGGCAAGAATCTGTGTACAATACTTATACAGGGCAGATGACCAAAGCTTAGTCAAACAATTTTAATGAACTTAAAAGGAGGAAAGAGAGGCAAAGAGATTTGGATAGGAAATTCCAATCTTAGGACAGTTGAAAGCACCATTTGTGGTGGCTCAGAAAATTAGAAAGTCAACTGTGTATGGGTGCTGATAAGGTATAAAGGGCTGAAAACACTGCTGGAAATAGCTTATAGCTCCCCTTAAACAATAGCTATATGGTTGGGCAGAGTACTAATGAAGAAATAAGATGGTCTTATGACAAAGACAGTACAAATACCATGAGTGAGACCTCAATCCTTATGCATACTTGACAAAATAAATTGGCAAAAGTACTTTGGAGGATGGGTTCATGAAATGCAATTTTCTGGAACAATATGATGTGGAATCAACCAGTGTGAAATAACTCCACAGAGGCTAGCATCCCATCGCCAAGTCACCTGTATCTACAAGTATAGTATCCTTGACACTGTTCCAGTTTCCTCAGAGCCAGTCCTCAGAGTGAACAACCCCTGACACTGCTTTTTATATTTTTTTTCAAATTGTACAAAGCATTTTTTATTGACATGTAAAATTCGGACATTACAACGATTTACAAAATTGAAAAACTGCTCATTAATATAAATGAACTGAAATGTTTTGACCTGAGCAGATGAAGTTGACATTGTTCAGTGATATCTACCACAAATGTCCTTCAAAGTCTATTTGCTGATGAACTAAA
Source organism: Rhincodon typus (assembly GCF_021869965.1). NCBI lineage: Eukaryota > Metazoa > Chordata > Chondrichthyes > Orectolobiformes > Rhincodontidae > Rhincodon > Rhincodon typus. Next base: position 57,953,552 of record NC_063346.1, read on the forward strand.
ATGTCCCGTGTTTCCCCTCTTTCTGGGGGACGGAGAGGGATATTCTCCCTCTCAATATCCAAATCCATCAGCTCCCAGCTGCACTTTAACCACCCTGGCATATGCAGTCGGGGTTTTCTCTGGTGCTCCGAGAGGCCTGGCTCCAATCACATCCATGTTGGGATCTTCCATTTCATCAATTTCTGGCACAATCTGGTCTGTGGGCTGAAGGGTCAGCATTTCTGAATCACGAGGGAGCTGGAACAGAGACTTCGTAAGTGCAAGCTGTGGTATGGGTCCCATTTGGCGATTCTGCGTTGTCTTCAAATAAAGTTGCGATCTGGTTCACTGAAATAACCCCATAAAGGCCAGTATCCTGTCACCAAGTCACCCTTTACTTACAGGTGTAGAGTCCTTGACATTGATCCAGTTTCCTCAGAGCCAGCTCTCAGAGTGAACAGAACCCCTGACACTCCTGTCAGCGAGGGCTCCCTGATTAGAACAGATTAACGGCCGCAATCAGGGAATTCCAGATGGTTCCTACACCAAACTCGCTTAGGGAGCTGTTTTGTCCAGAACTGGCATTCCCTTTCACCACCCAGGTCTGAGAAGATCAGATTTAATCTGGTGTGGAGTCTTCTCTCCATTAGTAACTCTGCTGGAGCTATTGCTGTAGTTGCATGGGGGATGGTTGTATAATCAAATAGGAACCAGGACAGGTATCTAGTGAAGCTGGAGGATGTTTCTTTAAACCTTCCTTCAAAGTTTGGACTGGTCTTTCTGCCAGATGATTGGGTGATGGATGGTGTGGAGCTATCCTTATATGACAAATACCATTAGGACTTTAGGAAATACTCAAATTCCCCGCTGGTAAACTATAGCCTGTTATGTGTAACCAACACTTCGGGGGTCTGTGTATTGCAAAAGATGCGGGCAGTTTTTCTATCATTGTTTGATGAATAAAATCTATGTACATCCAGCCACTTTGAGTGGACGTCAGAAATGACTAAGCTTTGAGCCCATGACAGGGCCTGCGTAGTCACCATTTAACTGAGTCCAGGGTTTACCTGGCTGTCCCCATGAATGTAAGGGAACTTCTGGTGGTAATTTTTGTCCTTGTTGGCACTCTGGGCACTGCCTCACCAACGCAGCTATGTCTGCATCTAATCATGACCCCCAGACATAACGTCTCACCAACGTCTTCATTTTAGAAATCCCCGGATGACCCTGGTGGATTTCAGCCAGTATCTAGCAGCGAACTTTGCTCAGGACAATGGCTCTTGCTCCCCATAATAATATGCAGTCCTCCACTGTGATCAGGTCTCTCCTGGGTCCGAAAGGTTTCAATTCTGGTTGTGTCGGCCTTTTGATTTCCCCCATCACCACCAGCTGTACTGGTTTGATGATTCCTTCACTTTCCAGCTTTCTGATTTCTGCTTCTACTTTTGGCTTCAAGGCAAATGGCACTGGGTGGATCTTGCAGAATCGTGGAATTGCTTCCCAGTCAACAAGCAAGGTGGCCAATGCTCCTTTTGATAGTCTCTTGATCTTCCTGAAAACCTGTCAGGTATTTAATTAGAGACAGCAAGAACTGCAGATGCTGGAGTCAGAGATGACACAGTGTGGAGCTGGAGGAACTCAGCAGGCCAGGCAGCATCAGAGGAGCAGGAAAGTTGATGTTTTGGGTCAGGACACCCTACTTCAGAAATGGGGAGGGGGAAGGAAGCTGGGAAATAAATAGAGAGAGGAGGGGTGGTGCTGGGGAAGGTAGGGGGGATGGTGATAGGTGAATGCAGGTAGGGAGTGGTGGGGATTGGTCAGTGAGGTGGGGGGACAGGTAGGTGGGAGGGAAGATGGACAGGTTGTGCCAGGTCAAGGAGGCGGGGATGAGAGGGAGGGTTAGACAATGGATGAGGCCGGGGGTGTGGAGATTTTAAAATTGGTGAATTCCATGTTTAGGCCACTGGGCTGTGGGCTCCCGAGGCAGATTATGAGGTGTTGCTCCTCCAGTTTGCTGGTGGTGTCATTGTGACACTGGAGGAGGCCCAGGATGGACATGTCCCCCAGGGAGTGGGAAGGGGAGTTAAAATAGTTCGCGACCGGACGGTGTTGTTGTTTGTCGCGTACAGAGCACAGATGTTGTACAAAACGGTCTCCGCTTGGTCTCACCGATGTAGAGGAGGCCACATCGGGAGCAGCGGATTCATTAGACCAAGTTGACAGATGTGCAGGTGAATCCTTGTCTAATGTGGAAGATTTGTTTTGTGCCTTGGATGGAGGTGAGGGGGCAGGTGTAGCACTTCCTGTGGATGCAGGGAAAGGTGCCGGGGGTGGTGGGGCTAGTGGGGAGTGTGGAGCAGACGAGGGAGTTGCAGAGAGAACGGTCCCTATGAAAGGCAGATAGGGTTAGGGAGGGAAATATATCTTTAGTTGTGGGGTCAGATTGTAGATGGCAGAGAATGATATGTTGGATGCAGAGGTTTCTGGGGTGATATGTGAGGACAAGGTGGATTCTGTCTTTATTTTTGTTGGGGGGAGGGCGTGTTAGGGCAGAAGTGCGTGAAACGCAAGAGATGTGTTTGAGGGTATTTTCAATCACCAGAGGGGGGTAAGTTACGGTCCTTGAAATAGGAGGACATCTGGGATGTGCGGGAGTGGAACGCCCCATCTTGGCAACAGACCTAGCGGAGGTGGAGGAATTGAGAGAGGGGATCACATTCTTGCAGGAAGATGGGTGAGAGGAGGTGTAGTCTAGGTAGCTGTGGGAGTCAGTGGACTTGAAATAGATGTCAGTTTCGAGGTGGTCACCAGAGATAGAGACAGAGAGGTCCAGGAAGGAGAAGGAGGTATTAGAAATGGTCCAGGTGAATTTCAGGTTGGGGTGAAAGGTGTCAGTAAAGTTGATGAACTCTTCAAGCTCCTCATGAGAGCATGAGGCAGCACTGATACTGTCATCGATGTAGCAGAGGAAGAGGTGGGGGATAGTGTCAGTGTAGCTGCGGAAGAGGGACAGTTCCACATATCCTACGAAGAGGCAGGCATAGCTTGGGCCCATGCAGGTTGCCATGGCCACCCCCTTAGTTTGTAGGAAGTGGGAGGAGTTGAAAGAGAAATTGTTAAGGGTAAGGACGAGTTCAGTTAAGCGGATAAGGGTGTCGGTGGAGGGGAACTGGTTAGGCCTGTGGAAGAGGAAGAAGCGGAGGGCTTTTAGGCCATCCGCATGGGGGATACAAGTGTACAGGGATTGGATGTCCATAGTGAAAATGAGGTGTTGAGGGCCAGGGAATTGGAAATCTTTGAGGAGGTGGATGACATGGGTGGTGTCCCAGATGTAGGTGGGCAGTTCCGGACCAGGGGGGATAAAAAAAGAGTCAAGGTAAGCGAAGATAAGTTCAGCGAGGCAGGAGCAGGCAGAGACAATGGGTCGGCTGGGGGAGTCAGGTTTGTGGATTTTGGGAAGGAGATAGAAACGGGCAGTGTGGGTTTGGGGAACGATGAGGTTGGAGGCTACGGATAGGAGGTCACCTGAGGTGATAAGGTTATGGATGGTCTGGGAGATGATGTTTTGGTGGTAAGGGGTGGGGTTACGATCGAGGGGGCGGTAGGAGGAGGTGTCAGAGAGTTGGCGCTGGGCCTTGGCTGTATAAAGGTCAGTGTGCCATACCACTACTGCACCCCCTTCATCTGCAGGTTTGATAGTGAGGTTAGGGTTGGAGCGAAGGGAGTGGAGTGCTGCACATTCTGTGGGTTGGGGGAGATTGGAGTAAGTGAGAGTGGTGGAGAGATTGAGGCGATCTATGTCATGATAGCAGTTGGAAATGGAGAGGTCGAGGGAGGGTAGGAGGCCTTGGGGTGGTGTCCAGGATGATGGGGTGTGTTGGAGGTGGGAGAACGGGTCTTTGGAGGTGGATTAGACTCACGGTTAAAGAAATAAGCGTGGAGATGGCGGAAAATGTGTTCGACATCCAAATGTGAATGGTACTCATTGATGTGTGGGCTTTCCGATCTAGATCCTGAAGAGAATGTTAACTTTTAGCTGAGGCTTGGCTTTGTTTGGTTATTTTGCTGTGGGCTGACCTAGAGTCCCTCTTTTCAGGATACGTCCTGGGTGAGGCTATGCTATTACCTTTACTCAGGTGTTGTTCCCCAAGCTCATTCAGACTGGCAAGGGTGTCCACTTCCACCAGAACACCGAGCAACTCATATGGTCCACTTGCCACATTTTCCAATGATAAAGCCAGTTGTCGTGCCTGTTTGAAGTCCAGTTGGGCTTCAGCTCGTAGGTGCTTTTACACGGTTACATCATTAATCCCACATATCAATCAGTCTCCAAGCATTTTATTATGAGATAAAGAGTTAATCATGCAACTTTAGAAAACGCTGTCACATTTTTCACCTATTGCCTGAGGCTTTTCAGTTCCAAGAAATGAAACACTATATTTAAATTTATTGTGAATCATCAGATTCAGTCACAGTCTGCATTGCTCAATCTACCAGTTAATTTGTTTTTGCCTTTCACTGTAAACATCCACTTGTTTCAACCGTAGGTAACTAATAACAAACAAGTACCTATTAAAATGAGACAACAAGGTGCAAGGCTGGATGAACACAGCAGGCCAAGCAGCA
>NC_063346.1:57963156-57982188 GCF_021869965.1 Rhincodon typus
TGCTGCTTGGCCTGCTGTGTTCATCCAGCCTTGCACCTTGTTGTCTCGGATTCTCCAGCATCTGCAGTTCCTACTATCACCTATTAAAATGATTTAATTTATTGTTGTCCATTTTCTCTTATGGTCCAGTGGGATAATTTTCTGCCTGGTATGCACTGAGGCAAAATATCACTTGTGTAGTTCCCAGTTTGTACTGAGTTGTCTGATCTTGGGGATGGGCAATACTTGGAGAGCCACAACAGGTCTGAATAGTTGGTCTAATGCTCCAACAGATAGCCAGATTTCCAAGCCCTGATGGGATCAATAAGACCTAAGAAATTGGACCAGGATTAGGCCATTTGACCCATCAGGCCTGCTTTGCCACTCATTAGGATCATGACTGATCCAACACTCCTCATATCCACTTTTCAGCTCTTTCCCCGTAACGCTTGATTCCCCTACTGATCAAGAATCTATCTGAACCTTAACTATACACAAGGACCTGCCCCTACAGCTCACTGTGGTAAGGAGTTCCAAAGGCTCTCAACCCTCTGAAGCAAGAAATTCCTCCTCATCTCAGTCTTAAATTAGCACCCCTTAATTCTGAGACTATGGCCTTTGGTCCTAGACTGTCCCATGAGGGAAACATCCTCTTAGCATGTACCCTGTCAAGCCCCTTAACAATCCTGTATGTTTCAGTGAGATCACCTGTCATTTTTCTAAATTGCAATGAGTAAAGTCCCAACCTGTTTAACCTTCGCTCATAAAATAACCCCGGCCAGGCAATGACCATCACCAATAAGAGACTGTCTAACTACCGCCCCCAACATTTAATGATGTTACCATCACCGAGTTGCCCACTATCAACACTCCAGGTGTTATCATTGACCAGATACTCAACTGGGTGGCACTGTGGCTCGGTGGTTAGCACTGCTGCCTTACAGTGCCAGGGACATGGGTTTGATTCCACCCTCGTGTGACTGTCTGTGTGGAATTTGCACATTCTCCCTGTGTCTGTGAGGGTTTCCTCCAGGTGCTCTGGTTTCCTCCCACAGTCCAAAGATGTGCAGGGTACCTGGATTGGCCATGCTAAATTGTCCATAGTGTCCAGGGATGTTTACGTTTGGTGGGTTCGACATGGGAAATGCAGGGGTGGAGGAATGGGTCTGGGTGGGATGCTCTTCAGAGGGGCGGTGTGGACTTGTTGGGCTGATCGGCCAGTTTCCACACTGTAGGGATTCAATGATTATAAATTATAGTGGCTACAATAGCAGTCAGAGGCTAGGAATACTGCGCTGAGTAATTCCTCAAAGCCTATCCACAATGTACAAGGCACAAGTCAAGGGTGTTGTGGAATGCTCCCCACTTGCCTGGAAGGGTGCAGCTCCAACAACTCTCAGGAAACTTGACACCATCCAGGACAAAGCAGACCACTTGATTGGCACCACATCCACAAGTATTCACTCCCTCCGCCGCTGATGCTCAGTAGCACTGCAGAAATTTACCAAAGACCCTTTGACAGCAACCTCTAAACCCATGACCTTTTCCATCTAGAAGAGCAAGGGCAGTAGATACATAGGAATACCGACTTCTGCAAGTTCCCTTCCAAGATACTCACCATATATCGGTGTTCCTTGAGTCAAAATCCTGGAATTCCCTCCCTGACAGCATTGTTGTTCTACTTACAGCACATGGACTGAAGCAGTTCAAGAAGTCAGCTCACTACCACCTTCTCAATGGCAACTCAAGATAGGAAATAAATGCTAGCCTACCCAGCAATGCCCAAGTCCCATGAGTGAACAAAAAAAGGGGATCATCAGAGTGAAGCTTCTCCAAACTGGGTCCAATGAAATCATATCTTTTATCAAATAAAGGGACCAAAACTGGTCACAGTACTCCAGATGGGACCTCACTTTTTACTGTTGCAGTAAGACTTCCCCACTCTAATACTCCGACCTACTTGAAATAAGGGCTGACATTCTATTAGCTTTCCTGATTACCTGCTGTTCTTGTGTGCTAACTCTCTGCGTTTTGTGTACAAATGCCCTAAGTCCCTTTGTGTTGCAGCTTTCTGCAATTTTTCTCCATTTAAATAATATTTTGTTCTTTTGTTTTCCCTTCAAAAATGAACAACTTCACATTTTCCCATATTACTCCATACGCCGTTTGCCAACTTATTGTCCACTTACTTGACCTATCAATATTTCTCCGTATACTGTTTTTATCCCTTTCGCAACCTGCCTTTACATCTATTTTTGTGTCGTCTGCAAAGTTAGCTCCAGTACATTCACTTCCTTCCTCCAAGTCATCCAAGTTTATTGCAGAGAGTTGCAGTCACAGCAATGATCCCTGTGGAATCCTTCTTTGTTTACTTTCTCTATCTTTATTACCTTTTTATTCCTCCTTTGCTGGATTCTGAATTTATCTCACCCACCCCAGGTCTTCCTGGCTATCACTTACATTTGCCTCCTTTTTTGCTTTTTCTCTCAACTTAATACTCTCATTATCTTCCTCGTGGAGCCATGGTTGGCTCAATCCTCTCTGAGAATCTTTCCTCCTCACTGGATGTATTTTTCCTCAGACTTATGAATTACCTCCTTAAATGTATGGCACTTTTGCTTACTGTCATTCCTGCTAATTTATCTGCCCAGTTTTCCTTAGCAAACTCTATCCTCATTTCATTGTAATTCCCTTTGTTTAATTTAAACTGCTGTAGTTTCTGACCCAAGTTTCTCAGTGTTGAAATATGTTGGAGAGGGATTTAAACCGGAGTCTGAGTCCTGTGTGAGTAGCAAAAGTTGATCTTTATTTGGAGCTCCTTACCACACATGATGGGAGAGGTCTCTAGGACGCTCTAACCTTTCCCAGTAAAGTACAGGTTATCTATTTATACGGCATTACAATGGTTACATGCAATATTGAAATCAGTGCTTGCCACAACCTGACCTACACAGGTAACATAGCCTTCGGGACCCTTAATCCTGGCTACAGAGAACAAGTGTCTATTCCTCTGACTATACTATCCTCAATTACAACTACACTTCTCTTTTCTTCCCCCCTGTTGAATGGCTCCCTGTATCACGGTGCTATGGTCAGTTTGCTCATTCTCCCTGCAACCCCTGCTCTCTTCCACACAGAGAGGAAGAATCTCAAACCCTGTTAGACAAGCTCAAGAGCTGAGGCTACCTCAGCACTACCTCCCAGATCCCTCTACCTCTCTCGTTCATAGGTACACCCTCCTGTCCCTGACCACTGACCGAATTAGAGGTAGTTAATCTGAGGGGCGGGACTGCCTGTTGAAATACAGAGTCCCGGTAACTCTCCCCTTCCTGATGTGCCACAGTGTACAAAGCTAGGACTCTAGCTCATCAAGTCTGAGTCAGAGTTCCTCAAGCAATCAACGCTTACTACAGATGTGGTCGCTATGAACAATAGTGGGGTCCACCAGTTTCCACATTATGCAGGTACAACACGTTGCCTGGCCCTGCATCTCTATTTTGTTTACTTAGATCCTAAATTTTTTTATTACATTGCCTATAGCTCTTTTAGTTTTTAATTTTAAAATATTTCTCCAATTTACCTTTAACCTGAAAGTAATTTATAACAGATAGTCAAATTAGCAGCTATTATCAACTAATGAACTTGTGGTATTCTTGTGATAATGCTTGTGGTTTTGTGCCAGGGCCCTGATCCTGGGCTTCAATTTACCCTGTTTAAAATATCTTACAAACTATGGACCGAATAAAGCAAAAAGCATGCTTTCCCTCTACACTGAATTTCCACGCTGCTTCAAAATCCCAGAAATATACACTCACTCAGACTGTCTCACTCTAGTTTTGTTCTCTCCTTCCAGATCACGCAAAAGCTACTGCCATTGCCATCTGCCAGAGAGTTGACAGTGAGGGAGAATTCAATGATGTGGCATGATTGAAAAGACATAAAATCACCACATTCAGGACTGACAGCAAAGTTGGAATTTTGCCAATATGCCATGTGCCCCCACAATGGTGGATCCTGAGTCTGGGTGGGTGAGACTTCAGAGGGGAATTTACCAATGGGTGCCAATTAAGAGACTGTTGGCGGAATCAGTGTTCAATTAAGGAAGGAGAACTTCCTCTCCAAGGAAACTTCATGTCTATTGGGCTTTATCTCAGAACTCTTGTCAGAAGTCCGTCACAGGTAAGCAATGCTTTTGGCTGCCCTCGCCCCAACATTTCCCTTAATTCTCAGGGACCAGAGATTAACACAGCACTTGTGTGCAGAAAAAGTGGTATTTGTGTTGAAGACCAGATTGGAGTGATGAGGGGATTAGGTGAGCAGTTAGGTGGAGATGGAGCCCTGAGAGAGATATATGAAAGAGTAGGCAGACAAGGGGATTATTGATAGTAAGCCAGGACGGAAGAGAAGCTGAATAATTGATAATGAGAGCTGAGAGTAGGAGAGAATGGGTTGGCTGTGCTGAAAGCAACTCATGTCGTAGGGTGTGATGATGAGTGGAAAAACATGGAAAGGCGTAGTCAGGCTCTAAGGTTGAGGTTGTTGACTTGCTTGCCGAGCTGGCTTGATTTCGTTCAGACGTTTTGTCACCATGCTAGGTAACATCATTGGTGAGGCCTCCAATGAAACGATGTTGTTCTTCTCCACTTGGAATTTATACTGTCTGGTGTGTTATGGTGAGTACTGTGATTTCCGGTTTTGATCTGTTACCTCGTCCCAGTTAAACTGACGGCCTTCATTGTCTGAGTGTACCGATATTAAGGAGAGTTTGTCGTGCCGTTTTGCTGCTAGCTGATGCTCGTGTATTCTGATGGCTAGTTTCCTTCCTGTCTGTCTGATGTAATGTTTGTGGCAGTCGTTGCATGGTATTTTGTAAACCACGTTGGTTCCGCATTCACAACACTCACAAAGATTAAAGACCCCATTCTGCACAACATGCAGAACCAACGTAGTTCATAAAATACCATGCAATGACTACGACAAACATTACATTGGACAGACAGAAAGAAACTAGCCATCAGAATACATGAACATCAGCTAGCAGCAAAATGGCACGACGAACCTTCCTTAATATCAGTACACTTGGACAATGAAGGCCATCAGTTTAATTGGGACAACGTAACCATAGTAGCCCAAGCTAAACATAGACATGCACAGGAATTCCTAGAGGCACGGTTCTCTAGCCATAATGCAATCAACAAACATATAAAATTGGACCCCGTACACAAACCCATACAGAACAGAACTGGAAATGATACTACTCACCATAATGGACAGGACAGTATAAATTCCAAGTGGAGTAGAATAACATTGTTTCATCAGAGGCCTCACCAATGATGTCACCTAGCATGATGACGAAATGTCTGAACGAAAACATGTCAGCTTGGCGAACAAGTCAACAAACTCACCCACAACCCGAGCTACAAATCTTTGCTAAAACTTTAAAGTGTTTGAATTATTGAACTCGATGTTGACTCCTAGAGGATGCAAGTTCCCTAAGCGAAAGGAATAAACAAATGCGATGGAGACAGAGGAACTGGGAGAATGGAATGGAGTCCTTACAGGAAGTTGAGTGTGAAGATGTATAGTCCAGGTAACTGGTAGTCAGTAGGTTTCAGTCTATCCCCAGAAATGGAAACAGAGATGTCAACGAATGGAAGGGAGGAGTCAGAGATGGACCAGGTGAAGGTGAGGGCAGGGTAAGCATTGGAAGCAAAATTGATAAATTTTCCAACTCCAAATGAGACTTGAACTCTAGACTAAGTACTCCCCCTCCCACTCTACACCCTATATTAGTAGCACCCTACCAACCAGTACAAACAGTTTTCTACTCTTTAACCAGTTTCTTATTAGAATCAATAGAGATAAAATATTTCCTCTGGTGGAGGCCAACTGGACATAACATAAAAGTTAGAACTGAGTCATTAAGTCAGAAAACTTACCTTCACACAAAGTGTGGTGAAGATCTGTAATTCTGACCCCAACAATCTGTTGAGGCAAGGGTTCAACTCAAAATTTTGAAACTGAGTTTTGTTTGGCATGAATATGAAAAGTCATGAAACCAAGATGAGAAGGTGGAAATAAGATACAGATCAACCAAAAGTTACTTGAAAGGTGGGTAGAGTTGAGAGCTGAATTGCTTCCTCTTGTTGTTATGTCCCAGTATCTATTGAATTTTTTGCCCTGAATCCCACCACTTTGAGTTTAATTATTAATCCTTTCCCAGAGGAGGTTAAGGAGTTACTAAATGATAAAATTTTTCAGATGAATATGGGTGGCCAATGTGTCAAGGATGTATATACATACCAATGAAAAGAAGCAGAAGGCAATTCCACTGAAATCGAGTCATTTTGTCAATAAAGGTTTAAAATATCTTGTTGGTCCAGTCCAGCTAGTGCAATCAACATGTAATCTCAGTTTTACTCACATCAGCATTGATGTGAGTGGAGGAACAGGTGGGAAAGTGTATATAATGAAAATCAGTTTTATGTTTTGCACATAATTGCTTCATCCACTAAATGATGTTCCTTAACAAGATCTAAAAGATTGAATTTTAGATGAATGTCAATTTCTTGGCGAGTTTCCCTAGTAACAAAGATCATTAAATCCCTACGGTGCGGAGACAGGCCAACAAAGTCCACATCAACTCTCCTAAGAACGTCACTGTAAGTGCATTTGCTGTTTTAATAATACCATAATGCGTAGAAGCAGAAGTAGGCCATTCAGTCTTCCCCTGTTATTTCTTACCTCTACCAAATGGATTTTACATCTTCTGAAGCAAGGTCATTTCTTGCTGTAATATTTATTCCATCTGGCACTAACAAAGCTACCCCACCATCATCCTTTCCTTCCTGCCTGTCCTTTTGAAAAGGCATATACCTCGAATATTTAGTTCCCTACTTTGATCCCCTTGTAACCATATTTCTGTAATGGTTATAAAATCATAGTGATTAACTTCTTTTCGTATTGTTAATTCATTTGTTTTGCTCTTATTTAAGAGTCATTAATGTGGCCTTTTTACCCATTCTTTCCTTTGGCACTATTTTCTGTATCTTGTGTTTCTGTACTCTGTCCCACTCTGTGATCCATTATTTAAATAGCTGCCCTGCAGTACTGCCATATATTTTTGTTTTGTAAGCCTACATATCACCTCTCCTTGTACCCACCCACCTCCTCTATTTAGTTTAAAGCCCTCTTAATCATCACCTCATTCTCTAATCATTACCTGTCTGATTGACTGTCATTTTAGCTGAAGAACCAAGAATCAAGTGACAGAAGCTATCCTTCCTTTGTACCATATTGATGTTAGAGCCATGTCTGAAAGAGTACTGCTCTTTCCTTAATGTCCATCTGACCATTATGTCATTCTTGAATGTGGAAGCATCATATGTTTGAAGCCTTTGGAACACTAATTTTTATTAAATAACAGGAAACCTGAAGAAAGGACAAATTTTTTAAAAAGGCTGCATTTCCTTTTGGGACAGAACATGGTCTGTTTGTCTTTAGACAAGCAGCAAATTTACAATTAATGAATGACGTCTTCACCAAATTCAGATCTCTTGGAAGCAGCACTCAGAAATCCTGTCTGGCCTGTTGCACCTGATGCTGTGTCGCTCTATCATGGTGAAGATGATATGCCTCTTGCTCAGTGTCTTCATATTTGTCCTCAAGAGAGGCTGCCACTCTCCCAGTTCTTCAGTGCCCATCATATCATCTGTTTGTCTATTCCACTTGTGAAAAAGCACAGCATGCAAGGATTAGATGGCTCACTCTGTCTGGACTGTACCACAAGGCTCCCCCCCTAGATCAATCCAAGGATCTGAATCTTATCTTCAGAAGGCCTATCATCTGCTTCACAATGCCATTGTTGAAGATTGGGCTCAGTGTGCAGCCTCAGTCATGGGGTTGCATAACAGAATAATCAGCCATGAAGAAGTTAGCCCTTGTCTCCAAACAGCCATTCTTATATGGCATCCAACCCTTGGAATTAAGCAGCAACCTGAGAGTTATCTAGCATATGGGTATCATGGCAACTTCAATTGATGCAGACTTCTAACCTGTGGTAGTGATGATCACAGATGACTTGGACGTTGACCAAGTGGAACCCTTTTTCGTTAATGAATTCAAGCATGTTATGATATGATGCTCACAAGAGATGTGTGTACAGCCTACAATACACCTGCACCTGAGGGAAGCCGGCTATGTTAGTAAAGCCGATTGCCTAGAATGTAGTATTGACTCATCACAGGGAAATGAAATGAAACAGTGTGATTTTGAATCTGACTGCCTTAATTAATGCAAATACCCTTGAAGGGGCTCATATCATTCACAGGTGGACTATGCTCCACAGACAAATCAAAACAATCTTGCTCCACCCACTCACACAATTAGTTATATTTCATAATTAAGATTTCCAGATCGTGCACTTGAGAGTCTGTTGCTTGTTCTGTTGTTATTCTAGGTGTCCCCCTAATCCTTAATCTTCTATTCTGTCATAGTAGGCACTGTCAACCACAACGGCTTTGAGTCACCCCATGTTCCCAACCAACCTTATAATTTATCTATTAATGTCTGCAGTTTTCCCCTGGTCTAGGCCTACCAAATAGTTATGCCCAACATGATTATCCATTGTTCCCAAACAAAGCCAGGGTGTTTTCCAAAATAAAACCCTTCCATAATACCCTATGCCTAAGATCTAAGTCAAAGATTGGCGAGCATAAAAGTAACTGAAGAGTGGGCTGCTTTTAAAGAGAATATTTAAGGTATATTCCTATCAGGAGGGTAGATGGGGAAGAGAAATCTAGATGTCTCTGGTTGACAAAAGGAAAAGATTAAAATGAAGCAGAAAAAGGTGCCTATGACAGATGCAACAGTTAATATAATGGAGAAACAATCATAATGTGGAAGGTTCGGGGGAGTGACAAAAAACAAATCAGAGAAGCAAAGAGGGAGTGTGAAAAGAGATTGACAGCTAACATAAAAGGAGATCTGAAAGCCTTCTATTGATATATAAATAGTAAAAGTAAAAGGAGGAATACAGCCAATTAGGGACAAAGAGGAGATTTATGAATGAAGCTAGGAGGCATGGCTGAGGTGTTAAATGAATACTTGCATCTGCATTTATTTTTAAGAAAGAATATGCAATGCAGATCATGTTGAAAAAAGAGATAGCTCATGTACTTAAAAGGATCGAGAATGGATAAGGAGGAGGCATTGGATAGATCGTCTAAAGTTGATAAGTCACCAGCACTGGATGCGACGCATGCAAGAAACAGAGGAAAACAGTGCAAATTGCAAAGGCATTAGTCATAATTTTGCAGTCCTCCTTAAATACAGTGGTATTGCCAGAGGACTGGAGTATTGTAAATACTACATCCTTGTTCAAAGAAAGGACCCAATGATAAGGCCAGCAACTATAAGTCTGATAGTTTAACCTCAGTGGGTGGTGAAGATTTTAGAATTGATAATTCCAGATAAAATGAACAGTCACATCAACATATGCAGGTTAATTAAGGAAGGCAAATAAGGCTTTGTTAAGCATAAATCGTATTTAATTAACTTGCTTGAGTATTTTGGTGTGGTAATAGAAAGGGATGATAAGGGATGTTGATGCATATGGTTTTCTGGATCAATACATTGAGGAACCAATGAGAGAACATGCTATCCTAGACTTGGTATTGTGTAATGCAAAAAGAATAATTGGCAGTCTGTGTGAGACCCTTTGGAGAGCCTTCTTGTGGCACAATAGTAGTATCCCTTCCCCAAATCAAAAGACCTGTGTTCAAGTCCCACCTGCTTCAGAGGTATGTAATAACAACTCTATACTGGTTGATTAGAAAAGTAGGCTAGCTTCTCCCCAGCAGCCGAGAAAACAAGTGTGAGGCCCTTTGGAGAAAAGTGTTAGTGCCCTTTTGTGGCACAGTAATAGTGTCTGTACCCCTAGACTGGGAGGCCACGAGTTCAAGTCCCACTTGCTCCAGAGGTATGTGATAACATTTCTGAACAGGTTGGTTAGCAAAATAAGTTGATGAGTTAATAACTGGTGCAGTCCAAATTGGGATCCTGGAGAAGAGTGTTCATAATGTGATAGAATTCTTCATTAAGATGGAGAGTGACAGAGTCAATTCTGAGACCATGGTTCTGAACCTAATTAAATGAAACTATGATGGTATGAGATGCGAGCTGGTTATGCTATATTAGGGAATGTTATTTAAAGAGATGATGGTGGAATCATTTAAAGAGTACATGGAGGAAATGCAACAATTGTTCGTTCTTGTCTGGCACAAAAATAAAACAGCAAAGGTGGCCCTACCCTAGCTAACAAGGGAGAATAGGGACAGTATTAGATCCAAGGAAGGGACATACAAATTGTCCCAAAAAAAAGCAGCTGACCTGAGGATTGGGGGTACTTCAGATTTCAACAAAGGAGGACAATGGGTTTGATTAAGAGGGAGAAAATATAATATGACAGTAAGCTTGTGGGGAACATACCAACTGATGAATATGTTAAGAGAAAAGAAATTAGTCAAGGCAAATGTAGGCCCCTTACAGTTAGAAACAGGGTAAATTATAATAGGGAACAAAGAGATGGCAGACCAGTTAAATACATATTTTCGGTTCTGTCTTCGCAGAGGAAGACACAATAAATGTCCCAAAAATGCACTTTGATATGCATGTTATATCATGAATCTTTAAGTAGTGATGATAAAGGCTTCAACATTCTTTTCATCATGTGGCAGATCAGAAATCTCTCCAACTGTTAGTGTCTGCCGTTGGTGTGTGAGAAATATTTGCAGATTGATTCTGAACCAGTTTGGCTGTGTTGGGAATGCACCGTCAAGTCCTGGGATAGAGCCTGAACCTGAAGGATCTGACTTAAAGGCATTGTCACTACCCACTAAGTCTGGAAACCTCATATTGATGAGGGAGGACAGTACAGTTCTGAAGGGAAATGATGTCCTATAGAGGTCAAGAATAGAACATATTTGATTAGAGCTAAGAAAATTTTGAAATGCCATTACACTATTAGGAGTATTCTATAGGAAATAGAAAGTGGAACATCTTTGCAAGGAAATTACAGAGACGTGCAAGAATTATGTGTTGGTTAGAATCAGGGACGTTATCCAAATAGATAGTAATAGCAGAAGGCATAAGTTTGCGGAGTGTATTCTGGAAAATGTTCTGAATTGATGTGTTCCCAGTCCAATAAGAAAGGAGGCATTGGGGAATGAAGTAGGGCAAGTGGATCAAGTGTTAGTCAGGGAACCTTTGGGAGACAATGATCATAGAATCACAAGATCTAGATTAGCCAGACAGCAATTCAGAGTAGCAAAAGTTATTTGAGGGAGGGCCAATTTCAATAGAATGTGAGGTTGATTCAGGTTCAGCTGGGCCAGATCTAAGGTTCACAGGCAAACCTGAAATGAACCAACGGCTGCCTTTAAAAAGAGATCGGTTGGGTACAGTTGAGTTATATTCTCACAGGGGAAAGGTAAGAGAAACAAAGACAAACCTACTTGGCTGATGAAAGAGATAGATAATAGTTGAAATAGAAAAAGTATGTGTATGTGTGTGGCAGAAATCAGATTGGCAATACAAGTGAGAATTAGGCTGCATAGAGGTCAAGTTAAAAAAGGAAATAAGTGAAGCAAATCCACAGTATGAGAAGAAACTGGCAGCTAACCTAAAAAGGAATACAAAAGTATATAAATACACTCAATAGTAAAAGGCTGATAAAAGGAGAAGTGGAGCTAATTAGGGACTAAAAAAAGATTTACACAAAAAGGCAAGGACATGTTTGAGGTGTTAAAATAAAGGCTGTAATTCTAAAAGTGGTGCAGAAACAACAGGACCTAGGAGTACATGTTCACAAATTGTTGATGATGGCAGATTGAGACAGTGATTAAAAATGCCTACAAGATATAGGAATTTTAAGCAGGGCATAGAATACAACAACAAGCATGTTATGCTAGATCTTTATGAAACACTAGTTTGGTCTTGACTGGACTAATATGTCCAATTTTGGTCACCATGATTTTGGAAGGATGTGAAAGCATTAGAGTTGTTGCAGGTAGGATTTACAAATACACTCGCCAGGATGGGGACTTCCAAGGATAAATTGGAGAAACTGAACTTTTTCCTTCAAGAACAGCAAGTTGAAATGAGGCTTAACAGAAGTTTTCAACATAATAAGATGAAGGGAACTTGTTCCCATGAGCAGAAAGGTTGAGAATGAGAGGAAATTGATTTAAGGTGGCTGGAAAAGAACCAAAAACATTTTCATAGAGTGAGTGGTTAGAATGTGAAATTCACCGTCCAAGCAAGTGCAGGCAGTTTAACTGTACCTTTCAAAAGAGAACTGGATAATTATCTGAAGAAAAAAGTAAACTGCAGGGCTACTGGCAAAGGGCAAGGAATGGGACTCACACAGAACCAGCATAACATAATGGGCTGAATGGCTTCTTTCTGTTCTGTAACCATTCTATGATTCTAAGTTGGGTGTTGAACCTTGGAACCAACTAAGAAGACTGTTGGTCAATTTTGGCACTATAACTGGAATGTTTGACAGATAGATTCATCTGCACATTACCACATGGTACAGTAGTTATAAATAACTTAATGAAATACGGAGATGATATCTTCAACACTCTACTGGAAATATTTTTCACCTGTAATTCAGTACCATTATTGAAACTACAAAAACAAAATCAAGAACATTAAATGAACTTTGACATCATGCCAAAGATTCTTGTCATGAACGCAAACATTTTACTTGTTCTTATGACTGAATAAATGCAGTTCCAGAACAGTCAAAAAACTTGAAACCATCAAGCCAAACTGCCTATTTGATCTGCTTCCCACCATAAACTTGAACATACACACATTCCACCACCGATGCACAGCGCCAACAGTACACCATATAGAAAGTGCACTGGTATAAGTAAGTGTGACTACCTGACCTGTTCCACCTAGATGGACAAGAGGAGTGGGTACATTGGGACTACCTTCATCTCCCTATATACTATTATACTGATATTGCAAACTGCCTGTTATAATTTATGCCTTGGCAATATGCAGAGATAACATACACCAGGCTTCTCTGCCTGAACAAGATTTTTATCATTATCTCAGTCCCTGGATATCACTGCAAGTGTTCCTCAGGATAATGCCTAGGCCCAACTATCTTAGTCTGCCTTATCAATGACTTTCCCTCCATCATCAGATCGAAAGTAGAGATGTTCATTCATGATTGCACATCACAAAATGATAGTTTGGTACTATTAGAGAGTATATAAATACTGAAGCAATCCAGGTCCATATGCAGCAAGATCTGGACAATATCCAGGTTTAAACTGACAATTGGCAAGTAACATGCCACACAAATGCCAGGCAATTATCAGTTCTAACAATAGAGAATCTCACTGTCGTCTCTTTACGTTCAATGGCATTAACATCACTAAATCCTCCACAGCCATCATCCTGGGCATTTACCATTGACCAGAAACTGAACTGGATTAGTCATATAAGTACTGTGGCTACAAGAGCAGGTCAGATGCTAGGAATCCTGCAGCACGTAATTCACTTCTTGTTTCACCAGAGCTTGTCTACAACGCAAGATGGTTGGACTATTCCCCATTTCCATGAATGAGTGCAGTTCCGACAACACTTAAGAAGCTTGACACCAACAGGACAAACAGCCCTCATCCACCACCTTCAACATTCAATCCCTTCACAACTAATGCACAGGACCAGAAGTGTGCAGTTGTGCACCCAGAGTCTTCCGACAGCGCTTTTCTGACACCAACCCACCACCTAGAAAGACAATATAAGCAGGTACATGGGAATACTACCACCTGCCTGTTTCCCTCCAATCCATACACTCTGACTTTGTACTTTATCACTGTTCCTTCATTGTCACTGGATCAAAATCCTGGAATTCCCTTGCTGACAACACTGTGTCTCTACAATCCAACCACTGCTTTCTCGAGGACAATTAGGGATGGGCAATAAATGTTAATCTAGCTAGCGACACCCTCATCCCATGAATGAATTAAAAAGATTAAATGCTCACTAAATGAACAACTGCATATGGCATATTTTCCCTCTTGAAAAACTAAAGTACCTTATTTTAAATTAAATCATCATAAACAACAAACATACCATCATGATCCTGGTGGAGATAGTATATTGGAAATCAAGTCTCATTGTTGCACAAGTCATCACAAGGGAGAAATATGACCTTAGGTTTAGGGTAAACGTTCAGCACAACATCCTGGGCTGAAGGGCCTGTACAGTGCTGTACTGTTCTATGACCAATTTAATCTCTAGCATGGTTAATGCCTGACTCTGACCATTATCTGAGATAGAATAAACTCACAGCAAGTTTCATCAATGAATCATAAAACAAAAAAAAACATATTTACAATCACAAATTTATCCTCTAACCTGTGGCAAAATCAGATTATTAATTACTAATATTTAAACTTAAACTTTAAATTCAAAAATATGCATATTCATTCAGAAATAGGATGGACAGATGGAGAAGGCAAATAGACTTTGTATGAATTCTATGGGTGGAAAATACAGGTAAAAAGGGCACAACATCCATTGTTCAAAGCCCAAGCCAAAAGTAGTGGAAAGAGGTGACTTTTCTTCCAGTTTTCGTTTGGTTTTGGTGATGAAATCACATTATTCTCGACTGCAGTGCTTCATAAATCAGCAGCTGGTCAGCTGGACCGAGGTCTTGGCTTAAATTAGAAGTTTACTTTCTTTCGGTGCAGTCTTTTGAGTATTTTTTCTTTTCCAATTGAAGAGAGAGAGAGAAAGATCTGACTTGCTTGCAACACAATATGGAGCTGGAGGAACACAGCAGGCCAGGCAGCATCAGAGGAGCAAGAAAGTTGACGTTTTAGGTCAATAAACTTAGAAGATAGGAGCAGGACGAGCCCATTTGTCCCTTCAAGACTCCTCCGCCATTCTTCATGATCATGGCTGATTGTTCAACTCAATAGCCTAATCCTGCTTTCTTCCCATAACCTTTGATCTCATTTGCCCCAAGTGCTAAATCCACCCACCTCTTGAATACATTCAATATTGGGCATCGACTACTTCCTGTGGTAATGAATTCCACAGGCTCACCACTCTTTGGGTGAAGAAATGTCTCCTCACCTTCGTCCTTAGTTATCCACCCCGAATCCTCATACTGTGACCCCTGGTTCTGGACACACCCACCGTCGGGAACACCCTCCCTGCATTTACCCTGTCTAGTCCTGTTAGAATTTTATAAGTCTCTATGAGATTCCCCCTCATTCATCTGAGCTCCGCAAAAACAATCCTAACCTAGTCAATCTCTCCTCATATGTTAGTCCCGCCATCTCTGGAATCAGTCTGGTAAACCTTTGCTGCACTCCCTCGAGAGCAAGAGCATCCTTCCTCAGAAAAGGAGACCAAAACTGCACACAATATTCTAGGTGTGGCCTCACTAAGGCTCTGTATAACTGTAAATTGCATCCCTGCTCTGGTACTCAAAACTTCTTGCAATGGATACCAACATACCATTTGCCTTCTTTACCACCTGCTGCACCTGCATGCTCACCTGCAGTGACTGGTCCACAAGGACACCCAGGTCGCACTGCACACTCCCCTCTCCCAATTTATTCCCATTCAGGTAATAATCTGCCTTCTTGTTTTTGTTTCTGAAGTGAATAACCTCACATTTATCCAAAATATACTGCATCTGCCATTGATTTGCCCACTCACCTTCCCAGATTGGTGGGTTAAATGGTGTGTTTGTACCCTGGAACATCCAATCATTTCATGAGTGTTGTTGAGATATTCACGGTGAACCAGATATTCAATAAGGAGTGCAGTTCAGTAGAACTATATGAAGTGATTTCAGACATTTTCTCAACATTGAAATTGACAATGTCAGTTTTGATTCTGTAAGTGTGACATTCAGTGGATAAATTGGGCTATAAATTCCCAAAATCAATAAAATGCAGAAATTTTAGTAATAAATACTGATGGAAAGATGTTTGTCGGCTATTCAACTATGTTATTAAAATAAGTAAAACAAAATTTTTATATATTATTAGCCCAATGTTTCAATTGTCGTAAGTGTGTATATTTTCCTTCTTCTAGTTTTTTTGCTATTCATTCGTGGAATGTGGGCAACACTGGCTGGACCAACATTTATTGCCCATCACTAATTACCCAGAGGACAGTTAAGAGTCAGTCACATTGCTGTTGGTCTGGAGTTGCATGTCAACCAGACCTGGTAAGGATGGCAGATTTCTTTCCTTAAGGGACATTAGTGAACCAGCTGGGTTTTTCCTGACCATCAGCAATGGTTTTATGGTCATCATTAAACTCTTATTTCCAGGTTATTATTGAATTCAAATCCAACCATCTGCAATGGTGGGGATTCAAACCCCAGTCCCCAGAACACTGCCTGGGTCCCTGGATTAATAGTCTAGTACTAGGCCATCGCCTATCCCGTTGCTTGGCAAGGAGCTTAACCTGATGTTCCCAAGGTAAGTAGGGTATCATTTACAATCACAACTGGTGTGACAACATTCTGTCATTGTAGGTTAAGAACTTGCATCCCTGAATTTCTTTATGGGCTGCTTCTAATTTTGTCTGACCTATAGAAATACTGCCCTCAAAAGGGTGGCAAAAAGAGCTGGTGTCAATAATCAATGGTCACAGGAGGCTCAGTACAAAGATGTACAGGTTAAGTGGATTAGCCATGGGAAAATGCAGAGTTAAGAGGATTAAGGTGGCAGGGTGGGTCTGGGTGGCATGCTGTTCAGAGGGTTGGTGTGAAATTGATGGGCCGAATAACCTGCTTCCACACTGTAGAGATTCCATGATAAAAAGAAAGCACAACATGACCATGAGTTTCTCGGGTAACCTCATCACTAGACCCCCAATAATATGGAGGTTGTAAATGTATAGCAACATGTTAAGGATGTTGATTGAGGGATAATTACTGATCAGGACAATGGGGAGACATTAGTTCCACTTCTTCAATGCCATGGAAATTTTATGTCTGCCTAAGAGTGCAGACAGGGTCTTGATATAAGTGTGTGTCTAAATGTCTCTTAAATTTTGCTGTCATATCTGCTTCTATCACCTCCCCAGTAACATGTTCCAGGCAGATACTGCCTCCTGCGTAAAAAACTTTCCATGCACATTTTCTTTAAACTTTCCCCTGCACCTTAAACCTATGCCCCTTAGAATTTGGCATTTCCATCTTGGGAAAGAGAGTCTAACTATCCACTTTATCCACACCTCTCATAATTTTGTATACTTCTATCAGGTTGCCCCTCAGCTTCCGACCCTCTAGCAAAAACAATCCAAGTTTGTCTAACCTCTCCTTACAGCTAATACACTCCAATCTAAGCACATCATGGTAAACCTCTTCTGCACCTCTCTTATACCTCCAAATCCTTCCTTCCTTTAGTGCGGCAACCAGAACTGCATGCCATACTCCAAATGTGGACCGACCAAATTCTTACACAGTTGCAACATGACTTGCCAACTATTATACTCAGTGCCCTGACTGATGAAGGCAAATATGCCGTAAGCCTTCTTTACCACTTTAGCCACTTGTATTTCCACTTTCAGGGAACTTTGGACTTGGACCCCAAGATCCCTCTATATATCAATGCTCCATTTATGGTATACTTTCCTCCTGCATTTGACTTCCCAAAATGTATCACCTCACAGTTGTCTAGATTAAACATCATCTGCCATTTTTCTGTCCAACTTTTCAGATGATCTACATCCTGTTGCATTCCTTGATATCCTTCCTCACGATCCACAACTCCACCAATTTTCATGTCATCTGCAAACTTACTAATCAGACTGCCGACACTTACATCCAAATCATTCATAAATGTTACAAACAACAACAGCAATAGGCACAAACCTTCAGTCAGAAAAGCACCCCTCCACAACTACCTTCTGTCTTCGATAACACAGTTTGGAGCTGGAAGAACACAGCAGGCCAGGCAGCATCAGAGGAGCAGGAAAGTTGACATTTTAAGTCAAGACTCTTCCTGCTCCTCTGATGCTGCCCAGCCTACTGTGTTCTTCCAGCTCCAAACTGTGTTATCTCTGACTCCAACATCTGCAGTTCTTGCTATACCTTCTGTCTTCTATTGACAGGCCAAATTTGTATCCACCTTGCCAACTCACCAATGGATTCCATGCAATTTTATCTTCTGAAACAGCCAGTCCATGAGGGACCTTGTCAATGCTTCAGTAATGTTCATTGTTAGATTCTCTGTGATGATAAGGCTGCGCAGCAGGAAGTGCCGTGCTAAACAAGGTCAAACTTCTTACTGAACTATGAACACCTGACCACTGAGGTCACAACTTACTTTAGCTGCCAATTTCAGTAATCATCGAAACCTTGAACTCATCATCATTGGCTGACCCTTGCAGGTGAGGATGACTCTCTTCCACCCTCAGGGTGAGTCTGTGGGTGGTTGTACAGTCCAATGCGGCTTCCGCAGACTCTGCCACACTTGGAGCAGAAGGTAGTTATGGGAAGGGGTGGGTGGGGCGTTGGTTTGGCAGCGCGTTCCTTTTGCTGTTTTTGCCTGGCTTCTACTTCTTCCCAACGGCAAATCTCGAGGTGCTCACCACTTTCTCGGATGCTCCTCTTCCACTTTGGTTTTGGGCCAGTGATTCTCAGGTGTGTGTGGGAATGCCACACTTTGCCAGTGAGGCCTTGAGGGTATCCCCGAAGGGCTTCCTCTGTCCACCTGGGGCTGGCCTGTTGTTACGAAGCTGGGAGTAGAGCACCTGCTTCGGGAGTCTTGTGTCGGTCAAGGGGGTGATGTGCCCAGCCCATGGCAGGTGATCAAGGATGGTCTATGCCTCAATGCTGGGGATGTTGGCCTGGTCAAGGACGCTGGTCTTGGTGTGTCTGTCTTCCCAGCGGATTCGTGGGATCTTAAGCAGGCAACATCGGTGGTACTGTTCCAGTGCCTTGAGGTGCCTGCTGTAGACAGCCCACATCCCAGAGCGATATAGGAGGGTGGGAGC
>NC_063346.1:57992188-58001287 GCF_021869965.1 Rhincodon typus
GAAGAAGGGTCTAGGCCCGAAACGTCAGCCTTCCTGCTCCTCTGATGCTGCTTGGCCTGCTGTGTTCATCCAGCTTGGCACCTTGTTATCTCAGATTCTCCAGCATCTGCAGTTCCTACTATCTCTCAAGTAAACCATGGTGTTGTGTTTGCCTTAGAAATGCATCCCAATTCTTGACTGACCTGTTAGACAGCACAGACTGGATAGCTTCAATCAATGGTCAATGATTACAACCAGTTCTCAGCATTAAGATTGCAAAAAAATCATTCAAGAGCTGCATGAAGGTCATAAAAAGAAAGGATCCACATTTTATTGAGCACAAATTGTCAACTGGACAGTGAATTTTATGTGCATCATGGTGTCAATGCTAGTTTTCAGAATGATTATACCTTTTCTCTCCCATCTCACCCCACCAGTCAAATTGGAATAAACAGCTCCTTAATAACAGAAAATGCTTGCAAGCAGAACAAAGTGACAGTCACAATGGACCTATAAGCATACTGATGTAGTATCAATGTGCTGAAGGACCCTTGGAAATAAAAATATTGCAAGAAAAGTTGTTAAAAGAAGATTGCTCAGAGTTTGGTTTGAAATCATTATTCTGAACATAATGTTGATATAAGTGAGGCCAGTCACTTTGGAAACAAAAATAGGAAATGGGGCTGGATGACTGAGTGAACCCATTCCCACACTCAGTACAGGTTAGTGGCCTCTCCTCATTGTGAACTTGCTGGTGCATGGTGAGCTGAGATGATCCTCACCTCAGCCCCACAGCAATTGTACCTGAACAGTCTCTTGTCAGAGTGAGGCCCACATTGATGGGCTTTCAGTTCTCCTGAACCTTTGTAGCACTTCCCACAGTCTGGGCACTTGAAAGGTCTCTCCTCAGTGTTTATTTCTTTATCCATTCATAATGCACTCAGAACTTTTTATGTAATAATGCAAGCCTTTTTTACTTCATTGTATTCATTACCACCATTTATTGCTGTTGTCTGATGGAATTGTAATTTTGTAATTTAATAATGTATCCCCAACATGCCAACAGTGTCTACACTTAAAACATAATTGGCACTTTGGGACATCTTGAGGATGTGAATGGTACTATAGAACTGCAAATATTTCTTTCTGTGCCCTATTCTATTATTTTCATGGTCAAAAGAACAATTGTGCAATGGAATGCATATCTTGCTCTATTTGCAAATGCTGTCAACTGTGTGAGTCACGAGAGCCTGTTCGACTTGTAAAAGCTCAAGCAACAAAGTAACAAAGGATCATATCCATCAACAGCTAATACAGAAGCTTGACAATTGGTAATATCTATGACAGCTACTTTAATTCAGAATGAATTGATACTTTGAGAGAAATGTTTACATTTTCATTGAGCATGATCTTCTAAATGTATGTTACTCTGTAAACACTCCAGTTAGCCCACAGGCAACACAGTAACCATAGCTTCCATGAGAATCCACAACAAAATCAATCTTAAGTATGAGTACAAATAATCCAAAAACAAACTTCGTTCGGGTATAGGGACAGATGTAAAGAGAAGAGGAAGCAAAAGGAAGAAGCAGGGAAGAATTTAAACAAATCAACTAGAAAATGTCAGGAAAACTGCTAAGAATACAGGCGATGTGGATGTCAATCAAAAGCAAATTACTTCAGATGCTAGAAATGTGAAATAAAAACAACAATTGCTGGAGGAGTTCAGTAGGTCTGGCAGCATCAGTAGAAAAACAAGGTGCATATTTTCAAGTCTAATCTGACACTTCCTCAGAAGACTCTGAAGTAGAATCAAACTGTATTCAAAAGTTTAATGCTGTTTCTGTCTCTACAGATGCTTACAGACCTGCTTACAAAATGTTCTTTTAAGTATATGCCAAGGAGTGGTAAAGTTGGATTAAATATAGGTAAAAACTACATGATCAATTAAACCATCCCACCAATGCTGTAACTTTGTGTACCACCCAGTTTTTCCATCCCCGGTATGTTCCATCCAATAGCCTTGTAATCTCCTATGAGATACAAAGCATGAGAACAAAACAACATATGACCACGAAAACACTTAAGGAAATCAAAGAGGTTCCATAATAACAAATGTGATTCTCTGTTTGCAGATGCCAAGCAAATTGCTTTTCATAGCTCTAGTTATACAGAAATTAAAATTTCAGGTCAGCACGGTGGCTCCAGTGGTTAGCACTGTGGCCTCAGCACCAGGGACCCGGGTTCAATTCCAGCCTTGAATGACTACCTGTGTGGAGTTTGCATGTTCTCTCCTGTCTGTGTGGGTTTCTGCTAGATGCTCCAGTTTCCTCCCACAGTCCAAAGTTATGCAAGTTAGATGGATTGGCCATGCCAGATAGTCTGTAGTGTCCAGGGAAGTGCAGGCTGGGTGGATTATCCATGGCAAATGGAGGGGTAGGGCGCTGGGTGGGATGCTTTTTGGAGAAGGTCAGTGCAGACTCGAAGGGCCAAATGATGTCTTTCTGAATTTTCGGGATTCAGTGAAAATGTTTAAGCATTAATTCACTGTTGCCCTCTACTCTCGGGAGCTTATTTGAATGAATGCAGGGAATTGATGCTGGCTGACACAGATTTAGGAAACATTTCCTAAAACCTCCGTTCAACCATTCAGTAAGGTCCAATCTGATCTCCATGAATTCTTCTGGCTCCCACCTTCTCGTTCCCTTGACTCCCTTCCAAACAAAAATCTGTCTAACTTAGCCTTGAATATATTCAATGATCCAGCCTCCACTGTTCTCTGGGGAAAAGAGTTCAAAATCTAACCATACTCTAAAGAAAAAGTCCTCCTCATCTCTGAAATGGGAGCCCCTGTATTTGGAAACTGTGCCTCTTAATTCTAGATTCTCCAAGAGGGCATAGACTGTCAAGTCCTTCCTGCCTCGGAATATTGTAGTTTGAATAAGATCAATGTTCTAAATGCCAATGAGCCCATCTTAATTTCTCTGTTTTAAATTGCTTCATGTTAACATCATGGAAGTAACAGACTGGTGTGCAGACCTAGTATTGTGTTTTCTGTTTTAGCGTTGTTTCCCACCAGGCTACTAAGTGATATTTTCCCAAAGACAGACGTTAAGCTTATGAGCTTATATTTGTCTGCTATCTGTCTTGTTCCTTTCTTGAATAGTGTTTGCAGTTTTCCAATCCATTGGGACCTATGTAGAATCTAGGGAATTCCAGAAGATTGCAACCACTGCATCCATTAAGCCAGTTTAAGATGGCGGCAGAGTAGCAGGGTTGCATGTTGGCTCTTGCCAGGAGCTCGCCACTCCCATCTGCTTTCTTTGTAATTTTTGCCTTTGCTTCTGCTCTTTCTGTTTCATTTTTATTTTCTCCCTTTTTGTATTTTTTCTCTCTTTTCTGTGGCGGGTTGGTCCGTAGCATCGGCGTGGCAGCGAGAGCGAGCCGAATGCAGAGTGGCCAGTCCGGCAGGTTTCTCCCAGCGATTGGAGGTGACAGTGGCTAGGACGTCCTCCCAGCATTCAGGGCAGTGCCAGCAACAGCGCACTGTTCAAGACTGTAGCGCCTGCAAGGCAACACCTGGGACTCTTGGCACAGCAGCGGCCTGGCCTGGCAGCAGATCCATTTCTCCTGGTGCCAGTGGGCCCAGAGTGGGAACTCCTGGCACTGGTGTGAAAGCAGCAGCAATGTGTTGTGCCCAGAGCGGGGACCCCTGGCGTCATCAAAGCAGCAGCGGAGCTGGGAACTCCAGGTTGCGGAGCAAGTGTGGGTTCAGTGGCATCAGCAAGGTGGGCCCAGTGACAAAGAGATGGCACCTAAAATATGGTGACTTCTGCGTTGGTTGGTCCAGCACAGATGGTGGCGAAATAGTGGAGATCTCTCTTTCAGTTACTGGAGGCTGGGTGTGGGCAAGGACTGGGTTAGAAAGACTGTTATTCTAAACTTTTTATTTTTCAAATTTATTCCTATGATCTGTATTGCTGGACCTTTTTTTTGAAATTTTCTTTACTTTTCAAATTTGTTTTCCCTAAGAATTTGTTCTTAAGAATCTGTACGTAGGTACCTTTGTACCTCAGATGGCGCTATATAGCAACTTGTAAACTTTTCACTGTTACTCATTTGAGTGCATGCGGCAATAAAGCTAATTCAAGTTCATTATCTCTGCAGTGCCATAACTCACTCGGGTAGCATGCTGGAAATCAAAGTCCATCTTACCAGGAGTGGTCACAAAAGTAAAGGAAATACAAAAAACCTCCAAGCTATCAGAGTTTTAAACCTAGGTTGATGGAAAGCTCAGCTCAGGTTAGAGGGGATGTTTGCTCTCATGAGATGGCCAGTGAGGAGGTTCTCGATGTTGAGAGCAAACAGTCCCATTTTGCAATCAAGTGTTGATAGCAAGATGAGATTCTCACTGTTTGCATGCACTAACTTATCAATAATTCCTAATTTCACCTCATTAATATCCAGTTTCCCATTATCTCACCTGCTGGATAGAAACTAAATGCTGAGAATTCCCAGCATGAACGTCAGAACAGTTACCTCGTGACTCCAGCTCATCACTTGCTCCTCTGACGTCTGTCTTGGACCCCAGGCACTAACATCTCAGGGCACGCCGTACATGCAAACCACAGACTTTGGCATCCAATATATTCCAGCTTCACTGCAGCATCATGGCACATCTCTGATCCACTTACAAGTACACATCTGCAATTCAATGCTGCACTTTGGAGTGCACCATTGCATTTCATTTAATTGGATGCTGCTGCCAGGACTCATTACGCACAAAGGCAAGCACACAGCTCAGGGATTAGACCAGGCTATATCTCAGGTCTGCTTGCTTGCTCTCTTAGTACTCAGTGAGTTTGTGCCTACTTCAATGCTCACAGCCTCTCTGCATTGCCTTGGCTTTTGGAATGTTGCTCCCATCAGACAGAGTCTTTCTGTGCTGATAGTGCAGACACAAGGCAGGGTAATTTGTTATGGTTCTCGGCAATGATACAGTCAAGAGGTTGGACATGTTGCAGTATGGCACCTTGCCACATCAATCTCACGCTTCTCCATTGGAACCTACAACATGTGCCAACAGCCCATGTGGCAAACATACTGCTTGCGCATCAACTAAATGCCCTTGTCTTAAGGTCTAAGTAGATTGGACCTCAGTCATGTCAAGGGGAGCTGCCATCAGTCAAGACATCCCAGTTCAGTAAGTCAAGGGCATCATTCAGTCTCAGTTCTTGTGCTTGGACAGGGTCAGTCAACAGTTTGGGGTGAACGTGGCTGGTGTACATATCGCCACAGTTTGAGGATTAGGCCACGGTCAGTCCTGAGGTCCGGTGCATGCCATCTAAGGAGCCTCAGTCAGGAAGCTGCGCAGAGAACGGTCAGGAGTCTGGTTATTCACCAGACAGAGCTATCCATGCAAGTCAGTCAGGGCCATGGTCAGTCCGAGGAATCATCTGAATGAACAAGAGAGTGATTGAGGTAAGATGCTGTGATAGGGAATTTGGGGAAATCAATGCAGGGGATTAGAGTCAAGATAGCAGGAAAGTAGCAGGGCTGCATTTGGGCTTCTGATCCCGGAGCTTGTCCGCTCTCATCTGCTTTCTTTCTTTCTCCTTTTACTCTTTTTCTTTATTTTTCTTTTCTTTGTAGGTGTTGCATGAGCACTGAGACCTTGTCCTCACGGCCCCATATCCCCCAAGAGGAGCATCGTCGCATGGTCAACCCACATTGCTGAGTACATACAGTTCAGGGTGAAGGCATCCTTAACGCAGCCTGTGAGATTCGTTGCGGCATTGTACAGAAGAGCCTTTTAGCGGCGGGGTCATCAGCATCGGCATGGCAGCCAGAGCAGGCCATTCACGGAATGGGGTGGGGGCGGTGGTGCGTGCAGGAGCACCCTCCCAGTGATCGGAGGTGGTGGCAGAGCTCCTCCTGGCGATTAGAGGCGGTGGCAGAGCTCCTCCCGCCGATTAGAGGTGGCAGAGCTCCTCCTGGCGATTAGAGGTGGCAGAGCTCCTCCCGGCGATTAGAGGTGGCAGAGCTCCTCCTGGCGATTAGAGGTGGCAGAGCTCCTCCAGCCGATTAGAGGCGGTGGCAGCAAAAGACTACAGGCCACGGCCAGGCCAGGTCCCTGCACTGGAAGCTGAGTGTTCCACACACCTTTATTGAGTTGGGACTTTAAGATCTGGACACTTTTATTTCTTTTAGATCTGGACGTTTTTCTTTCCTTTTGGCTCCGTTTCTTTTATTTCTGCTTTTTTTTTAAATTCTGGTTTTGTACCCAAGATTCATGCAGGAGCATGGCGACTTTGGACGCTTTTTCACTGTGCTCCTGTATTCCTATGCTTGAGTACCCGTGACAATAAAATCTAATTGTAAATCTAGAGGCAGCAGGCTGGGACGCAGATGGGGACAATAATTGAGAAGATGGCAATTTGACATACTGGCTGGGAGACAATAATACACGGGATGTCACAGAATCTGCTGGGGGTTAAGGATATCAGTGGTGATAACAACTGTGGCCTCGATAAGGGGAATGTGCGGAACTAAAACGGGCATGAGTAAACTGTATTACCACAGCTCAGGGGGTAATGATGAGAGCAGCAGCCATAATTTCAGCTGTTGTGTACAAACTTGTGGAGGATTAGCACTGATGGGTAAACAACTAGGATCAGGGAAAAAAAACGACAATGTAGGTTCAGTGGGCTCCTTGATGACCAGGCTGCGCCTGAGACTCATTGCACCAAAATGTGATCTGCATTGCCTTCCGTATTCAATCAACTTGAAGATGGTCACCGCAAATGGAAAACAGCAGCAAGCACACTCTGAAAAGGTGGAGTCGGTTCATTTCTCTGGCTGAGCATGTGAGCTCTTAAAATGAGCAAAGCGAGTCCTTTCAAGGGTCAATTGCATTAATCAGGCAGTTACACGGTTACAGGCTGATGTTATCTCTAATCATAGCATCATGCATGTGAAATTCTGCAGTATCCAACTGTGTGGGCTACAATGCTGGTCTCAAGCAATCTTCACCATGTCATTGGTCATTGCAGATCAAAGGTATTCATCCCTGTGAAGCAGAAGTTGTTACAGGCAACTTTTTAAATGGCAACCGTGTGCTGCAATGCACAATGATCTCACAGGCTCCACTGGCGTGCTTTGACCTTGAATTGTATGTATTCACCAATGTGTTACAGCAGCCTCCTGGGCTGCTCAAACACAGATAGTTTGCTAACTTGGCCAAACTGCAAGGGATGTTGGGTACATTGGCCAAGTAAAACTCTGAAGTTACAAAACTCATGCACTAGACATGGTGCAAACAAAGCTCCCAGGTGCTAATGATATTAACATAACGTAAAAGTCAACAGTTATTCTGGACAGATATACCCCAACAACTTATCCATCAAACAAAGCAGGGCCCAGACAGAAAGGCACTGGAACCTGCCACACAAAGAAACAAACAGTAGCAAGCCATCCGAATGATTGACAATATTTCAAACTATTAAGCGTGTTTCCCTGATTGGCCAGAAGTGTAGAAAGTTCCAGAAAACCATTATAAAACCAGTATAAAAACAGAGTTCACCTGCAGACCAATCCCTCTTCAATTTTCTAGAGGCCTTCTGAGGAGACCAGCATGGCAAGAGGCAGAGACCAGCTGACCATACAGAGAGAAAGCAGCTTCACAGACCCAGGGACAGAGCCAGAGAAAGAACAACTGTGTAAATCTATAAGGCACCCGGGAAGTATTGTAAACTTAGAGGACAAATAGGATTAGAGAGAGTATGTTTAGTATTAGAGGTTATTGTCAGTGTTTTCCTAATAAAGTTGGGACTATTTTGCATTGGCACCTGCTTGTGAACGTAGTGATTTGACTGCTTTGGTGTTGTGGGACACCTGGACAATTCATTCATAACATTCCAGTCAGAGATGTCTAACTTGTTTAAGGAGGAACTAGACACAGTATTGACTCTGGGGCTGTGAAGACAAGGTTTCAGCGCTCATGCAGCACTTACAATTTCTTACTGTCTCTTTACATCATGACTGGTGTTACATTAACCCAAATAAGGTTCCAAATTCAAAATTCCATGTAGAAACATTCCATGACCCACCATATCAGAATGCTCCATGTTCCACTGTATGGAGGAGTATTTGTGAGTGATGCAAATTCTGAGTGCTCACATTGCTTAGGCTGTTCAACAGCCTGTTCTGTCTTTACATTCCTCACACAGGTTCATTATAAGTGTGACTGATGGATCCAATCCCTGCAGGGGTTATCATCTCAACAGAGATGTAGACAAATAGAATATATGCCAACAAACCCGGGACCAGCAGCAACCTTCAGTATCTGTCAAACAGCCACATGGATATGCAGGAGGGGCCAGATTCTATCATCCTCAATGCCATTTCCTCTAAATGAGCAAGGCTCAATGCCGGTGTAGACTGAGGATAATCCGGGACACTGTCACAGAACTATGCCTACTGCCGGAGCGGGACTTGTGACCTGAAAGAGTGGGTGGCCATCCTATCCCAGTGGTGGTCGAGATGATAACTACGTTGAATTTTTATGTGGCTGGCTTCTTCTAAGGAACCTGTGTGGGTCTCTCATGTTCGACCCCATTCAAGGCATTAACAATGCAATTTGTGCCACGTTGCACGGCTTCATCTCATTTCACCATGACAAGGTCAGTGTTGTAGCCAGGGCAGTAGGCTTTGGCATCATAGCTAGCTTTCTCACAAGGTACAGAATCACTAGGTTCAGAACCATATTTCTCATTCTCAAACTGAATGTGAAATTCTATCATGTTCTCTGACTCTTGCCTTGAGGTACCTAACTATAAATTTATTCATTAATCTGTCTTAATACACATTTGCAACTGTAAAAAAACCTGTTCCCTGGTTGGTTCTAGAACAGCAAATGCTAGAGAAACTCAGCAGCATTTGTGGAGAGAGAAATGGAGCTAGCGTTTCAGTTTCAGAACACTGAAGAAGTGATGTTGGACTCGAAATGTTAATTCTGTTCCTCTTTCCACAGATTCTGCCAGACCTGCTGAGTTTCTCCAGCATTTTATGTTCATATTTCGGATTTCCAGCATTCGCAATGTTTTGCTTTATTTGACGTTC
>NC_063346.1:58001297-58020774 GCF_021869965.1 Rhincodon typus
CGCTGACCCACTCCCAACCATTGAGCAGCTGCATACTTGTTTTCAACATTCAGATTGTTTTCTATCCAAATTTCCCCGCTTGCCTGGATCCATAACTTTTAATCTTCTCTAATAGTTTACCTTGTGTTATCTTGGGCTTTGGCATCATAGCTAGCTTTCTCACAAGGTACAGAATCACTAGATTCAGAACCATATTTCTCATTCTCAAACTGAATGTGAAGTTCTATCATGTTCCCTGACTCTTGCTTTGAGGTACCTAACTATAAATTTATTCATTAATCTGTCTTAATACGCATTAGCAACTGTAAAAAAGCCTGTTCCCTGGTTGGTTCTAGAACAGCAAATGCTGGAGAAACTCAGCAGCATTTGTGGAGAGAGAAATGGAGCTAGCGTTTCAGTTTCAGAACATTGAAGAAGTGACATTGGACTTGAAATGTTAATTCTGTTCCTCTTTCCACAGATACTGCTAGACCTGCTGAATTTCTCCAGCATTTTATGTTCGTATTTCGGATTTCCAGCATTCGCAATGTTTTGCTTTATTTGACGTTCTACAACATATTGTTCTCAGAAAGTTATAACATTCTGCCATTTTTTTGAAACATTCCAACATCTTAATAACCTTCTCCCTTATTGTCATGAGAATGATTTGCAGGGACTCCTACTTTCATTTACAAATATTTTTTATAAGTACTTCCTCTAGGCCAAAATCCAAATCAGATAATGAACAGAAGCCATTAAAGACATAGCTCAGTATGACGCTGACCCACTCCCAACCATTGAGCAGCTGCATACTTGTTTTCAACCTTCAGATTGTTTTCTATCCAAATTTCCCTGCTTGCCTGGATCCATAACTTTTAATCTTCTCTAATAGTTTGCCCTGTGTTATCTTGGCAAAACATTCCTCAAAGTCCACCACATACATTTATTTTCCCCGTCTCGCAATGAACTCAGTCAAGCTTGACAGTTTTCTTTTTGAAATGCCTCTTTGCTGCAGCAAATAATTTCTTTCTTTATCTGGACACTTTCAGCATTAATTAAAGACTCTAAAATATCCCCTACTGCAATAGAATAGAAACTTTGAACTGTACTTTTCTGGGATCTCTGCTTTTTCTTGCAGTTTTCTTCAAGATCGTTGGATATATCCCATCAGATCCCAACACTTTATCATGTTTTACCACATGTAACAATAAGTTGCATTTATTTAGTGACTTTAACATAGTAAGAAGAAATGCCTGAATATGCTTCATTGGTGCCTAAAAAAGACAACTTTTGACTTTGGACCAGACAAAAAGATGTTACAATGGTGGCAAAACGTTTGGAGGGATGGATAGGTTTTCAGGAGTGATTTAAAGAGGGCCAGAGGGTGATAGAGACTCTGGGGTGGAACTGAGGTGCTCGGTCAGTGACTCTGGGGGGAACGCATGATGTAACAGGCCCGGATCCCAAGCTATGGCCAGAAAATCCAGGTTGAGGTGTCCTGAGGTTGTGTAAAAATGGTAAATATCAGCAAGATATTGTGAGTGTGTATTTTCATATCCTGGAGCAACCTTACGATGATCTCATGGACCTCGAAGGGCATAAACAGCATAGTGTGGGTGAAGTGATTGAGAATTTGAGAGAACACATGTGCAGGCAATGTGTGTATAAATTTTGACACACATAGGCATGAAGAAGAAGAAATAGTTTTTCAATTATGTAACAACAATATTAGAACCTGTGTTTTTTTTCTATGTATTGTAGAATTTAGTCTTAATGTATAATAGTCATAACGATGCTGAGCACTGAAGACTCATTCTTGGCTTTGCCTTCTGCTTTGAACTCAAACTCACTGATGTGGCATTAAACCATACGTTAAAGAAAAGACTCACTTTGAGCCAGTTAAAGATCAAACTTTTGTCAGTCTTTAGCTCAGGTCAGTAAATTACTCCAGAAACTTTGACGTAAGATTACATTGCAGGGATCTGTGTCTGAGTAGAATCGGGCCAAAGAGATTATTAAATACTTGATGAAAACCCATCTTTCAGTACACTGCTTTGCATTCTTGCCTATTTGTTCAATTTAAATTTAGCCATGAAATCAGAAAATCTTGATTCTCTGTTGCACCAAGGATCGAGCTCGAGGCTTTAGAGACAATCTTTGAGTAGCAAACAATTCAGAATGTTATTCCTGCATCAACAAATATGCAGAGTCTTTCCTGATGGGAATACAAGCATGGTCAAGTCCAATACTGATGTGTAGATCATTCTTGGACTGAGAAACAGAGCAGGGCAGCATGGGTGACAATAGATCTCGTGGTTGCTGAGTGGGTAAGGGGTTTGGAAGAGGATCCATGTATGTACATGGTAGGGTAGATGGGCAAATTTACAATCTGTGCATGGCTGTGCGAGGCTGACGAAATTGAGTTTGCTTGACCTTTAACCATTAGGAAATGCTCAGATTTATTGCATTCTTAATTTGTTGTCAGATTCTCAAATAGGAATTGCTGCAATAGTTCATCATTCACTAAATTTTAGTCACTCAACGTCAATTGTTCTGGTTCAGATTTTCCCCTGATCTGCTTTCAAAAACAGGTTATGGAAGATATATTTCTTGTAAATTAACAAAAACATCTTACTTACGGATTTCAAGTTGAAAGATTTAATGATGTAGTTGTATGTGTACAATCTCTGATATATATGCTGCCTCATCTATCTGAAGAAGATGCTAAAAGAAAGTCATCATAAATAATTAAGGTAATATCACTAAGTGAATGCATCACCTAATAAAGGAATTACTGAGAGCCCTAGAGGAAGACTAAAGGAGCACCTGAAAGCAGAAAGGTGGTCCCCAAAAATAAACAAATAGGCCTCGAGAATGTCTCACAAAGAGCCCTCAAAAACAAATGTATTTTAAGCCCTGTAGTATTACCTCTCCACTTGTGGGAATGTGCCTTGCATACAGTTTAAGTATTACATTAACATTATTCCATTGAATGGGCAATAAGAATCCAATAGAACCATGAATTGTTACTCTGACTCTTCTTCCTGATCTGTATAAATGTTAAATTCCTTCAAATTACCGCATGTTTCTAATTACAGATTTTGTCATACATTCCAAAATGTTACAACCCCTGTTATCTTTGCTCTTTAATCATATTGACTGCTGAAAGCTCTTTCAATGCTGTCATCTGCACCATGGACTTGGTTTCTCATGAATGTTAACATTCCCCCTCTTTTCTTACCTACCCCTTGAACTATTATAATCCTCTTTTTAATTTTCCATTTCTGCTCAGTTTGCAGCCAAGTTTCTTAAAGAGCTATTAAATTTATACCTTCCTAAGATGTAATTGCTTCCTATTCCTGTTTATTTTCCATATTGATGCAATAAATGTACTTTATCATTTTTTTCATAAAAGGTTCTAAAGCTTCACTTTTAACCTTGTTTGACATTTTAAAAAAAAATTCCATGCTGATGCTCAGACCTTTACTGCCTTAAAACACCAATTTTATTTTTCCTCCTGCATAAATCCTGTTTGCTGTTTGAATTTGTATTTTCATCTATTTTTATCTACTTCCACTTCCTGACTTTTTTTTTAAATCTGCCACCTTGTCAGTTTAAATAGCTCATCACTGAATTAGTCTTTGTTTTGCAAATTCATTAATGCTGTTTGTTCAGACATTGTCCATCTTCATGGAATGGTTTACCATTTTCCCCATAACAAGTATTGAAGCCTCCTTAAATGTAAACCTTCTCCTTCACACCATCGTTTGAGCCCATGACAGGCTTCCGAACTTTCCCCGTTTGTCGTACTAATCAGACATTACCATCCTGGAATTCCTGCTATTAAAGCCTTCCTTTCTCCTGGAATAAAAAGAGAGAGTGCTGGAAAAACTCAGCTGCTCTGGCAGCATCTGTGCAGACAGAAAGGTGGTCCCCAAAAATAAACAAGTAGGCCTCAATATTTCGAGTCCGATAATTCTTTGCAACCGGAGAGAGATGTGTCTATTCTGTTGAGAAAGAAGAGTGTGGAAATGAAACAACAGGGAAGGTCAGGGAAAAGTAAAAGAATAACCAAGATTACAGAGCAAAAGTGACCTGGAATAAAAAG
Source organism: Rhincodon typus (assembly GCF_021869965.1). Classification (NCBI taxonomy): domain Eukaryota; kingdom Metazoa; phylum Chordata; class Chondrichthyes; order Orectolobiformes; family Rhincodontidae; genus Rhincodon; species Rhincodon typus. Next base: position 58,005,385 of record NC_063346.1, read on the forward strand.
CACAGTGTGTTGTAACAGTTGTAACGGCAGAGCCAAGCATGAGTGCAGAATAGAAGTTAATAATTAATAGTGAATAAAGGTAATTTACTTTATTTCTCCTGGACTCCCTTTGATAGATTTCAGCTTTCTCTTTCTGGTATCATTCATTCTTAAAAGGACCTTGATGGCTGGCTGCTGTTCTCTCAACCCCTTTACATTAGACCTTCTCCTGCTGTGTCTGGAATGCCTCTTGCCCTAGCATTCAGGAAGTCACAAAGTTATCATGACTCAGTTTTGACTGCAAGAGTGTCCATTCCTCTTTCACTACCACTACATCATAAACTGAAATTTTAATGTTCTCACCCACAGCTGGCAATAGCCCCACCTTCCCAGAGTCATTTTTTTCAGTGCGTTTTGTATTTTATTACATGCTGTGTTCAAAGTTATCATTCTTCCACAGGAAGCCAGTGCTTAAAACTAGATGAAGATCACTCCTGACTTAAACCGTCTCCATCCTCACTTTTCCTCACTCATGGATAACCTTCTTCACACTTATCACTGCCAAATAGCTTCCTCTGTTGTAGTGGCCTGACTTCTCTCTGAAACCCCTGCTCCAAAATGCCCTCTGCCTCCCAAATGTCTTGGAATGTCTCTGATTCTGCCTCCAATTCCAAGCTCTTCAGCTGAGCCATCTCAGTTAGAGACGCTGTCCACAGATGAGTTGTCATGAGTCAACTTCTCCTTCTAAAAGCTCCTGCATCATGCAAGAACTGCATGTCACAGGCCCTTCCTGTGCAGTTATTCTTCTTAAAAATTGCTAAATTTGAAGTTCAAGTTGGTTATCAACTTGATTTAAGTCAAAACTAGACCATAAGACTGTAAGACATAGAAGCACAAGTAGGCTATTTGGCCCATCAAGTCTGTGCCACCATTCAATGAGATCATGGCTGATCTGATAATTCTTAACTCCACTTTCCTGCCTTTTCTCTTTAACCTTTGATTCCCTTACTGATTAAAAATCTGTGTTTCAGCATTGAATACACTTAGCAGCGCAGCCTTAATAGCAATCTACAGTAAAAAAAATGCCACAGCTTCATTGCTGTCTGAGAAAAGAAATTAGTCCTTATCTCTGTTGCAACTGTGTGACCGCTCATTCTGATGTTATGCCCTCTAGTTCTGCACTCTCCCTTAAGGGGAAACAACCTTTCCACGTCTATCCCGTCAAGGCCCCTAAAAACCTTGTATGTTTCAATAAGGTCACCTCTCATTCTTCTACGTTCCAGATGAATACACACCTAACCTACTCAACTTCTCCTCATAAGACAGCACCTCTACACCCTGGATCATTTGAGTGAACCTTCTCTGGATTGCCTCCAATGCCACGATATCTTTCCTCAGAGAAGGGGCCTAAAGGAGTCACCACCGTTGTCATCTCGGACTTGACCCTGCGGTGACCTGACTCTGAGGAAGCCTGCTCCAACCCGAGGACAGGGACAAGCAACTATACCGAGGGTGTCGCCTGACCCATGGACTGCAATCGGTGAAAATAGACAGCAACACCTCCTCCACAGCAATCCTCAACACCCCACTCAGACCCTCCCTATATACTCATGACTGTTTGGTCAAATTTCATCCTGACTCCATCTACAACTTCGCTGATGACACCACTGTTGTAGGCCAGACCTCAAGCAATGACGAGACAGAATACAGGAAAGAGTTAGAGTGCTTGATGGTGTGGTGTAAAGATAACGATCTCTCCCCTAACATCAGCAAAACAAAAGAGCTGGTCATTGACTTCAGGAAGCAAGGTGAAGGGCATGCCACTGTCTACATCAATGGAGCTGAGGTGGAATGGTTGAGAGCATCAAGTTCCTGGGAGTGATGGTCACCAACAATTTGTCCTGGACCACCCACATTGATGCAATGGTCAACACCTCTACTTCCTCGGGAGGCCAAGGAAATTCAGCATGTCTGTAAAGACTCTTAGCAATTTTCATAGAAAGCGTTCTATCCAGATGCATCATGGCTTGGTATGGCAACTGCTGTGCCCAGGACCATAAGAAACCACAGAGAGTTGTGAACACAGCCGAGTCCATCAGGCATTCCAACCTTCCATCCATTGACTCCATCTACACTTTCCACTGTCTCAAGCCAACATCATCAAAGACCCCTCCCTCCCCCTTCCAATAATCTCTTCCAACCTCTTCCGTCAGGCAGAAGATACAAAAGCTTAAACATACATGCCAACAGATTCAAGAACAGCTCTTTTCCCGCTGTCATTAGACTTCTGAATGGACCTCTCAAATTTTAAGTTTAATGTTGACCTGGCTTTTTGTGCACCTTCTCTGCAGCCGTAATGTTGTATTCCTTGCTCTGTTCTGTTACTCTATTGCACTTTGCCTGGTATGATCTGCTTGTACTGCACACAAAACAAAACTTTTCAGTGTACCTATGTACATGTGACAATAATAAATCAAGTCAGGGTGTTCATAGAGTTCCAGGTGTAGTCTGAAAGTGAAATCATCCTGTGAACATTACATAGCTCATACCCAGTTTTGTTCAGAGATTTATTCAAGCTGCAGAAGTTGAGTAGAGAAGGGCAAAAGTGATGATTCCCCAGTGGAATAAGTTAAAGGGAATGATGTTAAAAATAACTCTTACTTCTCAGAAAGATGAATAAGGAATTTAACTTACTAAGATGTTAAGGGAAATAGAAAAGGTTAGTCCAGAGGACTGTTTCAAGTTAAACATAAGGAACATAATGCATAAGGCAAAAAAGGTTAAGTTATGGCTAACATAAAGAAGTGTTCTTTTACAGGAATGGTTAATATCTAGTCATAAATATTATAGGGAGCAGCTGGTTTTATAAGCTTAACACACCAGTCGGCCTAGTTCAGCAACATTTACATTAAGACTCAAATTTAAAACAGCACAGAGTGTCACTAACAGAGAACCAGACTGAAACCTTCCATTTAGGTGGGCTGAGAGCAGAAGACAGGTCCTTCAAAAAAAGAAGTCAAATCGAGATAGACCACTAATAAAGGGGGAAAAAAATTGAACAAGGGGAATAAATTAGAACAAAAGTGTGGTCTACAACTTGTAGATATTTGCTCCAAACATAGACCGACGCAAAACATCCTAACACTTTCCAAGAGTAAGAAAAATTCCAAAGGCCAGACCCAACATCCATAAGTATATTAAAGGTAGGATCAAACTTAAAGAAAAAGCATAGAATTATACAAAGACAAGTGACAGGTCAGGAGATCAACAGAACATTTAAGAAAAAAGCATAGAACAGCTACAAAATTAACAAGGATGGAAAACGCAGAGTACCAGAGAAAGTGAGACAGAAGTATAAAAACAGACAGGAAGTGTTCTATAAATATTTAAAGAAGAAACAAGTTCTCTGTGAGCATTGGTTCTATAGAAAGAGACTCTGGACAATTTATAATGGGAAGTAACGAGATGGCAGATGAATTAAGGTGATATCTCTATTCCTTCACCATCGAAAATACAAGTAACATCCCAGGAGGATTTATAAATCAGGGAATGGAAGGGACGATGGCACTCAGGAAAAGAGAGGTGGGACTGAGTAAATTGTTACAGTTGCAAGCTGACAAGTGCCCAGGTCCTGATGGACTTTATCCTAGAGTCTTAAAAGAAATGGCTCGGAGATAGTTGATGTATTGGTTTTCATTTTGTGAAACTATTTATGAACAGTCCCATTAGATTGGAAGATAATAAGTATAACTCCTATATTCAAAAAAAGGAGGGAGACAAAAAGGAGAAAACTACACACCAGTTAGCTTAACACCTGTTATAAGGAAAATGTTGAAAGGCATTTAGATAAGTTCAAATTATGGAAAAATGTTGTATTGCCCATTTTCGTAAGAAGAATAAAAAAAAGAAGCATTTTATCTAAATGGTGAGAGATTGCAGAGTTCTGAGATACAAAGGGTGCCTTCATGTGTGAATCACAAAAGACAAGTATGCAGATACATCAGATACAAATAATTACAAGAACTAATAGAATGTTATCCTTTATTGCAAGGGGAATTTAACACAAAAGTAGGGAGGTTATGCTTCAGTTATACAGGGCACTTATAGAGTCATAGATAAAACCACATCCGGAGTACTGTGTTCAGTATTGGTCACCTTTTTTAAGGAAGGATGTAAAATGTGTTGGCAGCAGTTCAGAGAATATATTTTGAGTAAACTTGGAAAGGTTGGTTGTTTCAAGAGGAAAGGTTGGACAGGCTAGGTTTATAACAGCTGGAATGTAAACATTTAAGAGCCTGAGTGCTCTTGATAAGATTGATGTAAAGAGAATGCTTCATCTTATGAGAGATTTTAGATTTTATTGTCACATGTACTCAAGTACAGAGGTACAGGAGTACAGTGATAATGCATAATGTCACCACATATGATGCCATCATAGGTGCGAAAAAGCTTAAGTACAAAGTAGTTAGAGAAACGAGAGTTAAAAAAGTTAACCATTACTTCATAGAATAGTAGAAAAACAAAGAAATAGATAATAGTTTACATTAAAGTCTTTCATGGTTTAAACAAGGAAAACAAAGGAATAAGCTAAAAGTTCAACAATCTTTGATGAGTCTACTGTTTATCTCACTCTGCTGGCTGTTCCCAGATACCGTCCCTGTTGCTCAAACTGCTGCCTCCCCGATTTCCCCGGATGCCTTGGGAACATGCCCAGGAAGGATCCATTCGCAAGCTGAGCCAAGAGACCGCCATGAGCCTCCAAGAGACCTGGCCAACATACCACTGAGTGACCAGGCCAGGACCCACCACACCACCGAGACCAGGCTGAGCACCACCATGCCGCTGAGAGACTAGGCCAAGAGCTGCCACGCTGCGGGGAGAATTTAATGAGGCAGAATTTTTGCTCAAAAGGGTTGTGAGTCTTTGCATCTCTCTTCCTGAGAAGGTGGTGGAAGCAGAATCTTTGATTATTTCTAAAGCAGACATAGATAAATTCTCTGAAAGCAAGGCTTGTGAAAGGTAAGAATGAATGGGGTTTGATGATACAATTAGGTCAGTCATAATCATATTGAAGGGCAGAACAGGTTCGAGGGGTTGAAAGGCCTATTCCTGTTTCTTCTTCGTATTTGTCCTACCTGTTGCACTAACTTTGTAATAGTTATCCCTATTTCACATTTACGTATCTCAAACAGGTCCTGCTTGTTGCCTCTGAAAAGAAGTACCAATTGACTCAGAATAAATTAGGCAGTCATCCTGTGAATTATAATGCAACAAAAAGCTTAGTTGCTTAGCCAAATCTAAAGATCTTAAACAGTGGCATGAAAGATGCTTTCAAATGTTTCGTGACGTAGTTTGAAAAATCTTTGCCACCTCTGTCCTATGTAGTTTCTCTTCACAGGCAATAACATAACTATCAGCTGACAAAGTCATAGCTTCATTAATGGCACAGAAGGGGGTCATTCAGTGAATCAAATCAATACTGTCTCACCAACAGACCAATTCAGTCAGTCCTATTCCCCTGCTCAATCTTATGGCCCTGCAAATTTATTTCCCCATCCAATTTCTTTTTGAAATCACTGATTGTTTCCATTTCAAACAACTCTCATGGCTGTCGGCTGGAGCCTTCTATTTATATTTTTGCCTCTACGTAGCATGCCAGCTATCTTGTAACATTTCCGAAACAAATTCCAAGTGTTACTACGTGGCAACATTCAACAGGATCTTCAATAGGTCACGCAGGACAGATTGAAGCACTGAAACCGAGATCAAACATTACAGGCAGAATGCAGATAATGAGAGGGAGAAGAAGACTCCACGTTAGGGGTGTTGTGTTAGCTGTATTGCTGGGAAAGCAACTGCATGTCAAAAACTCTGTCAGGTACTCAGGTGAAGAATCAAAAGCAGCAAGATGGCGCTGTCAGTGATAGTAAGAACTGCTGATGCTGGAGTCAGAGATAACACAGCGTGGAGCTGGAGGAACACGGCAGGCCAGGCAGCATCAGAGGAGCTGGAAATTTAACATTTCAGGTCAGGATCCTTCTTCAAAAATGGGCTCTGTATTGTTAGAGCTCAGGGGGATTGTTCTAGGAAGCTAAGCGTTAGAGTCAGGACTCAGGTCAAATCCTGGGGAGCTGAGAAAGTGTGAAAGTCACTGTTTCTCCATTGGGGAACCTGTGAAGAGCTCAGAAACATATAAACAGTAATGCTTTAGTGCAGCTGAGAGACGAGGTGTTGAAAGGCTCAAAATTCGCTGAATGTATTGAACAAGATTAGAGCTCAGGGAAAACCCCAGAGGCAATTATAGCTTAGTGAAGTTAGTTGTCAATGAAGAGCTGGAGTTACAATTGTGATTGAGCACTGGAGTGCAGTTTCAGAGTCCAAGATAGTGTGAACCAAGAAAGAAGTATGATCGACCACAATGCCAGCAATTCTTGAGGCAATCCTTGCCTCAAGTGGATCCTTAGAGGGAGGTTCAGGGGTTGGTTAACAAATGCAAAGAATTGTAATCCCTCATGAAGTTTAAGGAGATTTGATGACCCACTGTTACTAAGGTCGTGGGTGTGGGGAAGTCTTGTTAAGAAATAGATGGGATCCATCTTGATTGTATTTACTATTTGATGTGCTCAGTAGGAGGTTTGATCACAGCCTATTACCCATATTTGCCACGTGGATTCAGGGAGTCAGAAATAAATTGTAAATATGTTATAGATTATGTTACTGTTCAAACGTCATAATGTTTATCAGAGATAAACAAAGTTAACATTTCAAGTCTGATATGACTTCTTCAGAACTTGGGTCAAAACATTAACTATTTCTCTCTCTACAGGTGCTGCCAGAATTCCTGAATTTCTCCAACACTTTTGTTTTTATTTCAGATTTCCAGCATCTGTAGAATTTTGCTCTTATCATGTTTATTGTTTGTTCAAAACCATGTTTATTGCTTTATTCTCTTAGTCATCTCCTGGATCTCCCACACTGTCTACTTTATCCTGAATCAGATCAAGACATCACTTTGGTGGTCTGGTCCAGGGAATAGAAGCAGAGATAGCAAGAACTGCAGATGCTGGAGTCAGAGTCAATACAGTGTGGAGCTGGAGGAACACAGCCGGTCAGGCAGCATCAGAGGAGCGGGAGAGTCGTTTTGGGTCAGGATCCTTCATCAAGACTGGGGCAGGGGAACGGAGCTGGGAAATTAACACAGGGAAAAGGGTTGGGACTGGAGGAATCCACTCTCTGCTGACCCCTTCTCCCACCTCCAACACACCCCATCATCCTGGACACCACCCCAAGGCCTCCTACCCTCCCTCAACCTCTTTGTTTCCAACTGCCGTCATGATATCGATCGCTTCAACTTCTCCATCCCCTCTCACTTACTCCAACCTCTCCCCCAAGGAATGTGCAGTCCTCTGCTCCCTCCACCCAAACCTAACCTCACCATCAAACCCGCAGATAACGGAGGCACAATACTGGTATGGCGTACTGACCTCTACATCACTGAGGCCAGGCGCCAACTCTCTGACACAGCCTCCTACAACCACCCCCCGATCATGACCCCACCCTTGACCACCAAACCATCATCTCCCAGACCATCCATAACCTTATCACCTCAGGAGACCTCCCACCCACAGCCTCCAACCTCATAGTTCCCCAACCCCGCACTGCCCAGTTCTATCTCCTTCCCAAAATCCACAAACCTGAATGCCTGGTTGACCCATTGTCTCCGCCTGCTCCTGCCCCACCGAACTCATCTCCGCTTACCGTGACTCTATTTTCTCCCCCAGGTCCAGGAATTCCCCACCTACATTCGGGACACTACCCACGCCCTCCACCTTCTCCAAAACCCAGCCCCCAAAATCTCATTTCACCATGGACATCCAGTCCTTGTACACTTGTTTCACCCACGCGGATGGCCTAAAAGCCCTCCGCTTCTTGCTCTCCTGCAGGCCTAACCAGTCCCCCTCCACTGACACCCTCATCCACCTAACAGAACTTGGCCTCACCCTCAACAACTCTTACTTTAACTCCTCCCACTCCCTATAAACTAAGGGGGTGGCCATGGGAATCCGTATGGACCCAAGCTATGCCTGCCTCTTCGTAGGATACGTAGAACAGTCCCTCTTCCGCAGCTACACTGGCCCCATCCTCCACCTCTTCCTCCGCTACATCGATGACTGTATCGGCGCTGCCTCATGCTCCCATGAGGAGCTTGAAAATTCATCAACTTTACTAACTCCTTTCACCCTAACCTCAAGCTCACCTGGACCATCTCTGAAACCTCCCTCTCCGTCTCCATCTTTGGTGACCGCCTCGAAACTGACATCTATTTCAAGCCCACTGACTCCCACAGCTACCTGAACTACACCTCCTCTCACCCACCCTCCTGCAAGAATGCAATCCCCTACTCCCAATTTCTCCGCCTCTGCCCCCAAGATGGGGCGTTCCGTTCCCAAACATCCCAGGTGTCCTCCATACTTCAAGAACCACAACTTCCTCCCTCCGGTGATCAAAAATGCCCTCAACTGCATCTCTTGCACTTCTGCCCACAAATCCCCTCCCCCCAACAAAAATAAAGACAGAATCCCCCAGTACTCACATACCACCCCACCAACCTCCGCATCCAGAGTATCATTCTCTGCCAATTCTGCCACCCACAATCCGACCCCACAACCAAAGAGATATTTCCCTCCCCATCCCTATCTGGCTTTCATAGGGACCGCTCACTCCGCAACTCACTCGTCTGCTCCATACTCTCAACTAACTCCACCACCCCCGGCACCTTTCTCTGCAACCGCAGGAAGTGCTACACCTGCCCCCTCACCTCCATCGAAGGCCCAAGACAAACTTTCCATATCTAACAGGGGTTCACCTGTACATCCTCCAACTTGGCCTACTGTATCCATTGCTGCCGATGTGGCCTCCTCTACATGGGTGAGACCAAGCGGAGACCTGGTGACTCATTTGCAGAGCATCTGCGCTCTGCATGCAACAAACAACACTTTCCAGTCACCAACTATTTTAACTCCCCCTCCCACTCCCTAGGTGACATGTCCATCCTGGGCCTCCTCCAGTGCCACAATGACACCCCTGCATAAACTGGAGGAGCAACACCTGATATTCTGCCTCGGCAGTCTACAGCCCGATGGCCTTAACGTAGAATTTACCAGTTTCAAAATCCTTCCCCACTCCCAGCCACATCCCACGTCCAACCCTCCCCTCTCATCCCTGCCTCCTTGATCTTACACAACCTGTCTGTCTTCTTTTCTACCTATCTGCCCCACCCTTCCCACCGACCCAATTCCCACTACCCCCTACCTGCATCCACCCATCACCATCCCACCCACCTTCCCCCAGCCCCACCGCTCCTTCCTCTATTTACTTCCCCAGCTCCCTTCCCCCTCCCCAGCCCTGATGAAAGGTTCCAACCCAAAATGCTGACTTTCCTGTTCCTCTGATGCTGCCTGACCTGCTGTGTTCCTCCAGCCGCACACTGTATTGACAGTGATTAGGAGCAGTTCATTACCACTCTGTGTCTAAGGAAGTTCTTGCAATCTGTCTGCACCTCTTGCCCAACATCTTCAATCTGAATCCCCTCATCTTTGTACCAGACTTTTGGAGTTCCCATTTATGTTGGCTTCCATTCTATTCGCATACCCTGTTTGCCAATCTTCATTTCATATTGACTTCCCCTCGCAACGTGCTGCATTTAGCCCAGTCCTCACTTGAGGAATTCACCTGGCACGCATTGCACATTCTTCTGTTTCATTAAATATCTAGCATGTAAGGAACTGATGCTTCAGGTAAAGATCTCCCAGTGTTTCAATACAGTATTTCTAGTCAATCTTAAGTCCCATCTCTTATCATCCCACTGAAATTAGCTGTCTTCCAATTTAGGTCAATATCAGGTTGTTCCTTTTGATCTTTGTGGTTAATAAGCAAAACTTTATGACATTATCACTTTTACCCAAATATTCCCCTCTCCTTACTCTAAGATCATCCCAATTAATAAAAGGGTAATTAAAGTGCACCATCATTCTATATTCTGCGATTTCCCTCCCAATTTGTTCCTCTATTTCACTTTATTTGAAGACCAATAGCATACCCAAGTCACTTGATCCAAACCTGTTCTCACTTCTCAACAAACAACACCCTGTCCTTTACACCCTTAAGGTGATCACTTTCCAACATTGTAATGACTTTCTTAATCGGTACTGCTACTCCACCTCCTTTTGTTCTTACTGTTTTTCAGAATTCCTGAACTGTATTTTTCTAACCAACCTGTTCATAGATGTTGTTACACACCTCTGGAGCTGGTGGGACTTGGACCTGGGACACTACCACTGTGCCACAAGAGGGCCCTCTAGAACATTTTATATCCTTGTATACTAAGTGCTCAATTGTCCCCAGTTTTAACGGGCATTTGTATTTTGTCACTGCATAGCATTTCTACACCGCTATTTTTGCTAGTAGCTCACCGACCATATTCACCACACTTTTACATTTACCTCAGAATGCTGATTTTTAAATTGCTTTCCTTTAGTTCAACTCCTGATAATATGGCATTATTTTCTTCTCCAGGACTGTTTACATGCTGTCCTTATTCCTATTTCCTGCTGGTGTCCAACCTCTTAGTTTAGGTTAAATCCTCAATAACCATACAAGAAAACCTCCCTTCCTGCAGATACATCAGTCCCTGTGCTGTTGAGGTTTAACCATCCCCTTCGAAAAAGGTGCCTCCTGCCCTATGAATCTGAAACCCTTCCTTCCACACCATGGTTTAAGCTACACATTGATCCTACCTTCCTGTTTCTACTCTGGCTAGCACGTGACACTGGGAGCAAACCAAAAATTACCACCACGTTACACTGGGAATAACCCAAAAATTATTATACTCCAGGGGTTACTTTTTAAAATGTCTTCTCAAAGTCCTGTACATCTTAGAACATCAGTTTCTGCTGTCTGTGTCATTGGTACCAATGTGCACACCTCACTCCCTACCACTTACAGAATATTCTGCATCATCTCAATGATGTTCTTAACTCTGCCATTGGGAAAGAACACACCATGCAGGACTGAATAAGTTACAGATTTACCTGTTTGTCCCCACCATAATTAAGAAATCATCTTATTCAAAAAGAAACTGCAGTTCTTCATTTAGTTATTCACTCTTCACAGTTCCTTACCCATTGATGCCATGGTCTGGGCTGCACTCCCTCAGGACATCAACAATCTCAGCAATACCTTGCTCAGTGCCCAGCAGTGGCACAGTCTGAAGATTCCTGCACTTCAATGGCCATCCACCTGCTACTCTCAGCACTGCCTGTGGGGTGCACACCACTGGACATACAGACCAGAAAACCCATCTACTGTGATGCTCCAGAGTGACCCCACCTACTCTTCAAGCTTGGAAATTCTGACCTCAGGCTGGAGACACTTTCAATACATCACCCCTTCGAAGATAACTCTCTGGACAATGAGAAAAATATGTACATTTTCCAAGGTGAAATCAAGGCAAGAACCTTGAAAAATTTGGCTAAGTGTCATTTTTTATATGAACAATTTGGATGAAAATGTAGGAAACATGGTAAGTTTGTGGATAACACCAAAACTGGTGGTATAACAGACAGTGAAGGTTATCTAAGAGTACAATAGAATCTTGATCAACTAGGCTAATGCATTGAGAAATGGCAAGTGGAGTTTAATTCACATAATTGCGAGGTGTTGCATTTTGGTCAGACAGACCAGGGCAGGGACTCATAGTTAATGGTAGGCCCTGGGGAGTGTTGCCAAATAGAGAATCTTGGGTTCAGGTACATAGTTCCTTTGAAGTGGCATCACAAGTAGACAGGGTGGTGAATAAGGCATTTGGCATGCTCTATACAGGCCCAATGCACGCAAATGGGACTAGTTCAGTTTAGGAAACTTGTTCGGCACGGGCAGATTGGGCTGAACGGTCTATTTCTGTGCTGTACAACAGTGACGCCAGGATGTAATCTAGCTGTTGCTTTCATTTGCAACAACTGTTTGCAAAGTCTGAGTTAACCAAATTAATAAAGATTTAACAGGATAAGAAAGAAATTTATTATGCCCGAAAGAATGAGGAAGTCTAATCATATTTAATGCTAACATTTAATGCTCTTCCTCATACATTCAACATCCAATTATATATAAACTGGTTCAATGTTGTAGCTGACAACATACAAACGACGACAACTCCACCTTCTGGAACCATCAGATTTAGGTTAGTAAAGCTTTGTAGCTACATTACTATTGACTGTGTGGATGCAGTACTTAATTTACCTGGTAGCTGTAAACATGAATGATTAGAAATCAGACTTGGAACAATGGTCAAGGCAGCAGGGAAGGCTAAGGAGACAAAGAAAAGTGAGCATTCCTGCTGGAATCATGCTCATTTATAACATGAACAAACTAATGATGATTCTCCGAATTACTGATTTGGCAGCCAGTACTGCTAAATATGAGTGGCCAATTATGTCTATGGAAATAACCTTGTACAAGAACGGGACAACACACTGTGGGGCTGGAGGAACACAGCAGGCCAGGCAGCATCAGAGGAGCAGGACCCTTCAGAGCCACCGTCTAGAAAAATGGGTCTTCAAAGCTTTTAAAAACAATCATACAAAAGTCAACAAACGAGCGGTACATTGTTGTCCTAATGAATATCTGGCTCCTACGTGCCCCTTCCCAGTGTAGAACAAGTTGTGAAGAGTGTAAATGAGCCACGCTTCGCCCAGTGTGTGTGTGTACCATCTGATCTCAGCTCAGGGAGTAGCCTTCATTTCACAACCCACCTCAAGACTTGGTGGACTGAGGAGAGACATGGAGTGATTAGAAAGAAAGAAAAAGCCGAGGATGCCTCTTCTAATTGTGATTTAATGAAACTGTGCGGGCATTGAACTTGCTCTTGAAGATTTCAGGTGATTAAACCTGTTTTTACAAATGAAGGAGATAAAATATTCAGCATCCTGAAGCTCTTTCTCCTCTTATTGTACCTTTGCAGAAGTGCTGTGAGGGACTTCCAGCTGTGCCAACATATAGCTGACATGTCACTTTCCTGTTCAGCACTTCAGACCAGGGAGCTTTGCACGAAATAACTGATTTGCAGCTCAGAAGTGAGACAAAGGAAACACTAGATTTATTAAAATGAGGACTTTATTCTGCTGTTCTCTCAAATGGAAAAGCAACTCTTAAAAAAAAATGGGTGCTATTCACACAGTAATGTCTCTCAAAAGCACCTGCAAAAAGTGTTCTACGCATGCCCCAACCCTCCCTCCCAACAAAATCTTTAAACATTGTAATGTACAAAACTGTATTTACAAGAGAAAGTTCCAGCCATTTCAAACAGTGAAAGTTGCCTTTCTGACTGAAGCACACTCTAGCACTATACAATGCCATTCGTGCAGGTAAAAGTGAAGCGCCATAAATTCCCGAGGGGGAGACGGTGTACATGCTCCTAAAATGCATAACGGGTTCGGATGTCTTCCAGTTTTTTGGACACCTCAGCTGGTGTTCTGTCCAGTTCCTCTGCCACACTTTTCTGTTTTATGGGATCCATGGAGTTGAACTGTTCACACAGGTCGCCATCGATTACGTTCTAGAAGAAGAGAAGCAAACACATGCGCATGTATTAGTTGCATTGGCTAGCTCCATCTTTATTCTGTAAAGAAAGGCTGTGGACTTGAAAAAAGAACACTATCATCTGAAGTTTTGTTATAGATTTCAATTTTAAGCCAATGGAACTTCACCAATGTTACAAAGAACTGGGACAAGGTCATTCCTAAACTAGTCATCTATTTTTCCATTTACACATCACTCTCCTTCCAAAAAGTTGGCTCCTTGCGAGGAAATGAATGACTCCATGCAGAGTTGCTCAGTTCTGCAGTCATAGTTACCTACATCTGTTACATTTTGTTATGATTTAAAATTATGCTACAAGAAACTGTAGAACCTTGAAGGATTTAGCTAGACACAAAACAGATTGTTAATCCCCTAGGCACAAACTCCATTATTAAAATGTGCCTATTCTCATGTGGTCAATTAGTTTGACCAGAGGATATGGGGGAGGGGAAGGGAAAATCCAGTCACTGGCATCCTTAACTGTAATCAAGCTATTTATATTGTGACTGTGCCAATATACACGCCACAATGCTGGCTTCAATCAATGGTCCAACCACAAATCTGTCACAAACAGTTTGCATTTGAAAAGGATATGCTTTCTTTCACTCCTTGCAGTTCCAGATCTCAGCAATTGTGCCATTTATACAATGCCCTATGGACAAAACCTGCGCAAGGAGGTGAGGCTCCTCTGGGTATCAATGTTTTCTTAAAGATGAAACACTGACTTTTGAACCTTTGCAAAATATATTTTGCACCTAATGTGTGTGGTTTTCCAGCTTGATAGCTCAGTGAATGGATTTCATACCATCTGCTCACTCGTCACCTATACTGAAAGTGTCTATTTGTATGGAGGAAAAGAACCAAAACAGGTATAAAATAAAAAGGTTCATTCATAATTGGGCTGAGAAGATGGGAGTCACATAAAATGCCAACTTGAAAATGTAAGCATGAGTGGATTAATCTCAATCATGATAGATAGACCAAAAAACCCATTAACACACAAAAATGGAATTTCCAGAGGTTCTCTGAAATCAGCAGAAATCAAAAGAACAGCAAAAATAGTGACTTCTGTTGTTTCTCCACTTCCTGCCTGTGAATATACTTGTGTGTGCCCATAGAAGATGTCTAGTGAAGACAGCAAACATGAACCATAATGCAGCAGTCAACTCACCATTGGGGCTGGCAGGGCACAATGTGACAAAAGTTTGCAAAAAATGCAATTTAACATAATTAAATCAAATTATGATGATACAAATGGCAGCAATCCATTGAGTTCTTAACTTGTAGGACTGCACAATAGATCCACAGAATAAAAATGTTACAACAGTGCTAAGGTTCTTAATGGAGCAGAAACTCTTAATACCACACTACAGTGTAGTGATAGACATAGGATTTTTAAATTTCTCAAATTCATTCTCCATTTTGGTCCATGTGTGTATACAGAGTTGAGCTGTACTGCCTTTACTACCTTTGTAGCTTTGAACTACATCAGCAGTCCTTTTATAATGGATATAAAGTATGCACTTCTAGATGCAATACCAAGATGTGCTTTTCAGGGATTACAGCAGATACCTTCAAGATCCAGCCCATTCGTCACAATTTAGTCTGGCAATTCAACTGACAAACGTTCTTACAACCCAGCATCATTTGCATTTCTAATTTCTCATCATTGCTCTGTCTTGTTTTGACTTTGTACGGGCTTATGGGTTTGCAAAGAGCTATTTTTGACATTCATTGATGGTTAAATATTAAAATAAGATTTTCAGTGATCAGTAA
>NC_063346.1:58021274-58049722 GCF_021869965.1 Rhincodon typus
GTGAATTGATTCTCATTAACAAGTCATCACTTCAGCTTTTCCATTATGGTAACATCTACTAGCATTAGGATTATTGTAGGGAGGTTTAATGCACTCCCAACCAAATCCTGGCAAATTTACACATATCGCAAAAGTAATCTTCTACCCAAAGTTTTCCCAATATTTCTGGGTTACAGTCTGGAATCAGTGATTATCAATTATTCTAATTTGTAAAACATAACCAGGACCATTCAACTTTCACAGGGTTTGATCATTTACAGGATGTGCCCAGCCCAAGAAATCATTATTGCAGTTTGCATATTTGTACGTCACAAATTACAAGAAACACAATGAAAGAATTCACAGCAATTTGCACTTAGTTACCTAACCTCTAGAGGACGGCAAAGAATACAACCACCTAGTGAAATGTACTGTGCTAGAGAGAGAAATTCTACCAATAGCTCAGTCATTCCTGCCACATAGTGGCAGAAGCTAAAAAGTGTAAGTGCACAGATTCTGGACAAAAGCAGGATTATGTCAGCACCGCAATACCATACTGTGCAGTACTACTGACAACTATTTAACTGGTACATGAATAAAGGCCATATAGGCAAGAGTGGAGAACTGTCAGTACCTGTGGAACTGAACCATACTCTAATATGAGCAAGCGCTATTAAGAAAGCGGTGGAAAAAAGGTGGAAAAAACTCCCACTGAAATGAAAATCAATGCAAACTTCCAGGAGTGGAAATGAATACATTTAAATAAAAGAAACTATATTCATCATCTTCTTCAAAAATGCAAGATTTTCAGATGGAAGAGAATCTGACCTGAAACGTGTTTCAGTGCCAGATCAATATTACTTGGGTTAATCCACCTGTAACTTTCGAAAATAAAGGACTACATATGTTTTTGACATCTATAGATTTGAACTGCACTGCAGTTCAGAAGTGTTTAATTCTTCAGTCTTCAATCAATTTTGGAACTTGGTCATAGCTAACAAAATATGCAAGTTGAGGTGATGAGAGAAAGTAAAAGAATGGCAAACAGTGAACAATCCTCCATACAACCAAGCTGCTTTTTCTGTTTTCTAGCTGTTTCTGTGCTTGTTTTATGTACATTTTATTTAAATTGCTGTACATAGTTCTACTTAATGAGGAAGTAAAACATTAAAAGTTAAAAAAACAAAACCTGCACTTGTGGGTTGTGGCTCAATGAGTTAAACAGTGCATGCTCACTGATGCAACATGGCAATGAGACCAGATTTACTGCTTTCTTACAAATATATTTTTCTAGAAATTACATGAATTTGATTAGTTGCCAGTACAATGCACTTGTCAGACATGACTGGGTGAACATTACTTCACATGACCAAAAGGATTTCTGCTCCACGCATTATTCAAGCCATACCTTCCACATGTCGTCTTACAGTCCATACAGCATTTGGGTTACCAGGCAGTTCTGAAACAGCCATTTCTGATACCTGTCAATGATGAGGGTTTGGGAAGAAAATTAGCACGTTACTGTAAAACAAAGAACTGCAGATGCTGGAAAGCAAACAAAAACAGAAATTGCTGGAGAAACTCAGCAGGTCTGCCTGACATCGATGGAGAGAAAGCAGGGTTAGCATTGAGTCCAGTGACCCTCCTTCAGTGTTCTGAACTTGAAATGTTAGCTCTGCCTTCTCTCCACAGCTGTTGCCAGACCACTGAGATTCTGCAGCAAGTTCTGTTTTTCATCAATGTCACTGCCTGTTTCAAAGGAGCGTTCAAATAACTTGTAGTGGTCAAAGAGGACCAACATGACAAAATGGAGCATATAACTAGGAAATGAGATTCTGACAGAGATGGAAAACAAAGGTTTCAGATTTCCTAATATTTAATCAGAGGAAAATTGTGTTTTCCCAACATAAACAGTTGACAAATGAAAGTTTGTGGAGAGCTCGTGGTCTGCTGAATCAGAGACTTGAAAGTATTCCCCATATTTTTTTTCTGGAGAAGAGACATGAATCACATCATTTAATCAGCAGCACAAACAATGCTCAACCAACCTTAAAACTTTTCTGATTACATAGTTCTGTAACCCCTGCTGTTACTTGTGACCTGGAATGGAAACCTTGATCAAGTTTTCTTCACTGTCCCTAACTTCAAGTCCCTGACACACTGAACCTCACTGCTGCTTCTCAACTGAGATAAGTGAACCAAACAGCACAGATGAAACCTGGGACCTTCCAGTAGGAATGACTCAATTACAGGATGTCTGTATCAACACATGAACCAGGAAACATTGTAGTGGTTGGCCTCCTACAACTCAAAATAATTTAATACATATTATACCTCAAGACCATGCCGCAAGACTCTCAATGATGACCGCGGCCCTCTCCCACAGGCAACGTATAACTGAGGTGTGTCTTCATTAGCCAGATCAGCAATCTGCAGATGATAACATAAGCGATAGCTAAACATCAGTGGCAAAGATAACTGGCATGACAACTTCAGGACAGCTGAATAAGAAAATAAAACTTTCCTCAAATGCCGTTCAGAGAAGAGGCATGAACTCAGATCATTTAGTCACACATCCATGTCAGTCATTGGCTCTGTCAATGTAAACAACTAACTGCGCAAACCCACACAATCCGGTTAAGTAGTTGGTGAAAGAAAGTGTTCAGCTCCAGTAAAGAATGTGGAATTACATTTTCATACCTGGCATGTTAGAATTGGTGAAAGGCTGTCCAGCTCGTCCACCAGTACCAGATTCTTGAGGGGTCGTGGCTGAAAGAAAAATGTATCTCCCTCCTCTAAGGGCATGGCTGAGGAGAACTCTGGCTCATCGTCATCATCTCCTAGATGTGCAATCTGATAAAGGTAACTGGAACACGAAAGGCAGCACTTAGCTTTGTGAAGATTAAGGTGTTCTCTTTTATATAGAAAAATAACATCAACAATTACTGTTTACACTGACTTTGCATTAGTTGATCAGGACGACATCAAGCCACTGATAATTTCACTATAGAATCCCTAGATATGCTTTATATACCCTGTAAAAACTATACTGAGAATTAACAGAATATGACAATCCAATTTCTTATCAAAAACCAGCAATACAATCCAAGTCAGAGACACCGCAGATGTTACTAAAATGAGTTGGTAAATGAGGTGACAGCTCGCACTAGTTCAAGAGTATCTCAGGTTACCTACCTCCTCAAGGGATAATAGGGAAAAGTTGAAGAAAGTTAAAAACAAAAATACATCTAAGAGATTAAAAGTGATGTGTTGCACATTTTAAACTGCTCGCAGGCAAAGGGGTTTCAGGGGAGAGGAGAGGAAAGCACGACCACTGTTGTGACTTGTAATCAAATTCAAAATGTAAAAAACAAACGTAAATACTGGTCAAGAGAAACTGTACGATTGCGATTGATAATTTTTGTTTGGGATGGGTATTGAAAGGCATGGTGCAAAGACAAGCAAATGGAATTGAACTATCAGTCAGCCACATATTACTGAGTGGCGAACAGACTGGAAGAATTTAACAACCTACTTTTCTTGGTAATAAGCAAAGAAAGTGACAGCCACTAAATATAATCATCAAGATGCTCCAAGGTAACTGGTAGAAAGGCTACACGAAGGGTACAAAATATTAGACAATGAATTACAAATGATCTTAAATGCATGACCTGGCAGAATGTTGGAAGCTAATTCAGCAGTAACTCAAACAAAATGAAACTTAAAATACTTCAATGGGTAATATTTACAAAGGGACAGAATGATGATACGGGGCTAACTGGACAGTTCTTTCAGAGGGAACACAAACACAATGAACCAAATGGCCCACCGTACATTTGTGCTGTATCATTTAGTGCCAGAAATACATTTATAAGCCACAATGCTAAATTCTTTACTAATTACATCAAAACAGCCTAATGTGGACTATGTGCTGGCTAAGGCCCAAAAATCTCATGATCAAAGTTAAGGCCACACGCTCTATTTTAGATGCAATACAAATTGATGTGAAGCTGGGTTAAACCTATAAGAGCGGACCTTGAGGCCTCCTAATATACAATGAAGTCCAAATGATTTGTGAAATCATTGGACATTGTCCACGGAATTCCAACAGTTAGCCACTTTCATTAGCCAATAACAGAGCAGCATTGTCAAATATCTTCTAGCAACTACTTAATCATCATCTTGGCCATAAGTCGTAGGACAAAGACGTGGGTAACAAAGAAAATATTTAATCACTGCAAATTCTAATGTGATCAACAGTAAAACGGTCCACACTCACTGGTTGCCAAATTCTGATGCAACAAAGAGGAATCCAGTCTTCAGTACACACATAGCAGTTGACACAGGAACGGTGTCAAAATACTTCAACCTGATTTCAGTCACCTGCAAATATACAGAAAAAAAAAAGAAAATCGCTTTATAAAACAGGGCATCAATGCTGAGAGAGGAAAGGGAGGTATGCATGGAGCACGAAAGAGACAGTGATAAATATAACGAGACTAGAAATAAAAGGAACTGTCATTTTTGTTTCTAAATGCTCCCTCCTCAACACAGCATGAGGAACTAAGAAAGCTCTCCTAACATCTGAGCATTATTTCAAGTCTTTATAGAGTCACTTGTCAAATGAAAACAGGTATTTGGCAAGAAAACAGAAACAAGGCTGTAAAATTAACAAAATTAGAAGTATCCATTATTCCTTTCAAGAAAAATGTAACGCACTCAAAAGTTTACTCATTTTTGTAATTCACAACAAACAATGAGAAGTCACCAATTTTTACTTCCAAAAGAAACTGGAATTTGCAGCAAACAGCTGTTTGTATGATCCAATGTTTTCTAAAAAGTGTCATTAGCTTGAGCTGGCAGTGAATTTTGGACCGTATGACTAAGGAAGGATGCACTGACATTGGAGGGGGCCCAGAGGAGGTTTACAAGAATGATTCCAGGGATGAAGGACTTTTTATATGAGAAATGGTTAAGGACTCTGAGTCTGTACTTGATGAGTTTGGAAGGATAATGTGGGGGCTCTGATTGAAACTTACAGAATACTGAAGTGTCTGGCTACGGTGGACGTGGATAAGATGTTTCCACTGATGGGAGAGACCAGGAATGGAGGGCACAGCCTCATAATGAAGGGATGACCCTTTAGAACTGAGATGAGAAGGAATTTCTTCAGCCAGAGAAAAGCATAAAAACGTTTGCAAAGTTTATTTTCCTACAAAACTTTTAATTATAACTGGTGAGCCACCAAACCAGGATTTCTAATCTGCAGATCTCCTTACCATGTCCTCATCCGTTTCCAGAGTAATTTTGAAGATGTCACCTTGTTCAGTCTGTGCCAGGAAGAAGAACATGGACTTTGTTTTATGCGTGGCAGAGCAGACAAAGATCATTCCTCTCTCAGGGTCATCCAGGTCATTCTGGAAGGGAAAATATCCATATTTAAAATGCAATGTGTAGTATGTTGCGATACAGGACACAAAAACAAAACATGCTCCCATGCCGTGCTTCTATTAGGGATAACTGCATAGTGATTAAGTATAGAAAACCCAGGTAATTTTAACCTTCCAAGCTCAGGGAGCCAGTAGCTAAATGAAGCAAATTCATAACAGACCAGGGGATTAATACTACAAATCTGAAATATATGGAGCCATTTCCTCCCTCAACAAGGATCACGGCAGACCAAACACAAAATAACCAAATCAAATATTCTCTATAAAATGAGGAGACAGAACAGAGGAGAGAGTTAGAATGCTTGGTGGTGTGGTGTAAAGATAACAACCTCTTCCCTCAACATCAGCAAAACGAAAGAGCTGTCATTGACTTCTAGAAGCAAGGTGGAGGGCACCTTCTACATAATTAAAGCTGAGGTGGAGATGGTCAAAAGCATCAAGTTCCTAGGAGTGATGATCACCAACAATCTGTCCTGGACCACCCTAGTTGATGCAATGGTCAAGAAAGCACAACAATGCCTCTACTTCCTCAGGAGGCTAAAGAAATTCAGCATGTCTGTAAAGACACTTACCAATTATTATAGATGCACCAGAGAAAGCATTCTATCTGGATGCATCGTAGCTTGGTATGGCAACTGCTCTGCCCAGGACTGTAAGAAACTAGAGCGTTGTGAACACAGCCCAGTCCATCACGCAAGCCAACCTTCTATCAACTTCATCAATACTTCTTGCTGTTTCAGGAAGGTAGCCAACATAATCAATAATATAGTTCAATAAGCTGTGAAATTCTCAACTCATCTGAGAATTCGAGAAGTGTTACATACAATACAACTGAAATATTTTTGAGCCTTAACTATGAATGTTATATTTCAGCCTATCAGCATACTGCAAGAATGCATTAAGTTAACCAATTTCTTACCCTCCTCCTGGGGATGGGGCATCGGATGTCTGGCTGGTCCCCAAAGTTTTTATAAGTGATATAGTTCTCAGAACAGATGAGTACACCACTTGGTCCATCAGAGCCTCCTGGAACTGAAGTAGAGAGAGATTTCAACTTAAATATTTCAATCAAGGACAGAGTCTCCTATTTTAATTTTAAAATATGCACAGGATAAAGATTTTTTTCTAAAAAAAGGAAGTAATTTAAGATAAATGGACAAGAAATTAATACAGAAACTTGGAGAAACACACAGCAGACCCTTCAGTATCTAAAGGGGCAGGTTAACATTTTGAGTACAGACCATGGGTCAGAGTTCCATAGCTGCCTTGTCTGAATGCCATAAATCAGTAGGTCAATGATTTCCTTAAGATTTTCCATTTTCAAATTGTGAGGTTGAATATAGCTTTGAGCTGAACCATATTGATCTTACTAAAGGAGTTAATGAGAATGAAGAGGTAGCCTTTGAGAGGAGTCCTTGTAAAAAAAAGTCATTATGTATCCTAACACAGTCTGTATTTCACCAAAAGCACAGACCACATACCTGTAATTAGGAAGTTGCCATGCTCCTCCAGAGGCTCACTGTACTTTCTCACAACATGGTTCAGACCCAGATCCAACTCGTAGAATGTCAACGTCTGTTGAGTGTTAGCAGCTGCTTCACCAGTGGGATCACTATCTGCCTCCTACAAATAGAAGGAAACCTCCAGTTTATTTAAGACTGCAAAATCTTAGCTAAACTTGTTATAAAGATGCTTCACCATAATTAATGTGGACAACAGGTAAGAGGGGCCAGGACTCATGTTGTTTTTCTCCTCATCACATCATGTTGAGAATGTTCCACTGTTGGAGAATGTCTGATACAGTGAATTCAATGAAGATTAATATACTTATCACAAACACCATCTATCATCAAAAGCAGCTAGTATTTATACAGTATCTTTGACAGAGAAACATCAAGCAAGTGGAAAGCTTATGGACTGCTGAATCA
The DNA here is from genome assembly GCF_021869965.1 of Rhincodon typus. Taxonomy (NCBI): domain Eukaryota; kingdom Metazoa; phylum Chordata; class Chondrichthyes; order Orectolobiformes; family Rhincodontidae; genus Rhincodon; species Rhincodon typus. The sequence continues at coordinate 58,028,632 of NC_063346.1, forward strand.
GAGAACTAAAACTTTCCCCAAATATTTTTCGGAGAAGAGACATGATTCACATCATTTTATCAGCAGTAGAACCAAGCTTGATCCACTCCTCACTAGGTATCCCTACACAGGGCAAGGCCGGGGTCACTGAACTGCCATCAGGAGTGGAAGCCTTGACCAAATGAGTGTAGAGGGTTAAAGGTTTGGAAGAGAGTTAGAGGAGGTGGGCAATGTTAATTCAATTAAAGTACTTACACAATCACCAAGAGTTGGTGCTGTTGGAATCTGCTATTGGTATTAGATTACAAACTGCAAGCAATAGCATAAGCAAAAAATACCTAATTTGATGTTGAACCAAACTATCAATTTCAGGTTCAATTCAAGTCTATTGTGAGATAGCTCAACCAGGTCCAGTGATTTGTGATAATGCCTCAGACTCCGGATCCACAGAATTTCAAAACAGTTTCACCACCTGTCTCTAGTATATTTAAAGCTCATTCTAGAATGTTACAATAGTTATATCCAATAACATCAATGCGCCAAAACGAGGAAAATACCTCATAGTCCATCTCAAGACAAGCAAACATAGGATTTTCAAACCCCACGTCCACGCCGACCACATGATACACCAATGTATTTGCTTTGTGTGCTTCCAGAGGGGAGGAGATGGTGAGGCGAGCAGCAGCATCTCTGTTCAGAATGTAGACCAGCTTTTGCTTTTCAATGGCACCTGAAACAAATCATGGAAGATATGGAACCACAGAGCACAATAATTACACAATTTGCTCCTTAAAAATATACATAGCTTCCCAAAGGTGTGGTGACAGCTGGAATACTGCTGAGCTATATGTACTAACGCGTTCTGTCTGTTCTATACCATTAGTCAGTCTCATCAAGCAAGCAATTGATTTGTTTTGGGTAGGTGAAATTTCGTTTTTGATGATTGTAAATAAAAGTTATGTAGAGTCATACAGCATGAGTGCTGGACTACATTGGGCATAAGGGACGGTGTAGCAATGATTTAGAGAGAGTGGTAAGATGCGATGTAGAATAGGCAGCTGTGCAGTTTGCTAATTCGACAGCAGTTGGAGCAAAAGAGGAAATGTTTGAGGAAATGTCAAATATGCCAGTTACATACGAAGATGTGTGTGTGTTTACAGCTGCTGCTTCACTATGTTGCCAACAATGGGCAACTCCAGAATGCTATCACTTGGCCAAATGCTCAACCAGACTTAAAGAGGGCACAGGGACCAATAATGCTGATCTACACTTTGATTCTTCCGTGTTCTTCTAGCCACAGCAAGTAGTAGAACTGGGATAATATTGGACACGAGCGGCACCACTAGGGTGGTGATAGGTAGTTAACGAGGCAAGTTTAGAATGATAGGGCGAGAAAACTCACTACACCTTGCAGACAGAAAAAAAGTGTTCATGGAACTCGACAGAACTGATCATATTATATTCGGCTTTATGCATCCAATGCATATGTAGAGACTGAAGGAAATGAAATGACCAGCATTAACATATTGTTCTGTGAATTAATAATAATTTCTTTTTAAACCATGTACATCAGGTAATAATGTAACTTGCAACTGCAAATGATAAAACCAACAAACATTCGAGAGAAATTTAAAGGGGGATATTTGGAGAAATTATATCCCTAGTACACTACCTGGCTGGCTCACGATAATCATGTGACCTTTCCATGTGCTGTATGTGCCTTTGCATGCAAGTAATCAGAGCCATTGAGCACACCACTTTGAACAATGACCACGTTGCAGAATACCGCCATTCAGTCCGTAAGCATGACACTGAGTTTAAGGTTGTACGCCAAATTAATTCAGCACCTTATTCTCATGCTCAGAATTCTGACCTTGGCCTACTGCAGTGTTCCAGCAAAGCTCAGTGCAAGCACAGTAATTAGTCTATTTGCCCCTTAAAAACATTTCCAGCTTCCCCAGAGACATGGTGGATACATGCACATCTGGAATAATGCTAAGCCGCAAGTACTACATGTTTTTCTGCTTTGCATCGTTAGTCAGTCTCATCAAGGATTATTGCTGCTGTCCTCAATGTCCCCAACTTATCAGGATCAGGGAGGCAAAGAGAAATTATCTAGGCTTCCCAAATCTGATTGCCGTACCTTGCTGCAAAATGCAAATGGTTTTCCAGTGGATCTACTTCAAAATGCTAAGTGATACCTTTCCGTCAAGCGGCTCTTATGGGGCAGTGATAGTGTAGCTACCTCAGAGCCTGGAGACCTGGCTCAAGTCTCACCTGCTCCAGAGGTGTATAATAACATCTCTGAACAGGTTGATTAGAAAATATAGATATCTTTGGTCAATTAAACAGATTGCTCAGATTTAAGTCATTTATCCACGGGTATCAACATGTACGGGATTCCAGACAGTTAAATAGGAGGTAAAATATAGATCAGTCATAATCTAACTTAACGGTAAAGAAGCCTTGAGTCAATGAATGGTGTGCTCCTTTTCTTCTGTACAGCATCAATCATTGCATTTACTCTACTACTCACCTATCATAACAGCACGACCTTTTGGATCAACTGCCAGGTACTGCCCAGGTACAATACGCCGACATCCACTCTTGCCAAAGGTTTCCTGATGGACCTTATCAAAAATATTCTTGGATGGCTGATACTCCAGAATAACAATCCTACCAGAGTCACTACCCACTACGATGTAATCTGTGAAGAAAAAAAATTAATATTGCTTGCAATGTATTTAAGCAGATAAACTGGAATGATTATATCAAGAGAAACTTAGAGTGCAGTTATAGAATCACAGAATCCCTACAGTGCAGAAAGGAGGCCATTCATCCCATCGAATCTGCACCAATCCTCCAAACAGCATGCCATCCAGACACAGCCCCCAACCTATGCTTGTAACCCCACATTTACCATGGCTAATCTCCCTACCCTGCACATCTCTGGAAACTAGTTGCTCCAGGAGATTGGATCCTTCAATATAGCAACACTACAGGACTAGTGATCCAGAGGGTTGGGCTCCTGAACAATATTTCAAAATCCCACTGCAACTGCTTCAGAACACAAATTCAACTGTAATTATCTCTAAACAAAGAAAAAACACTAAAATGTGATCCCAAAGCTTTCAGACAAAAGTCAAATTGGTTCACTTGTGTTTTAGGGGGAAAAAAATGACCAAAGAAATAAAACTTTTGAGAGAAATATTAGGCAATTACAAGCAATATCAAGACACACTGCAGAGGTTTTGTTAAATATCTAAAAAGAAAGAAGCCAAAGTGAACACAGGCCCCTTGGAGACAAGGCTGGAGAAATGATAATGGGGAACCAAGAAACGGCAAAGGACTTGAATAAATACTTTGCCATCTTCGTTGTAGAAGATACTAAGAGGCATTCCAAAATTACTACATAATCAAGGGGCAGAAGGGAGAAATAAACATAGTCACTACCATTACAGAAAATTGTGATAAGAGTGTTACGTTCCTAGACTCGATGGAATGAATACAAAGATATTAAAGGAAGTAGTTACACAGAAAGTGAATGCAACAGTGGTAATCTTCCAGGAATCCCTACATTTTGGAAAAGTCCCAGAGTGTTAGAAAACTACCTAAAGGGGAGGAGACAAGAAAGTCAAATATCGGTCAGTTAGCTTAACACCTGTTATTATGAAAACTTTAGAGTCAATTATAAAGAATGCAATAATGAAGCATTTAGAAATGCACATGATCAAGCTGAGTCAGCATAGCTTTATGCATGAAGGGGACATTATGCCTGAAAAATTTACTAGAATTCTTTGAGCAGACAAGCAGGATAAATAAAGGAGAAGCAGTGGATGTAATATCTTTGGATTTGATAAGGTACCACAGAGTAGGCTACTCAATAAAACAAGATGTCATCATGTTGGGAGGTAGCATAGCAGCATGGATAGAGGACTGGCTAACTAATAGAAGAGTCTGCAGAGGGATACAGACAGATGAAGCAAAGGGCCCAAATCTGTTCAGAGTATTCCAGCCTTGGTGTGACTAATGTCTTGTATAGTATTAACAAAAGCTTCTTACTATCTGAAATGAAGCTTAGTTCAAGATCCCTACCACTACAGAACTTCAAAGTAATTGATTGCTCAGTTGCTTTAAGACCACTGAAAAAACCTGCTAAGGCGCTTTACAAACCTAAGTCTTTTTATATTCTCTGTATATTTGGGCCACATTTATAAAATGAAATGGGCAGGGGAATGGGTCTGGGTGGGATGCTCTTCAGAGTGGTAGTGTGGACTTGTTGGGCCGAATGGCATGTTTCCACACTGTAGGGATTCTATGATGATTCTACGACGATTCTACGACGATGATTATTCTTCATTCCCCGCTGAAATAAAGGCAAACATTGCATTTGCCTTACCTATTACCCGCTGAACTTGGCTGCAAGCATTTTGTTCATTCACAAGGTCTCCAAAATCCCCCTCTTCTGTGGTTTTATGCAGTCTTTCTCCATTTAAATAATATTCAGCTCCCTTACTCTTCCTGCCAAGTGCATAGCCTTACAGTTTTCCACAATCCACCTGCCAAGTTTCTGACTCCTTGGCCCATCTATAATCCCTCTGCAGGCTGTCATCCTCACCAATCACCTTTCCACCTAATTTTGTGATATCTGCGAAGTTAGCTACAGCACATTCACTTTCCTCACCTACGTATTAACATATATTGCAAATAACTGCCCAACACTGATCCCTGTGGCTCTGTCTATTTGTTGAGACAATCCTTTATCCACCCAAACGCACTACCCCCCCAACACTTTATTCGTGGTACCTTATCGAACGTCTTTTCGAAATTCAAATACATTACAGCTACTGATTGCCCTTCATCTGATCTACATGTTATTTCCTCAAAGAGCTGCAATAAATTTGTCAGGCATGATTTCCCCTTCATGAAGGCATGTTGACTTTGCTCAATTATCTGTATTTAGAAGCTTGGAGTTTACAACAGACTCTTAACAGATGGTAAGGTAACTGGCCTATACTTACTATTTTGACTCTCTCACTTTTTGAATAAGGGGGTGTTACATTGCTGTTTTCCAATCGTCTGGAACTTTTTCAGAATCTGAAGATACTTGAAAGTTTACTTACTACCAGTGCAGGCACTGTCTTTGCAGCTACTTCCTTTAAAATCCTAGGATGCTGTCCATCAGGTTCAGGGAACTTATCAATCTTTGTCCCATTAGTTTCCCTATAACTTTTCCTCCCATATTAGTTACTATGTACATTTCTACATCCTTCCCACCCCAGCTTTTAGCCCCTTGAATTTCAGTACTTTGGTAATGTCAGTATCATCTTCTATAAAGATTGATAAATTAGTTGTTCAACTCTTCGGCCATTTCCTGGTTCCCTGTTATTCCCCAGCCTCATTCTCTGAGGGGCCCACATCCACTGTTGCCTCTCTCTTCCTTTTTATATCTGAAGAAGTTCTTACTGCCTGTTTTATATTACTTGCTCATTTGCCCTCAGTTCATTTTCTCCCTCTTTTTGTTTTGGTTATCTTTTGTTGGCCTTTAAAACCTTCCCACTCCTGTGGTTTAGCACTAATCTTTGCACCAATGTATGTTTCTTCCCTTCAATTTGATATTGCCCCCAATTTCCCTTTAACTGTGATCAGTTTAACCACTCCCAGAGTCCTTCTTTCTCACTGGGATATCTCTTTGCTGTGAATCAGGTTTTTTATAAAAATGTCTGCCCATGTTCAACCATTTTTTTCTGTTAAACTCCTTTCCCAGTCCACTTCAGCCAACTCTGCACTCGTTCCCATGTAAATCACTCTTATTTAAGTTTAGCACAGCTGCTTCTGACCCAAGTTTCTCACCCTGAATGCTAAATGCTGCCATGTTACGGCCATTGTACCCTCCGGGACCTCATTACACATTCAATTAATTTAAGGGGAGGCAATGGCCTAGTGGTATTATCGCTGGACTGTTAATCCAGAGACTCGGATAACATTCTGGGGTCCCGGGTTGAAATCCCGCTACAGCAGATTTTGAATTTTTAGAATTTGAATTCTATAAAATATCTGGAATTAAGGATCTAATGATGACCATGAACCCATTGCTGATTGTCGGAAAAAACCCACCTGGTTCACAAATGTCCTTTAGGGAGGGAAACTGCCATCCTTACCTGGTCTGGTATACATGTGACTCCAGGCCCACAGCAAAGTGTGGTTGACTCTGAACTGCCCTCTGGGTAATTAGGGATGGACAATAAATGCTGCCTAGCCAGCGACATCCTCATCTCGTTCATGAATAAAAAAACCTAAGTGCAATTCCTGGTTGAATCCAAAACATATTATTCCAGGAAACTATCCCGAATACATGCTATGAATTCTTCTGAGTGGCTACTTCTGCTAATTTGTTTTCCTAATCTACATGAAGTTTAAACTGACCCATGATTAGTGTACTGCCTTTGATAAAAATGCCCTCCCAATGGTCCAAGTTATTCTCTGTCCTAGAGGACAGCTACTGTTGGGGGAGGCCTTTACATTACTCCCACCTTTGTCTTCTGATTCTTCCTCTTGTTACTTCTTACTTCCACTCATAAGGATTCTACGTAATCTGATCCAAGATAAATTTCCTTATAACATACTAATCCATCTTATACTAACAAAGCCATCCCACCACACTCCCCCTCCTGTCTGTCCTTTCAAAATGGAACATACCCTTGAATGTTTAGTTTCTTACATTCTACTACTGCAGTCTGAATCTGAATGCAGGAGTTAAAGGTTGCGATATGCAGGATATTCAGAATAGCTGCTGAAATGCTAAAAACAATCTAAATAAGGTCAAGGTTACATATTAAAATTGTCATCAAGAGAAAGACTAACAATATCATGTACCTTTTGTGGAATGATTTTGGACTCTAACTTCATGATTACAGTGTTTTAAATGATCAGATTAGCACATTAAACAAATCAATTTTATTTCCTAGAAATTAATTATCCAAAATAATTGGAGCTGGTGCACAGCCTGCAATTGTTTTTCTATAAGCCCCACCTACCACATGCTTTAATACCACAGATCAAGTTTTCATGCATCTTCAAAAAGGATTTGGATACAGCATTTGGGGCTAAATGGATAAAAGGATATGGGGAAAAGTTGGACGAGGCTACCAAGTTGGATGATCACAATGAATGGTGGATCAGGCATGAAAAGCCGAATGGCCTACTCTGCTTCTATTTTCTATTTTACGTCCAGCCTCATCAAAAACTATTTTGTTTGCATAACTATAAATGCATGAAGCCACAATTAAACAACCTTTTGATGATTTTGATGAACCACAATCTGTGGACAGTCCCACACACAGAATACACTCAATTCACAAAACACCGATGAGTGTAGCCCTAAACTACGCAAAAGCAAGAGGAATCTGACTCTAACTGCGAAACTGAACAGAATTAATTGAGCTCAATCAGAACAACACACATGAATCCACCAACTTGCCATTAGGAATAACATCTTAAGAAGTGTTCTTGCTCCTGATGTAGGAAAAGCATTTATCAAAGAAGACTGAATCACGCTGAGGTGTGATTCCATTCATAGTCAAACAGTTCCCTGTCATTTGCTGTCCAGGATTGCATACAGCAAATAGCCACATGAGGAGGCACCTAAGGGATGCACATGCTGGGAAAAGTACCCTCGGGCAGTTTTGACATTTGGAAGTCAATGGTGTCATTTTAATTTGCTAAAATAACCAACACATTTATAGAATTTCTTACCTTTGGTACCTCCAGTTAACCTGAAGGCCATCAAAGAACGAATTATCCCAAAGGCCTCCACTGTCAGCAATGTATGAACTTTTCCGGTATTTGCATCTGGACGGAGCAACTCCAAGATCTTTCCCCTAGACACAACAATCTCCTGCATTTTGGTGCCTATAGTAAATGCACAAGCATCAAATCAGAAGGACATTACTAACACAATCGACTCTGCCCATTCCATGAAGGTATTATTAAAAAGTTACACAAAGTTTGCAAATAACGCACTGGGACAAAAACTGTTAAATAACAATTAATGGTGCTGGAACCCATATTTATCTTACATAAATCACACGTAGTTTAAAAAGTACAGAGGAAAAGAATCTCTGCAAATCATTGATTAAACTTCAACTGGAACATTGCATCCAATTCTGGTTTGCGCACTTTAGGAAGGTCTACTAGAATAGGGCAGCAGCCAATTTATGAGAAAATGTATAAAAAAAGTTGCTGCCACCAACGGCAAACTGCTATGGCTACTTCAAGTTTACTTCCCGCTGCTTTGAGAGGTCTCAATGACTTCCCGTCTTCACAAAGCCAGCTAGATGTTCTGTACTTGCGGCTCCTTTAGGCTCAAAAGCCAGGCTGCCCATCACAGCTCGCGAATTGGCCAAGAAAATAGCCAAGTACTTGAACAGGAAAAGCTACAAGGAAAGGACAAGTCGCATGGAACTTATCAAAAGATGCTATCAAAGTCAAGTAGATCAAATAGCTGACTAGTCAAGATTCTGGTCACTATACAATGAGTGATAATTTTACATTTCAAACAGTAACTTGTGGTTTCAGCTCCCATTCCTTTCTGAGATACCCTGGCCTATATATTTCTACCACCAGAGATTCAGAGAAAAGATTGTGAACTATCTTTTTTTTCTGAGAACATGGGGAGAAAAGTCTTTTACAAAGAAACAATTTATCAAGCATTTCCTTTAATTTCTAAAATGGATAAGATTAAATAGGATCTGATCGTTGGTTTGGTGTTATTCCAAATTATTCAGCAAGCATTCACTGTCTATTTGCTAAAAAGAATCATACAGCACGGAAACAGAACATTCAGTCCAACTAGTCCATGCCAAACACAATTCCAAACTGAACTGGTTCTACCTGCCTGCTCCTGGTTCATATCCCTCCAAGACTTTCCTATTCAGAAACTTATCCAAATGTCTTTTAAACGTAATTATACCCATAGCCACCAATTCCTCAGGAAGTTCATTCCACAGCAAACCACCCTCTATAAAAATCTCTCTCCTCTCACCTTAAAAATGTGCCCCAGAGTCTTGAAATCCCCCATCCTAGGGAGAAGACAACTACCAATAACCCTATCTATACTCCTTGTTATTTTATAAACTTCTACAAGGTAAGCCCCTTCTGAGGGAGGGTCACCAGACCTAAAACATTAACTCTGATTTTCTCTTCAGAGATGCTGCCAGACCTGCTGAGCTTTTCCAGCAACTTCTGTTTTTGTTCCTGATTTACAGCATGCACAGTTCTTTTGATTTTTATTAAGCTCCTAAACCGGTTAGGCTCCAGTGAAAAAAGTCCCAGCCTATCCAGCCTTTCTTTATAACTCATGTTATATGGATCTGCTTGATGCAGAGGTGCACTATATATATCAGCCAATAAGAAACCCACACTTTCAGAAGTCTCTGATCTTGCAGATAGAGTCAATCAGGCCATGTTAAAGTGAGAGAAGTCCGCTTTGGCTCAGTGGTCACATGTTTGCTCATGTCAGATTCAACATCTACTCCGGATTTAAGTACATAATCAAAGTTAGCATTTTGGCATCGTACTGAGGAAATGCTGAACTGGCAAAGGTGACAAGACATTAAACCAAGGTCCCATCTGTCTTCTCACCCTACATCACTAAAACACCTGCCTAATTACTGACACATATTGTTCATGGAAATGTCTTGTATGCAAGTCGGCTGCCAATTTCTTACAACTGCATAAAGTGCACAATTAAAAGAGACTATTACAAAAGATTTCTTAATGCCAGTCCACGGGGACAGACTGACCTAACTACTCAGGGTAAGATTGAGCTCATCGGGCTTGCCACAGTTCACTGACCCTTGAAAGGAAATGGTTAAGTGCAGCACCTACAGGAGAGGATGGAAGAAAATTTACAGGAAACATAGCACGATGAAATTCTGAACAGACTTTAGTTTCAGAAAGTTAAGTGAAACATAATTAACAGCAGAAGCCAAATCAATGTGTTCCAATTGCAGTTCCTCACCTGAAAAGTTCCCATGAATGGCATGCGATATGCCAGTTGCTCTCTGCAGAGTCAGGTTATACAAAAACATGATTGCATTGGCTGTGTATTCACCAAGTATAAAAGGTCACGTCCAACTTCTAGCATTAAAGACTGGCTGCTAACGTAAAAGAAAAAGAAACAAATGAGCAGCTATATAAATCCTGAAGTTCATACAATCAACCAAAGCTTAACAAGACAGAAGCAGAATGCAACAGATATTTGAGTGAGACCCCTTTTTAAAATTTGCCTTCAGTTCAAATCCATACTTACTGATCAGCCAATACATATTTTTGCAATCAACTAAAAGTCAGTAATTTGGCTCTCACACTACAACTTCAAGAGATAGCAAATCTACAAATCAAACACATTCAGTTTTGAAAAGAAAATGTCACCTTAATCCCAGTTTGGGAACAACTTTCTCCCACGAAAACACCACCCTAAAACATAATGATAGGATAGGAAAGATCTAAAATAAGCCATCACCACAAAAATACAGGGTGAAGGGAGATTCAAAACTCCAGCTGTAGCTTTCTGAAGCATTAAGTTCAAAGAGCTGCATCTATCCTAAATTGGTTGACCCCAACCAGAGCAATAAATGAGGAGTAATGATGGTCCTGGGTATGAAAAGGAAAATACATCTGTCTCCACACCACTGCTTCTTATTTAATTTATCCCTGCTTGAAAAAAAAAGTCAGGTTGCAGAAACAGCAGGATAACGCAACATACTGGCTCTCAAAAGCTCACATGACAAATGGCCACCTGGGTGACAGAGTGGAAGACCAGAAATGGAGCAACATAGAAACATGAAACAAATTCAGGCAAGATTAGTAAATGTCAGCTTGAAAGCTTGGGTTGGGAAACTGACTTGAATTGCCAGCTTTATAACAGTTTAATAAATTGACACTCCACAAATACCAAACAGATTTCGAAGGTAACATACCTGACTCCACCAGGGGGCAAGGGCAAGTATGCAACAAAGACACACAACCAAACATATACTTGAATAAAAAGCAAAGAATTCTAGTTACAAACCAAACTCGCGAGGAAATAATTATAGCCGCACAACAATAGAAACCACAGCAAAACTCACTGTTTTGCAGATTCCAACATTATCTGTCAACATAAACAGGCCTGCCTCAAAAAAGCACTGACTAAGAAATATGGATACAAGACAGTGTGGAGTTGGAGGAACACAGCAGGCTAGGCCATCAGAGGAGCAGGAAAGTTGACGTTTTGGGTCAGGACCCTCCTTCAGAAAATGAAGAAACGATCCTAAACGTCAACCTTCCGGCTCCTATGCTGCTGCCTGGCCTGCTGTGTTCCTCCAGCTCCACAACGTGTTATCTCTGACTTCAGCATCTGCAGTTATTACTATCTTTGACTAAGAAACGTACTATATCTACTTAGGGGATGCCGATAGGTATTCAAAACTCTAAATGTTTCAACAAAATTGCTCATCATGGTTAAATGTAAAAAATTCATTGCACATGCCAAGAGGAAAGCTAGCTGCTACATTATATCCTGTTTGGAAAATCAGACATCTTTAACGATTCCGACCACAATTTTAATTAAATGCACACAAGGTTAACAGTTTTGAGAATTTAAAGTTAACACAATGCAAGCACAGATCTCATACTCTAAATGTGACATACACAAAGTCTAAAATCTAATGTTTACGCCATTACAGGAATCAAGGGGAATTCTGTATTTGGTACTGATTTTACATTTATCTGTCTACAAATCTATTCCAGCCACAACTAATCTGTATCAATAAAGGTCTCACACTGCATAAAATGCATAAATTCTGCCAAGTCTTCAATAGATCCATTGTTCTATTCTAACCTTCAAGTAGCAACATTGATGATGAGATCCAATATATTACTTGATGACAGCTTTATTTGAGTAATAGGCATGGATCCCTGCAAGGTTAGAAGAATGAGAGATGATCTAATTAAAATATAGAATTCAGAAGTGCCTTGATAGGGGAGATGGGGAGACTGTGTTTCTGCTGGCTGGAGAATCTGGAACACAAAGTCAGTCTCACAATTAAGAGAAATTTCTTCACTGAGGGCTAAGAATCTTTATAATTCTCTGCCCCAGAACTTGAATACCAAGTTGCTGAGTGTATCCAAGAAAAAAAAAATCAATAGATTGTTGGGTACTGCACAATGACCGGCAGAGCAGGAGACAGTAAGGACTGCAGATGCTGGAAGTCTGAGTCAATAGACGTGGAGGTGGACAACACAGCGGGTCAGACAGCATCAGAAGAGCAGGAAAGTCAACGTTTTGGGCTGAAACTCTTCGTCAAGACTGGGGAGGGGGAGGGGGAGGGGAGCCGAGCCCAGAAGTAAATAGCAGGAAGTGGGGCTGCAGAAAGGTAGACAGGCACTTGAAGGGTCCAATGGCCACCAAGTTTTCTTATTCATATTCTTATATGAATGCCATTTTATGTAGAATCAAGGAGTCTGGCCTTGCAGCCAGCTCAGCATCCACAATACTAATCTCAAGTACCCTAATTCCAATAGCAGATTCATCAACCTAGAACTTTTTCTTGGCAAACATCCCCAAATTCAAACTGAAAGAACTCTGTTGCAAATACAACTTAAACGTTGACCTCCTCTGTCCCCCAGCGATCAGCCACAGTCCAAGGACCGTTCTCCCTCATGCCATCTTCAACCAGCTGAACAGCGGACACAGCAGAAAGCGGATTAACATATGAACTCACAACCACCCTTCCCTAACTTAAGGGTTTGGATTGGGAAAAATAAGTGTAATAGATCCATCTTATGGCCATATTTAAGACGTGCATCTGGCAGATTATGGCTCACAATGGGCACCTGGTTAGCAGAAGCCACTTCCTAACATTTCGCAAATCCACATGTTTCTTATTTTATTCAGTGATGAGGATGCTCAGCACAAGAGGTGGACAAGTGAAGCCTATAAATTGCATGAAGTTTCACAGTGAACCGAGGCTGCAGCGCCACTCATTTCGATCCCTAATTGTGCGCTGGCAGGTTTTGCTCCAGTTCCCTCTCTTTTCAGATTTAACACGGCTAGCTAAGTTGCGCATGGCAGCGGGCAATTTACCTGAAGATGTTTTAAAAAGAAATTGCCGCCACTATCGGCAAACTGCAGCAGCTACTTCAAGTTTACCTGCACCTCCATAGAGAGGCCTCACCGACTTCCCGCCTTCGTAAAGCGAGCAGGACGCCCTGCACCCGCGCATCTTTTAGGCCCGAAAGCCAGCCTGCCCGCCGTGGCTCAACAAACAGCCACGGGGAACCATCGAAAGGCAATATTGGTAAAATCAGCACCGCCCGAGCTCCCGGAGTCAACATAAGCCGCGCTACCTGATGTAGAACGCAGGATGCCACCGATATCCCCTCACATTGTTCGCTCCATCTTCCTCAATGTCACCGACCCCGCTGCTCCCGGCCTGGGGTCCTTGCTGAATAGGTGGCCAACTCAGGGGCCTGTGCACTGTGTGTCGGGAGAAAATAATCGAATGAAACAACACCGGACCTCCAACTCTGAAATATATATTTATTTAATAACCAATTTTACAAATACAATTGCAAGACAGATTGATGTATAATATATTTTCAGGCACTCGTTTAGACAGTGCCCCAGAACGCTAAATTGCCTACTCTACAACATAGAGACATACAGCAAGGAAACAGTCCTTTTGGTCTAACTTGTCCAAGCCGACCAGGTTTTCCAAACTAAACTCGTCCCACTTGCCTGCATTTGGCCCATACCCCTCTAAACCTTTCCTATTCATGTACCTGTCGAAATGTGTTTTAAATGTTGCAACTGTACCTGCATCTACCACTTCCAGTCGCAGTTCATTTTCACTGACAAACCACCTTCTGTGTGGGAAAAAAAGTTGCTCCTCAGATTCCTTGTAAGTGCTTCTCTTCTCTCCTTAAAAGCATGCCTCTAGTTTTTGATTCAGGACTGTCCTTACTGAAGGAAGGATATACCTGTCACTGAGAAATACAACAAATATTCATCGGATGATTCCTGGGATGATGGAATTGACCTGTGAGGAAAGAACCTGTAACCTCTAGGGTTTAGAAGAATGAGAGACAGTTTAATTGAAGCATTATACATTCTTACAGAGTTCGCAAAAGCAGATGCCTCTTCTGGCTGTGAGCATCTGCAGCCAATGGAAACAGACTCAGAACATGGGGGCAAGCAATTTAGGATTGAGATGGAGGAAGCTTTTTTCACTCGAGCTGGTGAATCTCAGGAAGCTCAGTCCTCGAGTCATACAGCATGGAAACAGACATTTCAGTCCAACCAGTCGATGCCAAACATAATCCCAAATTAAACTAGTCCCATCTGCCTGCTCCTGGCCCATATCCCTCCAAACCTTTCTTATACATGTACTTATTCAAATGTCTTTTAAATGTTGTAAGAGTACCCACAATCCACTACCTCCCCGGAAGTTCATTTCACACATAAACCACTCTCTATGTAAAACATTTGCCTCATGTCTTTTTTAAATCTCTTTTTCTTTTCACCTTAAAAGTCATTAAGGATGTTCAAGTCACAGAAAAATGGCACAGAGGTAAAAAAATCACCCATGATCCATTGAATAACAAAACAGGCTTAATGGACCCAATGGCTGATTCCTGTTTCCTATGTTCCTAAAACTGAGGAAACAAGAGCTATCTGCTGAAATTGCATCCCTGCATGAGTCTGACATATCAGGAAAAGAAAAGAAGAAACTTATTTTGAAAGGGAATCATAAGGGATGGGGAAGGTTCATGCTGGTTATCGCGGGATAGTGGAGAAAGTCCATTTGTCAAGTTAAATCTTGGTTTTTACTGTGTATTAAGGCTTAGTGGAATAAAAAGTGATTTTATCTTTGTCTTATTAAAACGGCTGCCCAACATAGAACTCGAAGGCAGTCATCAGGATGCCTGCAAAGAAGCGTAGCTTCAAGAAATGCAGTGCAAAGTAAGCCAGCCCAGCACTTCTTTCCTAAACATCTAGTTTGCAGTGAAATAATGAAAATCTTGTGTTACTTCACTGACTTTGGAGATGAAGTTTGGTATGGAGTTTGTTCATTATAGAACCAATAAGCTTGCTGCAATTTTTTTTCAGCCTTAAGGCGGAGGAACCTAGAAACTAGGATCACAAGAAGGACATTCAGCCCTTCAAGCCTGCTCCAACGTTCAACATGATCATGGCTGATCTTCTATCACAATTCCATATTCTCGATTTCCACCCAAACCTCTTGATGCCATTAAAATTAAAAAAACTTTCTTGAATGTATTCAGTGATTTGACCTCCACAGCCTTTTATGGTAGAGAATTTCACAGGCTCACCACTTCTATCCCGAGTTTATGCCCCCAGTTCTGACTCTCTAACCAGGGATCCAATCCGTTCAGCCCAGTTTGAATTGTATACAATTTAATCAGGTCCTCTTTTATCCTTCCAAACTCTGGTGAATTCAAACCCCAGTTGAACCAATCTCTCTTCATATGGCAGTCCTGCTATCCCTGCTATCAGCCTAGTAAACCTCCTCCACTCTCCCACTATAGCAAGTATAAACTTTCTTAGGTTGGGAGACCAAATCTACACAGAACACTGCAGGCATGATTTTACCAATGCCCTGTATAACTGCAGTAGGACATCCTGCTTCTGAATTCAAATCCTCTTGCATTGTACCGTTTTCCTTTCTACTTACTACTGCAGCTGCCTGTCTACATTCATCAACCAATATACAAGGACACCCAGATCCCTTTGTACACCCAATATATCACCATTTAAAACAAAAGCTCTTTCTTTCTGTTTTTCACAAGTGTACAACTTCATACTGAGCCACATTGTATTACATCTGCCATGTATTTGCCAACTCATTCAATATGTCTAAATCACTGTGAAGTCTCCATCTTCTTCTTCACAAACCACAATCCAGGCCAGTTTTATGTCATTAGCAAATTTGGGAATGTTGCATTTTGTTCCCAGTCATTCAATATATTGTAGATAGCTGATCAAGCATCAATGTTTGCAGTACGCCACTAGTCACTGCCTGCCGCTTGGAAAAATACCCCTTTATTTTCACTCTCTGTTTCCTATCTGTCAGCCAATTCTCAATCCACATCAATAAATTACCCCTATCCCATGTGCTTTAATTTTGCCCACTAACCCCTTATGAGGGACCTTATCAAAAACTTACAGAAAATATAAATACATCACATCAATTGGTTCTCCCTTTTCTATCACCGTCAAAATTATATAAAATAATTTTAAAACACTGACAACCAGTTTCCCTAATAACTATCTGAGTGGACATACATTCTGGTTTTCAATAAATGGGTTAATGCCTCCTTAAAGTAGCAGAGGAATTAATTTAAAGATGTATATTTTCCTGAATCTAGTAATGGTGATTATAATGGCACTGTAAATTAGAATACCCTGCCTGACAGCACTGTGGAAGCACCTTCACCATATAGACTGCAGTGGTTCAATACTTAAAACGTTTTATATTAAACTATCAAAGACGTTAAAAACATTTGTGGTCTTTATTACAACAGTACATCAGTTTTTCTTTCACCAAATACTTCAACAGAACTCTTTAACTTTTCATTGGGAAAAATGTGCAAAACCACAAGGGTCTGGCCTTGCAAATTTTTTGTAGTCATAGCAGACAATAATTGGGAACTGTTTTCCCTAAGTTGAAAAGGCTTGTGGTGTAATCAGTTTTATTTGAGGAACAAATGCTCTTGACATTTCGCTGTTAGACTGTCTACCACTGAAGCAGTTTAAATTGTTTAGGATTCAAGTTTTGTGTCAACAAATTGCTTCTTTCTTGAGCAAAAACAGAAAGTGTTGGAGAAACACAGCAGGTCTGGCAGCATCTGTAGAAAGAAAAATGTTGTTAATTTTACGAGTCCAGTAACCCTTCTTTCTTGAGTCTAAGTTTGAATGGTGGGATATCACTTGATTGATTTTCTGAAACTTTTCATTAAAATCTGGTAAATCTTCATTTTTAGCACAGTGATTTACAAAAGTAGGTTATATCAAATAATCATGGCATTTTATAACCAACTCATCTATCGCTGCCATGCAAACCCCTCAGGTGCTATACCCATCCCATCCTTCCCACCTGAACCCTCCGCTCCACCCAAGATAAAGTTGTTATTGGGCTTCCACTAATTTCATTTTTATTCCTCCATCACCTCACCCACACCTCTGCTGCTGCAATCATGGACAACCACACATGTATCATGCACATCAGCCTTCCATGTACCCACCAAATCAAGACACCAACAGTCACACCCCATAAACTGACCAATGGTGCGAGTCTGGAGATCAAAAAACCATAAGTACCATGGATTGCACAGATGTGGCATCTTGTAAGCAATTGTGTTTACCAAGGTGGTCAGCTCTGGGTTAAGCATCGCCTTGTGTAGCTTAGAAACTTCACTCTAGCATGGCAGTTTACATTGCATGTGCTGCAGACAAAAACATGGGTCAAAAATGCACAATTCTCTGGCCTGTAGTTTCTCAGGGTGCTCTTCCTAACCAGCTCGATTCTGTTCACTTATGCCAGTACCTTTCCAAACAGTAGATGAAGCTAAACTTGGAACATTTGTAAACAGCGTGGAACTCCAGAAGGACACTGAAATAACAAGATGTAGAGCTGGATGAACACAGCAGACCAAGCAGCATCAGAGGAGCAGGAAGGCTGACGTTTTGGGCCTAGACCCTTCTTCAGAAATTTCTGAAGCCTTCCTGCTCCTCTGATGCTGCTTGGCCTGCTGTGTTCATCCAGCTCTACACCTTGTTATCTCAGATTCTCCAGCATCTGCAGTTCCTGCTATCTCCAGAAGGACACTGACTTGTTTCCAATAAATGGGTTAATACCTCCTTAAAGTAGCGGAGGAATTAATTTAAAGATGTATATTTTCCTGAATCCAGTAATGGTGATTATAATGGCACTGTAAATTAGAATTCCCTGCCTTACAGCACTGTGGAAGCACCTTCACCATATAGACTGCAGTGGTTCAATGCTTAAGAACATTTTATATAAAACTATCAGAGAGGGCGACAGGTGGCAGATGAGTTTCAATGTGGAGAAATGTGAGGTGATGCACTTTGGTCAGAAGAACATTGAAAAACAATGTAAAATAAGAGATACAATTCTAAATGGGGTGGCAGAAGCAGAGGGACCTGTGTGTATATGTTCACAGCAGTAAGTAAAACACGTTGTTCTTAACTTTATTAATAGGGGCATGGACTACATAGAAATATAGAAAATAGGTGCAGGAGTAGGCTATTTGGCCCTTCATGCCTTTACCACCATTCAATGCAATCATGGCTGATCATGCAATCTCAGCATCCTCATCCCACCCTCTTCCCAGGGAGAAGAAAATGCCAAAGAATATCAACACCAGAACATAACAATGTTTGATTTCATTGCAAATCTCAAAGGACTCCAATATTGCCTGAGAGCTGACCTCACACATATTTTTATGGAAAGAGGAGACCCAGAACAACCCAATTCATCACAGGGAATGTTAGGGGCATATATAAAGCCATCAAAAAGGCATTAGATTCACCAGCTCCATTGAAAACATTGCAGGGAAGGTCATCACCAAATGCAATGAACAGATGGTGAGATGGCTATGTTGAGTTGTACTCTAGGGAGAATACTGTCACCGAGGAAGGTCTGAATACCTTCCCGGCATGGCAGAGCTGGATATAAAACCCAGAATGGAACTGCTTTGCAAAGCCATTGACTCACTTTTCCTGGGCAAAGCTCCACCTGCTGATGCTTTACGGTCTGAACTCATTAAACACAGGGAACTGACATTCCTGCAGCATCAGCACAAACACCTCTGTCTCTGCTGGATTGCAATGCTGTATAAGAACAAGTGCGACCACAGCGATTGCAACAACAATTGAGATGTCTCCCCATTTAGCATTGTAGGAGCATTTTTGCCTGGGTTGGCCATGTCAGACTGTCCATCCTGGCTGAAAACAACCCCCATGTGCTTCCAGAACTGGAAGTTAGGTAATTCATATTGTCTTTTCAGTACAGTTCGTGGAAGAGAAATGTCATGAACAAACAAAACCACTACATATTGCCTTTATTGATCTCACCAAGCTATTGAAACATATGAGCAGAGGATAACAAGGTGTAGAGCTGGATGAACACAGCAGGCCAGGCAGCATCAGAGGAGCAGGAAAGCTGACGTTTCGGGTCTGGACCCTTCTTCAGAAAATCCACGTGAGCAGAGGAGACGTATTTAAGCTGCTGGAGAAAACTGGCTGTTCACTAAAGCTACTTAATATAATCTCCTCTTTCCAGATCATTTCACAGGCACAATGTGCCTGACAGATTTCAATTCCTTTCACTAATAGGCTCGTATTAAAATGTAGTGGTACTTATTTTGATTTGCAATTAATGCAACACAATTTGCACCATATTGTAACACATTAAAATTCAGAATATGTCACAACATGCCAAATTAAAATGATGTTAAACCATTTGGCATGATGGAAAAGACTGACCAAAGATTTTAAGAATATTCTCAGAGAGAGACAGAGACAGGGTTTGGGAATTTCAGAGTGTGATGCCTAAGGACTGAAGGAAAGGCCAGTAAAAACAATTTTAAAACTTAGAAATGTAGAAAATAAGAGCTGTGGTAGTCCATTCAGCCCTTTAATACCGCTCCACCGTCTTCCAACTCAGTCCCCTGTTCCCACTTTCTCCCCATATCCCATGATCTCTTTAGCTTGAAGAACTATCTCTAACTCCTTCTTGAAAGAATTCAATGTTTTGGCCTCAGCTAACTCTGTGGCAGAAAATTCCACAGCTCTCCATTCTCTGGGTGAAGACATTTCTCCTCATCTCAGTCTTAAATGGCTTAGCCCATACCCTGGATCTGGACTCCCAGGTCATTGGGAATATCCTTCCTCTGTTTAACACAGTCTAACCCTGTTAGAATGTTATAGTTTTGTGAAATATTTACATTTATATGTGACTTTGGGGACCGTGGGTGGATCCAAAGCCTTTTACAACCATGAAGTGTAATAAGGTCATGTAATTTGGGAAATGTGGCAGCCAATTTGCAAACAAAAGGTCACATAAACAGTAATGAGATAAGGTGATATATTTTGTTTTAGTGATGTTTGAGAGGTAAGCGTTAGCAAGGTAAAAATCCTTGCGTTTAGCATCGAAAAATCTCATAATGTAACATCACGTAAAAACATTTTTGACATTATAACAATAGTAGTAAATGTGATTTTACTTTCCATAATTTGATTGTTTTATCAGAAATGTTTCATGGACTGAAATCATTTCAAAAAAAAAGGAGAAATGCTGACCTAAAGTGGCTGCTGTGATCACCTGAGCACAATTGACGCAAGCTTCAAAAGACTAATGTGGAAGAAACAAAGACTGTTTACATGGAAATTACCATTTTTATCTAAAGACATCAACACCAAGAAGTGAGTCAGTGTCAAGTAATTTGCATTTCCTGTTTTAATTCATGCTTATATGATCATTTCACATACTGCACCCTCTCCAATTTAATAAAGTCAAGAATACTGACATTTCATCTAAATTCCTCTTAAAATTTGACAAGAGCTTACATAAACAGTGAAGCAATAAAGCTGTAAAATTACTAGTTTACATCCTATTGGTCAAGTGAAGGATTTTTTTCTAATAGCTTGGAAAAATAGCTATGATATGCAACAATGGAAGACTTTTATTTCTCTCTTCATCAGGTAGGGCAAGACGTCCAGGAGTAATATTCCAGTGACTCCTAAAAATGTACCAGTTTTCCAAACCAGCACACAAAGAATGACTTTATTTGAACCTTTTCAAGATGATGGAAGGATCTGATGGGTGCATAAAAAGAACCATTTTGTCTGGAGATGGTAAGAACTGCCAATGCTGGAGTCAGAGATAACACAGTGTGGAGCTGGAGGAACACAGCAGGCCAGGCAGCATCAGAGGAGCAGGAAAGCTGACGTTTCGGGTCGGGACCCTTCTTCAGAAATGCTGCTTGGCCTGCTGTGTTCATCTTGTTATCTCAGATTCTCCAG
>NC_063346.1:58050122-58066729 GCF_021869965.1 Rhincodon typus
AAGAAGGGTCCCGACCCGAAACGTCAGCTTTCCTGCTCCTCTGATGCTGCCTGGCCTGCTGTGTTCCTCCAGCTCCACATTTTGTCTGGAGTCCAGAACAAGGGCTATAATGCTATAATTAGAGTTAGGTTAGTTGTATTATGTTAGCAGGCTTCTGGAAATTGAATTAATCCAAAAATGCAATTAATTAAGCAGCAAACCGTGTAATCATGTAGATTGAAAAAAGACCTTTCTCATATGCATTAATGCTGAGGATTTCCATTTGAACCACTCCAGGTCAGGTACAGCATCATAAGATCTTCTCTCTGGAATATGTCTCACCATCTCCCTCGGAATGGCACTGTTAGACCATTGTGGCATTTTTCAAAAAAATTAAATTTTTTTATGTTCTTCAAACATTGTAATGAAAATATTAGAAAAATATTTTAAAAAACTAATGTGAACAGTCCACCAGGAGCTGGACACTTGTCAAAATTAATTCAAATTGGACTGCAGAGTTTCCTCCAAGAGGGTACAGTGAAAGTCCATGATATAACATTGGTAGTCAGTGCCTTGCAAACACATCAGGAAGAAAATTGGTGACGTTTTTGCCCAGTCACTTGACCTGTCTACGTTCCTCTGCAGACCCTTTGTGTTATCATCACTGTTTGCCTTTCCACCTATTTTTGTGTCATCTGCAAACTTGGCTGTAGTACATTCACGTTCCTCCTCCGAGTCATTACTATATATTGTAATATATCACAACACTGACTCTTGCAGGACATCACTTGTTACAGGTTGCCATTCTGAAAATGACCCCCTTATCGCAACTCTCTGTGTTCAACTAGTTAGCCAATCTCAATCTATGCTGTCTGGCACACAGTCCAATACGGTAGTTTCACCAGAACGACACCCCATTTTTTGGAATGTCCAGTGCTACTCCTGCCACGACCTCCTGCAATCTTCACTGAACCAGGGTTGATCTTCCAGCACAGTCATTGTCACAGACCCTTTGGTCCAACCCGTTCATACTGATTAAGTTTCCAAAACAAAGTAGTCCCATTTGCCTGCATTTGGCACATATTCCTCTAAACCTTTCCTGTTCATGTGCCTGTCCAAATATCTTTGAAATGTTGTAATTGTAACTGCAGCTGTCATTTCCTCTGGCAGTTTAGTTCCACATACGAACTGCCTTCTGTGTGAAAACGTTGCCTCTCAGGTCCCTTTGAAATGTTTCTCCTCTCACCTTAAAATTATCCCCTCTAATTTTGAACTCCCATACCCTAGGGAAAAGACCTTTGCTAATCACCTTATCCATGTCCCTTACGAATTCATAAACCTCTATAAGGTCACCCCTCAACCTTCCATGCTCCAATGGAGAAAGTCTCAGCCTATCCAGCCTCTCCTTATAACTAAACCCTCCAGTCCTAATAACATCCTTGTAAATCTTTTCTGTATCTTCTCCATGGTGGCCATCAGGAGGAGGTTTCCTTGTCTGCGTTGACCTGATGCCATGAGATATTATGGTGTCCGGGCTAAATATTTGCAACTCACTCCTGACTGTATATCGTTGTCTGCACCTGGAGGGTCTACTGATGGAATGAGACACAGTCAAGGTATAAGTCCATGACTGGCTGTTGCTTGACTGGCAAATATGAACTTGGTCACCAAATCCTGGGTAGTGCTCAAACCTGGAGCTTCTGATTCGGAGATTGGGAGAACAGAATTTGCTGGAAAAGCTGAGCAGGTCTGGCAGCATCTGTGGAGTCGGGTCCGGACCTGAAACGTTAACTCTGATTTCTCTTCACAGATACTGCCAGACCTGCTCAGCTTTTCCAGCAAATTCTGTTTTTGTTTCTGATTTACAGCGTCCACATTGCTCTCGGTTTTTATTCAGAGGTAGGGATGCTACCTCTGAGCCACAAGACCTCTTACAGGGGCTATTGGTGGGGTAAATTACAACCACTCTTGGCAATGTTGATATTACTGATTTAATCCTGGTCGGGTTCAAATGAATTAGGTTGTGTCAAGTTTAATGAGCTTGTTTCTCGTAAAAGTGTACCTGGGGTTTGCAGAGTCAATGGGCCTAGTGGTATTTAAAACTAATTAGATTGATTGAGTGGTGTTGGTTTTTCCTAAAGTGCTGTTGATTTGTGAGGTGCCAGTAGGTCCAATTTGGTTTTGTTTCATAGATTGTATCCAGGACCACTAGTCAGATACAATTGACACCATCTACCCTTGGGTCATTCTGTTCACTGTGGGGGCCTTCAAGCGGGCATCGGGCAGCACCGGAAGTGGATTGCCGGAAGTGGTTGCCGGGGCGACGGCGAAGATGGCGGCCGGTTCCACGTCGAGCAGCACCGGCGGCGGCCGGAGCAGCTGCTGTTCGAGTCTGTCCATGGAGTTCCTGGAGGGTCTGACTGAGGTCGCCGAGTTACAGGAGGCCTACAGCAAACTGTGCAGCGAGGAGGTGCGGGGCCCGGGTGATTGGAGGGAGGGGGTAGTCAGCACGGATAGGAGGCAGAGGCAACCCACAACGAGCTCCCTGAGAGACAGTGGAAATATGTATTTGTTGCTGCGGCTCTTTAAATCGTCTTATGTTACAAATGGATACAACTTACAGCAAGTACAATATAACCACATCTACATCGCGGCTCATGCGTGTGGCTGTATGTACGTGTTAACACAATTTATGGATATATCAGTGCTCCCTTGGGGTAACTGTACAGACGATATGTACATACACAAGACTCGCACTTGCTTACTGTTACGAACCTAAAGCACACCGCGGTAAAGTATTTCAGCAACTGTTGCCATCATTATAATTCCAGAAAAGTTGTAGCCAATTCATACACAGCAAACTCACACAAACAATTGCTTCTAAGACCATAAGATACAGGAGCAGAATTAAGGCATTCACCCCATTGAGTCTGCTCCACCATTCACTTGTGGCTGATATGTTTCTCAACTCCATTTTCTTGCCTATGCCCCATAACCTTGGGTTCTTATTTAGTAAGGGGATTGATTTCTGTCTTAAAGACACCCAATGACTTGGTCTCCACACTCTTCTGCAGATTCACCACCCTCTGGTGGAAGAAGTTCCTTCTCATTGCAGTTCTAAAGTGCTGTTTCTTCACTCTGAGATTATGGCCACTGGACCTAGTCTCTACTACTAGTGGAAGCAACATATCCGCTTCCACTCTGTCTAGGCATGTCAGTATGCTGGGAGTTTCAATGAGATTCCCCCTTCATTCTTCTAAACTCTGCCAAATACAGAACCAGAGTCCTCAACCGCTCCTCATATAACAAGCCCTTCTTTGCTAGGATAATTTTTGTGCATTTCCTCTGGACCCCCTCTAAGGCCAGCACATCCTTCCTTAGATATGGGGCTCAAAGCTGCTCACAACATGCCAAATATGGTCTGACCAGAGCCTTAGTCTCAGCAGTACATCCTTGCTCTTATATTCCAACATTTTTGAAAGGAATGCTAACATTGAATTTACCTCCCCATCTGAACCTGCATATTAACCTTAAGAGAATTCTAAACTAGGATTCCCAAGTCCCATTGTGCTTCAGATTTCTGAAACCTTTCCACGTTTACAAATAGTCTACACCTTTATTCTTTCTGCCAAAGTGCATAACCTCGCACTTATCCACATTGCATACCATCTGCCACTTCTTTGTCCACTCTCCTCGCCTGTCTAAATCCTGCAGCCCCTCATACTACCTTTCCCTCCAACATCTCTCTGTCATCTGCAAACTTAGCAGCAATGCCTTCAGTTCCTTTTTCCAGATTATTATTGTATAACGTAGGTAGTGTGGTCCCAACACTGACCTTTGCGGAATGCCACTAGGCACTGGCTGCCATTCTGATAAAGATACTCACCACTCTCTGCTGGTCAGTCAATCCTCTATCCACGCCATTACCATGCCCTTAACACTATGGGCTCTTATCATATTTTGCTGTCTCCTGTGAGGCACCTTGTCAAAGGCCTTCTAGAAATCCAAATAGATCATGTCCACTGGCTCTCCTTCGTCTAACTTGCTTGTTACCTAAAGGTTTCTAACAGATTTGTCAGGCATGCTGACTCGTCCTTATTTTACCATGTACTTCCAAGGACGCCACAATCTAAACCTTAATAATGGACTCTCAAATCTTATCAACAACTGTATTCGGGCAGACCGGTCTATAATTGCCTTTCTTCTGCCTCCCTTAAGCAGGGGTGTTACATTATCCATTTTCCAGTCCTCTTGGACCCTCCCCGACTGAAGTGATTCCTGAAAGATTACCACCAATGCTTCCAGTATCTCCCTCAGAATCCTAGGATGTCGTCCATCTGGTCAGGTGTTTTATCCACCTTTAGACTTTTCAGCTTCCCCAGCTCCTTTTCCTAGTGATGGCCACTACACTCGCCTCTGCCCCCGACTCTCTTGAAGTTCTGATATGCTGCTGGTGTCTTCCACCGTGATGACTTTTCAGTTCCTCTGCCATTTCTTTGTTCTCCATTACTACTTCTCCAGCCTCATTTTCCAGCTGTCCAATGTCTACTCTTGTCTCTCTTTTATATCTTTTATATATCTTAAAAAAAGCTCTAGGGAATACACTTTTATATTAATAGCTATCTTACTCTTGTATTTCATCTTCTCCCTCCTTATTGCTTTTTTTACTTATCTTCTGCTGGTTTTTAAAGGCTTCCCAATCCTCTGGCTTCCCACTAATCTTCACCACGTTATATGTTTTTTCTTTCGATTTTATGCTATTCCTGACTTTCAGTGTCAGCCCTGGTTGCCTTGTCCTCCTTTTAGTAAGTTTCTTCTTCCTTGCTGCTGGATTGTCAAATGGGGCAACACATATGTTGATGTATAATATGTATATATGAAAGTGAACACCTTTTATGAAAATAGTTTTCTCCCCTCCAATTTCCTTTTAGACCTTTTTTTTCCCTCCTGTGTCAGCCCTGGCTCAGTTGTAAGTATTCCTGCTTCTGAATCAAAGTTGTGGGTTCATTCCACAGACTGGAGCATTAAAATCAACACTGACACTCTAGGACAGTATTGAGGGAGTGCTGTACTATCTTTCAGTTGAGATGTTGAACTGAGCCTCAGTTAACCATTCGGGTGGACATATAAGATCCTATGGTACTGCATTAAGGAAGAGTAGCAAGTTCTTCCTATTACCTAGACTAATATTTATTACTGAACCAAATCACAGAAACATACTATCTGATCATTATGCTGAGAATAAAGTTAGATTTAACTCAAAACTCTGTCTCCCTCTCTCCACAAATACTGCCTGAGTTGCTGAGCATTTCCAGTGTTTTTTATTTTTATATCTTATTGTTACCATGTAGCTAATTTGCTGTGTGCAAATTGTCCTCCTTATGTTGAACAAAGTGGCTGTGTTTCGAGCATATTTTGTTGCCTGTTAGGTGTTTTGGAACATCTTGTGACAGGTACTGTGCAAGTGCAGGCCTTTCTTTTGATGGTGCTCTCTCTGTCAGGAGTACAGTCCGAACTGAGTCTGACTGCTCACTGAGAGGCAGTAATTTCAGACCTGTAGTGTGCTAGTGAATAGCAGCAGGCTTTTTTTTTAAAACCATGGAGGGCATCATATGTGAGCTTAATCCTGAATGCATTTAATGTTCTGACACCTGAACTTTTCAGTAGGGGCTAATGAATGTTGATCAGGAACAAGAAAGGGTCTGCAGCATAATTTCAAAGTTGCTGGGGTAATAATTCAGATCTATATCGCGCTCGCTCTCGCTCTCGCGCTCTCTCTCGCGCTCTCTCCCCCCTACCCCCCCAACATCTTCAAATCCCACCATGGCAGTAGTAGGGTTTTAATTAATCTAAAATAAAATGTTACGCTCATTAATAATGCTCATGAAGCTAGTTGTAAAGACCCATTTGATTCACAAATGCCCTTTAGAGAAGAAAGTCTGCTGCCTTTACCTGCCTGGCCTACACTGGACTCCAGACCCATAGCAATGTGGGAGCTCCTTAACTGCAATCTGCAATGGTGTAGCAGTCTTTCAGTTGTAGGTGGCTCACCACCACTATCTGGTCAAATTCAGGGTGCTGGTGATGTCAGCGATGCTTACATTATAAGACCAAATGCGAAAAAAAGTTCCAGGAGCAGGAGTTGAATTGTAGAAATCCCATTATCATTGTGACTGAAATCATAAAACGCAAATGTAGGACCAGCTTGATTTGTATGGCTCACTGAGTAAAGGTATTGAGCTGCAAGGGCACCATTAGTCCCATCAAATCCTCAGTACAGTTCCTCCTCTGTGCTCAAGTAGCAAATTAAGCAATTGTTCACTGTCAATGCTAAGTGACAATATGATTGATCTTATGTTGACATTTGACAGCTCCGTCATATTGTCCAGAGTGACTGTTTAGACAAAGCAGCTGCTCTCTGTCTAACTGACTCAAGCAAAACTTAGTGCATTTGGGGAAAAAGTAGACCTATGATGATAGAGTACAACTGGCATTTTGCCCAGTCAGGAGTATTGTGCGTGTCTATTCCTGTGCTCTGTATGTAAGGGATGTGAAGATCAGTATTTGGTGGAAATCTGTGTGGTGTGTTTATGTGGTGCTTGTCTGTGAGTTGTGTTTACGCTGTTTATTTCCTTCTTTCTGCAGAAAGAGGTTGAAGCAGAGCTTGAGGCTCTTATTGGACAGCAGAGCAGCCTAGACAGTAAGATGGCGGCTCTGCACCGTATGGGGTAGGTACTAATGTGAAAAGGTTGTGATTAAAGAACTGAAACTTTTACTATTAAAGGCTGAGATAACATTTTTAAAAAAAATCAACTTCCTAACTTCACTGTGTTCAAGAACATTGCTTTAGACAATTTTTTTTTTGTAAACAGATTGCTTTGCAGATTTGTCATTGGGTCTGTTTAAAATACTAGTTCGCTACATTTAAGTTAAAAAGTTGTAATGATGAACATGGCTTTTGCTCATTTGGCAAATAAATATTTGGGCTGCATGGCCTGTTTCTGTATTGAGGGTTTTGTGTAATACTGCGTGTAGTTTTTGTAAGGAGGTCAGCTTGGTGGATCTCAGATTATGAGTTCCCTGATTGGGGCTGTTAATCCTGTCCAACCAGGGACCCCTGGGTGGCAGATATAAACAGGAGTATCAGAGATCCTGTTCACTCTGAGAGTTGGCTCTGAAAAAGCTGGATCAGTGTCAAGGACTTCCCCCATGTAAATAATGGGTAAAATGGTGACGGGATACTGGCCTTTCTGGAGTTATTCCACTGTATAATTATTTTCTTCCACGAGGTATTTATGACATGGCTCAAAGATTGGCGTGAAATGAGTGGATTTCAGTTCATGGGGCACTGGCACCAGTAACTGGGGTAGAAAGGAATTTCTCAAGTATGATCTTCTTACTAATGCTAATGCCCTTTAACTCCTCATTCTCCAAAGCCACTTACATCTTTAGATCTGGGAGAGTTCTAGGTATCTTCCTCAGTGAAAACAGACACAAAGTAACCATTTTGTTTTTCTACTATTTCTCTATTCCCCATTATAAATTATCTTGACTTTGTAAGACTTACATTCATTTTAGGCAAATGTTTCCTTTTAACATACCTATACAAGCTTTTACAGCCCTTTTATTTTGTCTTACCAGATTGAATTCATACTCTCATTGTCCGTTATCAGTTTCTTGGACCTCTTTTGTTGTATTCTATAAACCTCCCAATCCTCAGAATTACCGCTATTTCTGGGAACCATGGGCCTTTTCTTTTAATGTTTAACCCTAGACTTCCTTAGCTAGCCATGGTGACTGACCCTTTTATTAAGTTTTTGCACTTTGAACCAATGAAGGAATGCTGTCTGTAGGTCATGTTACAGTTTTTTTAAAGACTCTCCATTGTCTATGTACTGTCATTCCTTTCAATGTATTTTCTAATCTACCTCAGCCAATTTGTCTCCTGCCTTCACAATTTCCCTTATTCAAATTTAACACCCTTGCTTCAGATTGAACCCCCTTACTTTCAAAATTGTGTAAAATTCTATCATATTGTGGTCACTCATTTGTCAAGGTTCTTTTATAACATGCTTGTTAATTAATCCCGTTTCATTAAAAATACTATATATAAAATAGCATGTCTCTATTTAGCTCTTCAAAATACTGGTCTAGAAAACCATCCCTAACACCCTCCAGAAACCTGCCCTCCACAGCTTTAGTGCTGAATCATTTATCCAGTCTGTATGCAGATTAATGTCACACATGATAACTGTTGCCCAGTTACATGATTCTCTCATCTCTGGAGTAATACTGTGCCCTACCCTCTGACTACTATTCGGTGGCCTAGAAATAACTCCCAACTAATGTCTGCTGTCCCATGCTGTTTCTTAGCTCTACACAAACAGATTGCACATTTTGTTCTTCTGTTCAGAGATTCTCCCTTACTAATGTACTGATCTCATTCTTTATTATTAATGCAACTCCACCTCCACCTTCTTGTCTGTCCTTCCAAAATGTCAACTATCCTTGAATATTCAGTTCCCAGTCCTGGTTACCGTGCAACCGAGTTTCTATAATGGCAATTAGGGTCATGCTCCTGTGTCTCTATTTGTGTCTTCAGCTAATCTTCCTTATAGCAAAAGTTGTGTACATTTTAGGTAGAATACGTTTAACTTTGTCTTACTGATGTCATTCCACTTTTGTAACATGCACAGTGCTTAGTTTGTTTATTCTGTCTTCTAGTCTTTCCAGCTTCTTTTTGACTTACTGTTACCAATATTACTTACTCCCAATTTGGGTTACTTCTCAGATTCCTGTCCCCTGATAAGCTAGTTTAAACCCACCTCAACAGCACTAGTAAATCTCCCTGTAAGGATTTCTCCCTGTTAAGGTGTAACCTGTCCAGGGACCTACCTGCGCCCAGTTCCTCAGAAATGTGATGCCGTTCCTCCTATACCAGTTCTCCAGCCACTTATTCAATTGGATGATGCAGAAAGATTGTTTTCCCTTGTGGGAGAGTCTAGGACCAGAGAATATCATCTCGGAGTAAGGGTGGCCCCTTTAACATAGAGATCACAAAATCACAGAAGTGTTACGGTGCAGAAGAAGGCCTCAGCCCATTGAGCCTGCACAGACTGTCCAAATGAGTGTTATTACCTTTCGCCAATCTTCAGCTTTTCCCCCATAACCTTGCACATTAATTTTATCCAAATAATCATCCAATGCCTTTTTCAATGCGTCAATTGAACCCACCTCTGCCACACTTCCGGGCAGTGCATTCCATGTCCTGACCATTCGCTGACAATCCTTGCTTCTTTGTTAAATCATTTTAAAGCTATGTCTCTTGTTCTTGCTCCTTTTACGGGTGGGAATAGTTTCTACTCTACCAGCATGTTCATAATTTTGAAATATTCTATCAGAAAGCCTGATGAGAGGAGGAAGAATTTCTTCTCTTAGATGCTAGTGAACCTGTGGAATTCTTTCGTGCAGAGGGCTGCTGAGGTTGTGTTGTTACATATATTCAAGGTTGAGATAAATGGTAGGGAAGCAAGAGTTACAGGATTAAGACCAGAAAGTCGAGCTGAGGATTATCAGATTTGCCATGCTCTCATTGAATAATGGAGTTGACATGATGAACCTAATGTCTGACTTCTGTTCTTAGAACTTGTGGTCTTATAAACCATCAGAAATTACAATTAGACCTCTGTTGGAGTAATCTGTTCAATTCTGGATTCCGCAGTATAGGAACAGAGTACAGAAGTAATTTTCTAGGGGTGAGGGACTATGGAGAGACTACAGAAACTGGAATTGCTTTCCTCACAGCAAAATAGCAGGATCTGAGTGTTGTAGTGCATGAGTCACAAAAGGTTAGTATAAAGGAACTGCAAGTCGGTAAGACAGCTAATGGAATACTATATATATTACAGGAATATTGAACATAAAAATTATGTTTCAGTTATATAGAGCATTGATGAGATCATATCTCAAATACTGTGTGCAATTTTAAGTTATTCATTTGTGGGACTTGGGTGCTGTTGGCTGGGCCACCATATCTTGCCCATCCCTAATTGCCCATTGAACTGAATGGCTTGCTAGGTCCACTTCAGAAGGCAGTCGAGCATTAGCCTCATTTCTGTGGATAATGTAGACCAGACCAGACTAGGTACAAATGGTAGACTTCCTTCCCCCCAAATGAACCAGATGGGTTTTTAACTGCAATTGACTATGGTTTCAAGGTTACTATTAATGTAGCTTTTAATACCAGATTTTCTTTAATTCACCATGGTGGGACTGTGCGCAAAGTCAGTGATATTACCCTTTCACTCCTGTCTTTCCATTTGGTTTCCTTATTTAAGTAAATGTGTAAATATATTGGAGGTAGTTTGTCAGAGGTTTACTATATTGGTACCTGGAATGAGTGGGTTTCTTATGAGGATAGATTTGACAGATTGGACTTGTTTTCGCTGGAGTTTAGAATTGTGAAGGATGACTTGATTATAGTGTCTTAGATCCTGAATTGTGTTGACAATGTGGATGTGAGAATTATGTTTCCTCTGGTGGGTGAATGCAGAACTGAGGGCACTTTTAAAACTTAGGATTGCCTTTTTAGGACAGAGATGAGGGGAGGATTTTCCTTTCAGTAGTTTGTGTGACTTTGGAACTCTGTCTCAGAAGTCAATGGAGGCAGGTCATTGAATATTTTTAATGTGGAGATAGGTAGATACTTATTGGGAAGGGAATTCAATATTATTGGGAGTAGCTGGGAACATGGAATTTGAAACACAAACAGATGATCGTGTTGAATGTTGGAATAGTTTCAAGGGGCCGAATGGCCTACTTATTCTCACATTTCGTATATTTGTAATGAGGGTGCTCATAGGTGAGAGGTTTTGATAGAGTAGATTGGGACAAACTCTTTCCACTGGCAGGAGAGCTATTAACCAGAAGGCACAGTTTTAATTACCTTAAAAAAGACACGAGCGAAGTGGGGGAAGGGAAACACTTTTTTTTTAATGGATTGGGCTGTTAAGATCAGAGGAAACTGCCTGAAAGGGTGATGAGAGTAGGTTCAATAGTAACTTTCAAAAGGGGCTTTGAAATTTCCTTGAAATGGATAACACAGAAAAGCGGAATGTACTTAAAATTGATAAATTTTCACTGCTACGGGGGAAAAGGGAATGAGAGCACAGACACAATGGGCCAAGTGAACTCCTGCTGTGTAGTATGATTGTATGGAATTCAAAATTCATCTTTTGAAATTGTTCTCACCAGTTAGTGGTTGTACAGACACAATCTAAGTGAGTATGTTCTAAATGTCCTGCTGACTGCTCTTCACAGTTGAAATAGCAGCATTAGGAGGTTTTGTTTTCACTCCAATATGCTTTTCTGAATCGAGTGACAATGTTGCAAATGAAGGGACTTGTAGAGTACAGTACGGTGGCTCTCGGGAAGCTTCAGCAGTTTGTGTTTGCTCATTTGAGGCGCTGTCACCACAGCAAACAATATTGGTTTATGCTTGTGAGAAACTGTTGGAATTTCTTATAGCTGCCCTGGAGAACAGACAGCTTGATATTAACAATGAGTTTCTGAAATGCAACATTTGCCGCTTCTTGATGCTGATGTCTATTTATTTTGATTTCAAAACGAGCACATTAATCATATTAATCCAGTATATCTGTTGAAATGTTTAACTATTTCATTAAACAGAATGGTGTTCTGTGAGGGTTCCTCAGTCCATTGTGTAAATGAAGTTTAACCACATTTGAAGGAAACACAGCTGAAAGGTTAGCTGATCCTTTCTCTGCACTGATACAGTCTGCCCAGCTGTGCCTCTTTTTGTGTGAAATGGAGTGTTCCACTCTCTACCATGTTATATACACTTCATGGAGCTTGCATTATTTTTTTTCACAGTCCTTTCTTGCATTCTTCCCCAGTCCAAACTTGCAGTTGATCGAAGGGGATGCCAAGCAGCTTGCAGGGATGATCACTTTTACATGCAACCTGGCTGAAAATGTCAGCAGCAAGGTTCGGCAGCTTGATTTGGCCAAGGTACGGCAATTGATTTACAACCCAAGTGCAACTGTTGTGTGAATTACAGCTATTACATCCATGAGTAATAAAGGGACAGTGTCAGTTTTTGAGTTTTATTTTTGTTGTCTGATAATCCCAGTCTCCGAAACAGTTGGTGACATGTTAAACCTGTCATATGGACTAGTTGTTACAATAGACATATTGTTTTCTTGAGTATCATCAGACAGAGGTTTATGTCTGAGCCTATTTAATCCCAATTTTCTGCCCTCCTGAAGGATATGTCTCCATGGAAACTGGGCATTCCTGGGATCTCGGCCAATTGCTCATTATTTGTCTGTAAGCTTAGGTGTAGAGATTCACAGAATATTCACGGTGAAGGATATGATATGCATTTGTGGTAGGGATGGTCAACAAATCCTGGCACAGCTAGTGACGCCCATGTGAATGAATGAACTTTAAAAAATCCAAGCTAGAATAAATGAATAGTGAGCAGGTACATGATGTGTTTGAATTTATTTTTGAGATGAACACATTTATAATACTGTGTTGCATTTCATAACCTTAATTTCGAAAATGTAGTCTGGAATTTATGTTTCCAAATTCCTTTTGGAACCAGGTTAAGTTGATTAATTTGAAATCGGATAGGTCACAGCAACTTTTATCAGTGTACTAAAGGTATGGTCAAAATATCAGCAGATAATTTTCCTTAACTTGAGTCTTTATTTAGGGATGTTTGGCAAGTGTGACCTCTGAAGAGTATTTGTTGAAGTCTGAGGAATGTTCACACAGGTGGCCTGGGAAATTCTCATTGTCCAGAGTTAAATCTTAAGTATCTACAGTTGAATGTTGTGCGTAAAACTGCAACAAATATACCCTCCAAAATTATGATTTAATTAATGTGGATGACTTCTTTTGAATTGCTTTTGAATATTTATCATTTATTGTTACTTAACTAGAATGTAACTGAGCATGCTGCAAAGTGGAGTGATTAAGTTTATTTGTGCTGTTCACTTAAGAGGAAGCTGGATAAGCGCATGAAGTACAAATGAATATATGATATGCAGATTGAGTTAGGTGAAGTAGGGTGGCAGAAAACCTGTGTGGATCAGAAACGTTGGCATCGACCATTGGCAAATGGCCTGCTTTTATACTGTAAATTCTGTGTAACTACCGCATTCTTAACATCTTGCTATATTTTACTTCTATGTGTTAATTAACCTGAGATAAATTCTGTTCCAAAATCTGGAGAATTGCTGGAAATAATTAGCAGGCCTGGCAGCACTTTTGGAGGGAGAAACAAAGTGAACATTTTAGGTTGATGACCTTTCACAGAACTGACGATAGTTAGATGTAACAGGCTTTCAACAAGTACAGTGACAGAGAAGGGGATGAGGGGTGGGAGATCTTGAGGATACTTAGTGTTCCTGGGACTATGCTCTTGGAATGCTGTCAGTCGCCCCTGAGATATTGTCAATATGGACCTTTTCCCACACATACAGCCCAACTGAGGTCCTATCCTTAGGAATCCACTTGGTGTCGTCTTAATCTGTTACTCATTACCACGTCAAGCCGTCAATCTAGTGAAATTTCACAACAGCTGCTTTATTAGTTCAAAAACAGTTTCAGTAAAATAATACCAGATGAAAAGCAAGTTCTGAATCACATTGAAAAGCAAATATTTTTGCAATGTTCCAGATTGCAAATTCAATCATTGTGTTGTTAGTCTGGGAATGAATGAATGATTTTATTGTCACATGTATTTGGAAATTACAGTGAAAAATGTTTTGTCACCACAACCTGGCGTCATTAAAGTGAGCTTCTCCAGCTTCCTCTTGTGTCCAGCGGCTCCTATGAGGTTCAGAAGTGGTAAGTATCTGAGGAGAAAGGCAGTGAGAGTAAAAGAGGGCCAACAGGCTCAGTGTGATAATTGCAGTCTTATCTGTGCTGTGCAGAACCGGATTTACCAGGCTATTCAACGAGCAGATGACATTTTGGATCTGAAATTCTGCACTGATGGAGTACAGACAGCTCTGCGCAATGAGGACTATGAGCAGGCAGCAGCACACATTCATCGGTACCTGTCACTCGACAAATCTGTAATTGAACTGAGCAGACAGGGCAAGGAAGGTGAGGACCCAGAAATAGTAACTCACTTAAACCTTCAGCTATAAAGCTAAAATAGGTTGGCTCTTTCATCTTTGGTTAAAATCTTGCTCAAACTGATTGGATTTAAATCAACTTCCCTTTTTTTTTAAACATGTAATTGTTCTGTGCAGCATCAATCCAGAACCTAATGCTGGGCCCACAGTTAAGTAGATACCAGGGTAAGTGAAGATAAAACCACTCTCCAGCCTGAAGAGAGCAAGGGCTTGCTTATGGAAATGGACTTTGCTGCTGAGACATAGCACATAGCTGCTTCTATGCTGCATGTCCCCAAAGTCTTGTAGAAGTAACAAGAACTTCTTATACTTGATAAATTCCAAAAGGCAGAAACAGTTTCTAATCAGCAGAGAATATTTATGAAGAGAGCTGAGCTTCTGTGCACACATTTTATTTTGTTCTGAGTACATAACTGTACCTCTGAGATAATGACATTATTTTTATCTATTTACAATGTGAAAAACAAAATATACAGAAGGGTCTTGTATAGTACTCAGCCTGCGATTATGCTGTATGTGTGGATTAACTATTACACTAGCTAACAGTGCTACTGTAGTCAGACACTGAGCTGAGCTCAGTTAAAGCAGTAATAGAAAATGCTTTGAAATTGGTAATGACCCTGTGTTGTCCCTATGATTTAAAATGTCACATGAGTGGATTTCATGTTTCTGCTGTACCAGTTTGCATTTATAGTACAATTTTAAGTTTCACCTGACATGCAGGCTGTCGCTGGAGAAAGTAGTAAGCATGGAATTTTCATTCGGCTACTTTGGCGGGAATGGATTAAGACACGTTGACACAAATAATGTCCATGTGCAGAACAGAAAGACATAATTTCCTGCAATATACTGGGACCATTGCACTAAATAAACCAAGTGGCAAAACTGCTGATATTATCTTGGCTGGGAATCATAGAATCCCAACAGTACAGAAAGAGGCAATTCGACCCATTGAATCTGCACTGAGACCTGAAGAGCATTCCAGCCAGACCTAGCTCTCCCACCCTATCCCTGTAAACCCATATTTACCATGGCCAATCCGCCTAACCTGCACATCTTTTGATTATGGGAGGAAATTGGAGTACCAGATGAAAACCCACGCAGACGCTGCGAGAATGTACAAACTCCACATAGACAGTTGCCCAAGGGTGGAATTGAACTGGGTGCCTGGCGCTTTGAGGCAGCAGTGCTAACCACTGAGCCACCATGCCAGCCCACTGTGTTTTGGTACTGACCAGGGAACAACTCTGCACCCTTGTAATCAGAACGGCAAACTATTGCAGTATCTAAACTACAAGATATCCACGCAAATGAGTTCTGAAATCCCCAGAAGTTTAGTTCCATTCTGATAATTTCTTGCTTGTTTATTTTGAGGATGGTAACTCTTGAAAGACAAGATGAGAATTAAACAGTAGAACCACTGTCTTCACTTGGAGCTGCATACAGAGGAACATGGGAGAATCATTGATGTCAGTAGCAAGTCCTTTTAATGAAACTTGAGCACCACAGCTGGGGAGCTTTATACTTTAAATGGGAATGATTGAGTAAATGTGGTATCATGGACCCTTTCCTCAACTAATTGTGGCTAAATCTCCTGACAGCCAATATCATCGATGCAAACCTAAACCTTTTGCAAGAGGCAGAGCAGCGGTTAAGAGTGATTGTAGCTGAAAAGTTTCATGTGGCCATCAAAGAAGGTGACTTACCACAAGTGGAGCGCTTCTTCAAGATTTTTCCATTGCTGGGATTACACGAGGAAGGGTTGAACAAGTTCTCAGAGTACCTGTGTAAACAGGTAAGGAGACCAGTAATGTATAAGATCTGCTTCAATTCTAATTATGGGATCAGAATTTATCTTCTTTATTAGTTGGGTATTTACATCAATGTCTATAACTAAAGCTTCAGATGTGCTATATAAGTTGCTATTTAAATATTAGGTTATCTTTCTTCCTTCCTCATGAGATGTTAAAGTAAAAGGGTTTATTTATTGCGTCCGTAATTGAATCAGTTACTCGAGAGGGAGGATGGGGGAATTGCAGATAGGACTCGGACTGAGAGAACGGATTGGTGCTTTAGATGTAAATGTGCGTTAATTAACTCCTTATGTCAGCCTGATCTGTTTTCTGTCACTGAAGATTGCAGACAAAGCTGAAGAAAACCTTCAGTTGGCATTGAGCACGGAGATGAGTGATCGTAGAGCAGCTGTTACCTTCGCTGATACCCTCACACTGCTCTTTGAAGGTAAGACTGTTTCAGTGAGAAGTAATTAAAAAGCTGTACTAGCAGGATCGGCACAAGAGTTTAGAACAATAACCTGCCACTTTCAAGCCCAGAGATTGAATCCACTCTTTTTTAACCATGAAAATGACCTTCCTTGCTGCTTCACACACCTGCATTTGGTCTGCTGTGTGGGCGTGTACCCCACACTGACGGCGCTGCCGCGCGGGCGTGTACCCC
>NC_063346.1:58066739-58104965 GCF_021869965.1 Rhincodon typus
CGTGTACCCCACACTGACGGCGCTGCCGCGCGGGCGTGTACCCCACACTGACGTTTCTCCCATTTCCGGAGGAATTTTCTGAACACTTTCTTTTGCAGCATTGCTGTACTGGCTTTTTTTTTTTTTGACCATTCTTGCTGGGGCAGAGTTTCATATTAACATGGAAATTGACACACTTCTCCTAGTTAATAGTTGGTTGCTGTTGAATTAAATAAATTTAGAAAATTCTCTAGCTGACTGTTGCGGGCCTGTGTGCAACCCCACACCCCTCAATGGGGGGTGTCAGTGATGATAATGCCATTGAACATTAAGGGTGATAGATTCTTTCTTTTTGGAGATGTCGTTGCCTGGCAACTGTGGGACACATGCCCTTTCCTACTTTCATGTTTCCAGGATATGGACCCATAACAATCAATTTGCCAATAAGCAATGAGAGAGTAGTATAACAGAGAGGTTACATAATGGCTGGTGTGGGAATTGAAACATGTCACATTGGTGTGTTATGAATTTGAGGCTGAGGCACCTAGTTGTTATTGGAGTAGAGGAATGTTTACTTTCCGTCTAGGCTGTGAAAAGTTTCTGAAGGGTTCATTGCGGAACTCGTATTGTTTCATTGTCTCACAGGGATTGCTCGAATTGTGGAGACTCACCAGCCCATCGTCGAAACGTACTATGGACCTGGGCGGTTGTACACACTTATTAAATACCTACAGGTGGAGTGTGATCAACAGGTTGAAAAGGTGGTGGATAAATTCATTCAGCAGAGGGATTATCACAGAAAGGTGAGTCAACGCTCCTTTGTCTCTGTACATTCTAAAATGTTTTGCACTATTCTTTTGTCGGGTATACACTTGGTCCCATTAAGAAATGATTGTGGATTAAAAGGAGGCCGTTCAGCCAACATGTCATATTGAAAGGGCTGTTTGATAGATGCATGTTCCTGTCATTTCCCTAAAGCTTTACAAATATTTTCCCCTCCAGTCCTTATTAAATTTCCTACTAATTTAGTTTCAACCACCCTTGTATACAGTGTGTTCCAAATCACAAAAGCTTGCTGCACAATTAAAAAAAAGTCTTAATCTGGGGTGCTGAGCGGTAGCAGCAGGTCAGTGAACAATTTTGGGTGTGAATGCAGATCTAAGACACAGAACTGGATTTTATGAAAGATCAGAAGCTAGACTACGTGTAATCAATATTAAGGGATCAAGATTTTTCCCTTGTTTAAATTACCGAATTCCCTTGCTCAAAATGTAATTTTCCTCATCAAATATCAACTTTTCCATCTTGATTTTGGGCTGGAAGGAAATATTGTCTGTTATTTGACTTATTTTGTGCATTGCCAGCCCGGGACATGTTCTGATGTAAATGATATGGAAAATGTTACTGTTAGAAATACATAGACAACTATTCAATTGGAATAACGCAATTTAAAAAAAATTGAATCAATTGGCCATATGTTAAAACATTAAGACTAGAGAGAATGACAGTTACTTCCTCCGTTTTCTCTCCTCATCTGAGTGTGATTTCACAGGTACTGTCAAAGTTGCAAGGCATAGTCGGTGTTATGGCTGGATTAGGGTTAACTGTTATGCTTTGCTCAGGATACTCACCAGTAATGGTAGGCTGGATGCATGTATACATCAGAACGGATACTCAGCTGGTTCGGACTTAAGAGGTCAAATAATGTCAATTATTATCTGACCCTCATCCTTTTACCTCAGCAACGCTGGGTCAACTTTAGAAACTTTGTGTCCTGTCAAGCTTAATTAATTTAGCACAGACTAGAGATCCAGGCTTGTGTTTCATCACACACTGCACCTTGCTATCAAACCCACGTGGGACAGAATACATTTAGAACCCATTTGTCATTAATGAGATGTTAGGCAACCCCAGTGAGTGGGATAGAAATCTTAACCAGTGGTTCCTTATCATCTGCATATGGGTGTGTCACCTATGAATAGGTTGCTTAAGCTTTGTTTTGATGCTGTATTTGTTTAGCCAGGTGTGTTATACTTACTTTTGTGTCCAATACTTCACATGACAATCAGTCCTCTAGGCTACATCCCCCACAAGCGACCATTCTCTGGTCTTTTCTTCACATGGTCATATTCAATTCGGAGTAATAGGGAGCTATTTGGCTTAATGGACAAATACACCAGAGTTTGAGCTTATTGTTACAATGCAATAAACATGGCTTTCTTTTATCATCCCCCACTTCAGGGCCAGTTGCAGGATCTGCACTAAAACAAATCATTGTAGTACGATGTGGTGCCGTATATCCCTATTTTGTTGCTTCTGTAAAGTAGCACCATGTGGCATGGATTATGCTTTATCCAGAAGGGCAGGCAGACTGAGACACCCTGTCTGCTGGGAGGTTTGTTTGTGTGGGGGTATGTGACCTAAGCTATTTTTTACTTCCATTATTTTCTATCCCAATGAAAGGCAACTAACCTCTGGTTGGCATTCTCTTTCTGTGGGATTGTGTGTAAACTTGTGTCTAACATAGAGGTGTGTGGTGAAACAATGGCCTGATGCTGATTCTGGTTTTACAGTTACTATTTGGAACTGAATTCTTAATGGAAATGTCTGCTATAAGCAACATAAGCATTGACTTGATTCATTTTGTCGTTTTACAGTTCCAGCGTGTTCAGAACAGTATGATGAGAAGCTTGACGGTGGATAAGATAGAGCCCAGGTAGGAACATACTCTGAGTAGCTGGAGATTGTTGTTTATTATCATTCTCCCTTTATTTGAGACGTAATAGTTCCATTTGATTTCTGTAGGCATGCATTCTTTGGGTACCATTACAGTCCATTGGACTATAGTTATTGAGTTTATCCATTCCTCCTTGTTTTAAACAGGGGTGTAATTTCTATAATCCTCCAGGCTTTTGGTGCTCTCCCCAATCCAAGGGTAATAGAGATTGTGATCAGACCCTCTCCAATTTCCATGCTTCTGTCAATAACTTATTTTCTGCTCTAAGGACTTGTCATTCTCTGTCTGTTTTTATCCTTCCTATATTGTTAGCACCTTCGCCTTTCTAATGACATTGGTAGCTTTCTCTTCTTTACATGTGCGTACATTCAATCTCTTGTTCCTTTCCCTGCCTCTGGATAATGATGAGGAATTGAAAGAAGGCTGATTATTTTCCTTTCTCTGTGACAGCTGCCCATACCACTTCCCAAATGTTGTTCTTCAGCTGTCCTTCTGACCAACAAGACACTCTGAATAAATATCAGGACTCAAACTCATGCTGATTCTTGCTGTCTTGAACTCATGGGCACTTAACTACTTGCCTGACTAAGACCAACAACTTAACCTAGAACGGAATCTGAGGCCTGGTCTGTATAGTTTAATATCACAGCAGACAGATTATTTAAAGCAGTGGGAGGAATGGTTCAACTGCATTGTGCATGGCCTGGTAAATGGATGAATTATGTTTATACCTTTAAGAATTTTTGATTTTCAGAGAATTGGACACTATTTTAGCAGAAGTTACATTGATGAATGCTCGTGCAGAACTGTACCTGCGCTTCATAAGGAGAAGAATCACTGCAGATTTTGAAGTTTGTGATGCGGTAGCCTCAGAAGAAGTGAAACAAGGTACAGTTATCTCCTTGCTGTAAATGGTGGAATTTCCACACACATTCAGAACTGTTTGTGTTTATTGACTTTGTGGGGTATTTTATCCTCCCTTCCCTGGTTCAGTCTACCCTGCCTTTGTAACTTGTTCCTGGCAGGATAAGTGAATGTGCAAATTGATAGCACATCTCCATCCTGTTTGGGCGGTCTCAACTGACACTGAAACAGAGAATTGGAAATTGACTAGCCTTCCACCACTACATGATGCTGTGTCATGTTTTCACTGTTGTTTGTTCCCTTCTCATCCTGCTGCCATTGTAGGGCAGCTTGGTTTCTTATAGTGATTAACACTCATCCTTGAGGTGAAGTTTGGAGGCCCTTTGACCCAGAGTGGAGTCTGTTCCTCTCTTTGACATGTGTTCAAATTCACCAACTTTGCAGCAGGGGTCGGTGGTTGGTGATCTCAGGAACCGGAAGGCTGCATGTCCATAGCTGCCTCATGTAGCAGTGCCTAGCACAGTTAAGGTGCCTGAACTCTGAACATGTGACACATAGGCTGCATATCTATGGATCTCAGGATTGTACTATGTATCTTTGAGTTGTACAGAAGCAGAATGTGAAAGTTTACTGATTTCAGAAAGAACAAGCGTGTTCTTCTGTTAACTTTTCAAACAATGAAGAGTGGTAAATTTTCAGTGGTAAAGTTGCCTGCTGTAGTTTCCAGAGGATTATGGGGCTGCTGTCTCATGCGAGAGACGGACAACTGGGGGTGGTTTAATCTGAGGGTCACCATACCTCAGGTGAGGGGCAAGACTGAGAATGCAGGGTGCAAACCAGCCCTCCAGCCAACTGAGCTAACTGCCCCCCCACCCACCATAAAGAATATACAGCTTAATCTAATCCATTTGTGATTTCGGTTTTGGGTACAGATTTTATGGGTAATTAGTGAAGTCTGAAACTAGAAGCCTAAATAGAAGATCCTCAGCAACATCCTGCAGAGAATTCAGGAATAACATCCTTAGTGAGAGAGTGGTGAGAATGTGGATTGCATTACCAAATGGAGCAAAGGAGATGAATAGAATAGATCCATTTAAGGGAATACTAGTCAAACCTGAAGGAGAAAGGATCAAAAATATATATTTATAGAGTAGATAAGTAAAGTAGGAGGAGGCTTGGTAAAAACATAAATGGCGACTTGTTTCTGCATTCTTAGAATCATACAGCATATTAAGAAATGGCCCTTCAGCCCATTGAGTCTGTACCGCCAAAAATATATTACCACCTGTACTATTCCACTTTCCCGCACTAGGCCATAACCCACCCTGCATTGTGAGTTTGATATCATTGTATATTAATGTGACCATTTGCTGCAAATTCTCTGCATATGATATGGACTATAAAGATATTGAATGCTTGCTGACCTGTTTGTGATTTAATTGCTGGTTACTCAGAGCATCAGAAGGCACTGGATAAACTGTGTAACCTATGCTTGCTGAGCCGGAATATGCAGGAACTTATTGGATATTACATCACAATGGAAGAATACTTCATGAGAGAAATGGTCAACAAGGTATGTGTTATACGGTTGACGTTTCTCATAGTCATGATTGTCACAGTATAAGTTCTTAAAGTGCTAAAGAGGGAAAAACCAGTCAGAGTTCCTGCTCCTGACCACTGTCTTAACCGCCCCAAGGACATGGGTGGAAATGTGGACCTGTGATTTCCCCCATTAATGTCAAATAGCTTTACTGATACAAACTGTCCAAGTCCCCATATGAAAATGACTATTTGTTTGAGTTATTTGAGGGAATGTATCCTACCAAACAGCAGCTGCAGAAAAGAAAAGCATGGAAGAAAGAAATAAGAAAATTACAAAAACAAACTGTTTGTTGACTGCTCCCACTCAGTTTAAATCAGGTGGCACCAGTTTTTGGCACCAGGTGGAGGTTAGGCTTGTCTACATCTAGAAAAGAGAGGAAATAGTTGAACAAATCACCCCAAGAAAGTCCAGATTTTTGATTGGCTGATTTTTTACCCTATGTTTGCTACTCAGTGGGAAGACTGCTGAGTAAAGCATGTATTTGAAGAATTCTGGGTGCTTAGCTCTGATTGTAAGGCAGAATGATGTGACTGGTGGCTCAGATGTCAGAAGAGAATCAGAGGTTTAGCAATGTACCAATTCCAATGGAGGATCCCATCCAGACTACAGTACTGAACTTCCCTTTTCAGGCACTGACTGATTTGTGCATTTCCAGCAGGTTTAGTTTTTGTATGTGCTGTCTCAGCACGTGCCATGAATGATCTGAGACCTACTTGAACATTACCTTTTGCTAATTGATACAGCCACCTGGGGGTGCTCCAGGCCATTATGTAAAATATTATTAAGTACCCTCAAATCCTGCTTTTTAAATACTACTTGATCATACATGCAGGTATTTGTGGTACACTGATTTCCACCCTTTCAGTAAAATGTATGGGTGGTG
This sequence comes from Rhincodon typus, assembly GCF_021869965.1. Lineage (NCBI taxonomy): Eukaryota > Metazoa > Chordata > Chondrichthyes > Orectolobiformes > Rhincodontidae > Rhincodon > Rhincodon typus. The sequence goes on from NC_063346.1 coordinate 58,072,806, forward strand.
TGATTGCTATATTAACCAAAGACCTAAATCAATCATCTGAGAGGAAGTTTGACTGAAGTTTTCAAAGTCATGAGAGATTTGGGTAGAGTAAGAAGAAGCTGTTCCTGCTTTTAAAAGGATCAAGAAAGTGAAGACCCATTTAAAGTGATCTTCAAAAGTAACAAACGTGATGTGAGAAAGAAAGAACCTTTACCACCCACAAAGTGGTTGGGTTTGGAATTCACTGCCTGGAAGTATGGTGGAGGCAGGTTCGAAGCAATGTGCAAAGGTGCTGGGAAAAGGCAGGAGAATGACACTAAGTCATAAAGTTCATTTGGAGAGCTGGTACAGACACAATGGGCTGAATGGCCTTTCATCTGCACTGTAACACTTGTGAGATTTTGCGCATATAAGTTTGATGTTGTGAATAGTTTTTCAAATGCAACAAATCTGAAAATAAAAATGCTCTTTTTGGTAAAACTGATCAAGAAGCTGTTCTGTTGTTTTAAAAAAAACTCCAACTGGTGTGCTTGATGGAGGCAAATCTACCATCCTTACCTGGTCTGGCCTTGACTGTATAGAGACATGCCCGACTACTGCCCCACCTGTGATCAGTTACATCAGGGTAACAGGAAGTTAATTTTTACACATTCTTTATATTGTCAACTTCACATAGGATAGAGCTAATGGAGAGTATGAGTGGTGGTGCCTGAAGATGTGAATGGTTGTTAAAGATGGTATTTTTTGATTACAGGCTGTGGCGATGGATGTCTGTGAGAAGGGCCAGTTGACATCTAGCATGGTGGATGATGTGTTTTTCATTGTGAAGAAGTGCATCGGTCGTGCTCTGGCGAGCTCAAACATTGACTGCCTGTGTGCCATGATCAACCATTCCACCACTGTACTGGAGTCAGATTTCAGGTAATTGGGGCCATATGACACTCTGCGCGTTCCTCGTCATTAATTTTGCTAGTGATCCAATCCTGGAACTGCTTGCTGACTGCTAACGGGCATAGTTGAACTGGCTGAAGTAGCCTTTGGCAATGCAATCTGCTGACTGCACTATGCCAAGTATATTTCTCTGCCAGTCAGGCCTCTACCACCTGGTCACTACACTTTCCAAGTGGTTCTCTGTGCTCGGTTTCCTGCATGGCATGATGCTGAGTCATGCAGATAGAAAGGGTTGGATCCCTGGCCCATGCTAGTTAGTTGATTTGAGCCAATGAAGGATAATTTGTTCCTGGGCTAACAGAGGAAAGAAAATCAAGGATTTCCATCAGTGGTCGTTGTGTGTAGTATTTGGTTAGGTTGCTGAACAGCCTGGCATATGGACAACCTAGAAACTACACTTGACAGGAAACAGGGCATTCAGGCAAGAAGTGTAGAATCCAATTCATAGCTGATTGAAAGAGAACCACAAATTTCAATGTGCAGCTTTATGTTTCCAACTCAAACTGGCTGAAACTCATGATTTGTAAATGAAATCCGTAAATTATCCTAGGTTTTAGGCCCTTTCAATTAAAACACTCTCTAAAATAGATTAATAAAGCTTATTTTCAAAATAAGATTTGAATTTGTGTCTCTGGATTACTTGTTCAACAACACAACGAGTGATCTTGTCCCCATCCAGATACTGTACATACCTACATTTGATGTCACTCAGTTCCGATTCTTGCTTTATTTAATTTTCAATTCTCTTGAACATTATTGCTGCCCTCTTTTATCGGCCTGGGTCTTCAAACCTAGGCAATAATGTTTAAAAAATACTACCCATCTCTATTCTGCCAGGTTCCCCACACACTCGCCTCTCGCCAGATTTTTGTAGGTCACCCAAACTCCTTTTTCAACTTCAGTGACGTTCCCAAGTGTTATAAAGTTCCCAGAGCTATTGCAACCCTCAATTTCAATCTGTTCAATTCTATCGCACTTTGTTTTAAGTAATGAGATTAACAATATATTCTTTTTGATGGCACACAACATAAAGCTTAAACATGTACATGTAAAGTGTTAATGAATCAGATTGAGAAATTGTGGGGTACCCAACATGCGTCACCGTCCATAGACACTGAATTTGCTGTACTCTTGAGTGAAACGATAAGTTCTAGAAACACTCGACAGGTTAGGCAACATCTGTGGTGAGGGTATTGGAAGGTTAGTGTTTCCTGAGTTCTGACCTTTCATGGGTTCTGATAGAATGCTGTATCCTCCTCTCTTTACAAAGGCTGCTGATCTGTGAGATTTTCCAGCACCATTTTCTGATCACCAGCACTCGCAGTATTTGGTCATTTCCGCTTCTGGAAGCTGTAACAGTGCAATGTTAGGTTGTTTATATATTGATAACCTGTGGTGAAACAGTACTCCTGTCTCTGGCATGGATAGTAGATGTGTCGTGTGTCCCTGTTTTCTGAGATATGCTGCAGGTCTTGTGGCTTTAAAGTGCTAGCAAACAGTCAGAGGTGGCTTCCTTTGAATTCACTCTTCCCAGGTTCTCCCAGAATAGGCTGTTTGAGATTCATAATTGGTGCTTTGGGAAATTGAGCCCATGTTCCTCACATGGTAAAATGGTTTGTGTTGGCCCAGTGCATCTGCAGTATTGCATTTAGTCCTTAACTGCATGGCAGCCCCAAATGGAAAAAAAAAATTCTTTGTTATTTAATTTCACCCTCGTACATTTAAAACATATACGTTAGGAGCAAGAGTAGGCCATTCGGCCCCTCAAGTTTGCATTGCCATTTGATAAGATGATGGTTAATCCATATTCCTGTTTACCCTATTACCCTTCTGACTCCCTAATTAGTCGAGGTTTTATCAACCTCTACCTTAAAAATATCCAATGATCCCCTTCTCCCGTGCTTTTGAAGAAAGAGAGCTCCAAAGACACATGATCCTCCGACAGAGAAAAAAAAATCCTTCTCATATCCACTGAAATGTAGCTGCATATGTCAAACAGAATATTTAAATGATAATTATGAAGTTTAGAAGATTGTTATATTTTGGGACTGTATCTTTAATTGAAGGGGAAAAAAATGAAGGAGTTCATGTGAGCTTTTCTACAGTCAGCTTGAGAGTAAGCCAACTGATTGTCAGAAATTAAAGGAAGGCTTAGAATGTTTTAATGGGAAGAAGGTATTTATGCTTGGAGACAATGGCTCTGGGCTGCACGTTAGCACTGTTAACAGCAATTCCATGGAAGGGCCAAATTCATGGGGGAGTTAAATGAGGCTGAAAGAATTGCCTAGCTAGGGCTAGAGGGAGATGCTTTAGGAAAAGAAAACCTCAGCTCTACAGTGACCTCACCAATCCTAAAGCAGGGAACACAAATCAACAAGGACTTCTGCTCCTGATTGTTGTGCCGTCTGTTGGAAGGTGCATACACAGAAGTCAGGTAAGCCGTGAGGTTCCTCACAGTGGAATAACCTGGTACTAAGAGAGATGTGGGGATCTACAAACATTTTATAATCCCTACTACCTGCACATGGATTCACCAAAAATTGAGTGAAGATAAATTTTATTCTATGTCTTTAAGGCTATAAACCTTAGATGATTACCGACTGAAGTCATTTCATTATCCTTCTATTCATAACTTTATCTGTGGGTAAATAAGAAATACTTTTCATGTGGGTGGAACTCTTGAAACATTCTAACAATTACAGTACAGGAGGAACTTATGGTCAGTGTCAGTGCAGGCAGAATTGTATGGATCAGTGAGTGTGACGGTACAGGAGGAATCTATGGGTCAGCAGTTAGTGGTTATGATATAGGAAAAGATTACCAGTAGTAAATAACTGTTTACAACAAATTTGTGACTTGTTTAAGGGTAAAACCTGGCAAGATATTCTGGCAGTTTGTACCTAACTGAGTTACAATAGGATCCTAGAAATCTATGTATATCTATTGTATTGCTGTTTGTATAAATGCAGGTAGCAGATTGTTGTGTGGTGATGCATTGAGATGTTCCTGTCTCTTCCTGTCATGCAGGGAAGTGCTTTATAATAAGCTCCGGATGGGATTTCCTGCCACAACCTTTCAGGATATACAGCGTGGAGTAACCAGTGCTGTGAATATCATGCATTCCAGCCTGCAGCAGGGCAAATTTGACACCAAGGGCATTGAAAGCACAGATGAAGCTAAACAATCTTTCCTGGTATGTGTTTCATTTTGCTACCCCTACTTGGGAAGTAGTTTGCTTGTTGTGTGATGGCTCCCTCTCCTGTCAGCACCCTACCAATGAGATATCGCTGTCAAGCATCAGTGGCATGGTTCTACATCCTTGAGCATTCTCACCTACATGGGCAATCTTTGTGTTTTTGGATATGAATTTTAAGTTCTACACTGAATGACATGTTCATTTAGCACATCCAGTTCTAGCATGAGACACTCCAAGACTCTCGGTATTACCAAACGCCACCATCGCACACTTGGTGATAATTCTTTGTGATTGTTAAATTGTTAAATGATGGCATGAGTTGTCCAGGACCGTATGCCTTTTCGAGGTTGCCTGCATCTGTCTTTGTGATTGGCTTTGAGGATGTTGATAGTTTAGGCCTCCAGCAATGTCATGGATTGCTCCCAACATAGTTACCTGCAGAGTAAAGTTTGCACTGCTCTTCCTTATCTGAACATTGTGCCTCCTACACAATCTGACTGTCCAATGTTGCACTGGTGTGACACATTATCCCTTTCCCATACTGTTCATTCTTCAGTGCAGTTTTGTGCTGTGTACCCATTTCAGATTAAAACTTGCTGAACCCATTTCATGCTGCACTTCCAAAGACCGTTAAACAGGGCCTAGTTTATGCTGAGAGTTTTACCTCTTACAGTACTTGTTAGCCCCAGAAATTAGCTTCCTGAACTCTTATCCTAAGGGTGCTCATTGACTCTTTCATTACCGAATGTGTGTTTTGTATCTGTCCTGCTCATGGTTCTAATTTGCTTATTTGCTGTTAAATTGTCTTGTTTCATTTAGGTGACTCTGAATAATGTGGAGATGTGCAGTGAATATCTTCTGACCTTAAAAAAGAACCTGGAGGTATGAGAATATGCAAATCTAAGGACATATGTTATGCGACAGGATTAACATTTTTAATTTTTCTCCCTTCTCGTGGAAGGACCAAGCCAGCTGCTTGGATACAGTCCCAAGGCAGTCCACCAGCACCACACCTGAGTGGCTTTTCATCATGTAGTCAGTCTTACCATTGTACATTTAGACACTTTTTGATTTTGAGCAGTGTTGTAGCTTAATTCAGTCTCAACACCTACCAACTGCTGATGGTCACACGCTGATATTGAGGATTAAGGTCAAGCTGATAAATGTCTCCATGCTGCATAATTCCTGTTCCTCCTATTTCATGTACAGTTATTGACCAAGATATAGTACTTGCCTGTTACTTGAGAAAAGTGGAGTGCAACAGTTCGTGTGTATGGAGGCTGCAACTCTTGTTTTGAAGGCACTAATGTCAATCCAAGTCTCAGCTGATTTCCAAATTTAGCTTCCTTCTCATAGAAACAATAGAAAGTAGGGGCACGTGTAGACCATTTGGTCATTGGAACCTGCTCTGCCATCCAATATGATCATAGCTGATCCTCTATCTGTGTGAATGCCCGGTTTCTCTCTATACGCCTTGATGCTTTTAAAATCTAAAAATGTAACACTCTCCTTGAATATATTCAGTGATTTAGCCTTCACAGCCTTCTGTGGTAAAGAATTCCACAGGGTCACTACCTTTTGAGAAATGTTTCCTTATCTCAATCCTAAATGGTCTATGCTGTACTGTGAGGTTGTCCACCCCCTGTTTCTAAAGTCCCAACCAGGGGGAATATCCTCTTTGCATCTAGTTTGTCCAGGCCTGTTAGAATTTTATACATTTCAATCAGATCCGTCTCGCCTTTCTAATACAGGCCCAGTCGAACCAATCTCTCCTCATAGGACAGTCCTGTCATGCCCGGTATCTCACTAGTGAACCTCCACTGCACTGCCTCTTTGGCAAGTATGTCCTTTCTTTGTAGAAAGACCAAAGCTGCATGTAGTACATCAGGTGTAGTCTCACCAAGGCCCTGGATAACTGCAATAAAACTCCCCTACTTCTGAACTCAAATCCTCTTGCAATGAAGGCCAGTAAACCATTTCCCAATCCTTCTGGCTGAGTAAGCCAGTCTCTCTGGGCCATAGCATGAAATGATTTTTTTTCAGTTTTCTCCTGTATTCACCTGAAGGCACTGCTTCACTAGAAACGCTGTCATGTAAGATGCTTGTTCTTCACTGTGTTATAGAGTTATCCAGCGTGTTAGAGTGGGAATGTTTGATGAAGTGCATATTTCTCCACAGAGTGACTGTACAAAGCTGTTCAACCAAGGACTGGGAGCAGAGCAAGCACAAGCAAAGATTGACAGCTGCCTATCGGATTTGGCTGCGGTCTCCAACAAGTTCAAGGACCTCCTGCAGGTGAGGTCCAATTTTTGCTACTAATTGTCTTTTAATGAGTTAATTGCAGACTCCAAACTTAATATAAAGCAGAAACTCAGCAGGTCTAGCAGCATCTGTACAAAGAAAAACAGAGTTAACATTTTGAGTCCAGTGACCCTTTGTCAGAACTGAAAGCAGCTGGGAAATGGTGGTATTTATTTATGCTATTGAAGGAAGGCTGTGGTTGGGTTTTTTTGGGAGGTGGAAGAGGAGTCAATAGCATACATGGAAATGGTGCTGGGAGAGTAAAAAGGAGGGGCATACTAAAGGATTGTTGATGTTAAGATGAGAGATGAATGCTAGATGGGTTCTTACGAGAAGTGCGAACATTTGAAAAAGGGTTGATTCTGAAAAAGGGTTGATTCTGTTCGGAGCAACCCATTCAAAACAGGACCTAGGGTATGGGGGTCAATAACTAGAAATTTGTCCACCATGGCTTCCTTGGTACTGCTGAAACTAGAGTATGTTTGCTGTTGCAACACCAAGTCTGTGTCCAAGTATATGAACAAGTTGTATTTTGTCTTACAGGAAGGTTTAGCAGAACTCAACAGTACAGCTATCAAGCCACAGATTAAGCCCTGGATAACTGGGTTCCTCTCCATCTCTCACAATATTGAGGAGGTGAGAGCATTTCACTTTGTGTAAACAAGGAGCAAGTGACTGAACACAATTATAGACATCTCCAAGTTTAGAAATTTGTTCATGTCACTGTGTGGTGCAAATACATGCAGCCGAAGTGTTAAGTTACTTAGCGTAGTATGGGTCACACCATAAACCCAGTATCTCCCCAATCCAACTTGTGCATTTCTGCATTCCTCAATCTGTAAACCCAGTGAATTGCAGTTCAGTGTCCCGAGTGGACAGTCTGTAGTCCACTATGTATAAACTCAATGGTTTATTGCCTGAGTTACATTGTTTTGCTGCTCTGTGTTATTAACATCTTATTATATCTAATTTGTTCACGATCACATTCTCAATGTATAAAACAGTGACTCTTTTTAACCCTTTCAACATGTTGTAAACATTACAATAGCTGTTAAGACTGCAAGCAAACATCAGAATTGGTATAATAGGTAGTGACCAGAGGTGGTGGTCTGAAGGCCTCATCTACTGTAGGCATTGCTTTCTCGTGTCTGTAATAGTAACCAGCCTTTGGTACTCAGTACATTGTCAGATATGCTGTAGAAGCGCTCTAAAAGTGGTCTTCATGTTCTTAAAAGTGGTAAAGTGAGTAAAGACATGCACAATTGTTAGTTCTAAGCAGTTATTTAACAAGAGCGCCAATTCCTGATGTGCCTTTTCTCAAGCCATTGGCCTCTTTTTGTTTTACGCAATGTTTTATTGTATTCTAGGAGGAGTTTAATGATTATGAAGCCAATGATCCCTGGGTTCAACAATTTATTCTCAACCTGGAGCAACTGATGACAGAGTTCAAGGTGTGCCTGTAAGGCTTACTTAAAATTCAGAAAGTTGCAACTAAATTGAGAACTTGTACAATAAGTACAACTTTCCTAGTGTTGGATTCTAAATATAAACTGGTAGTATCAAGGAGAAACCACATTGTCTCTTAATTGTTCTTTCCCAAAAGTCTCAAGATTATGGAAATTATTAATGTCCTTCACCTCCTCAAAGTGGCCTTGTGGGCCTGGTAAGGGAGAGCAGACCCCAAGACTCAGCTCTTTAACAGCTTCACAGTAAAGATGCCTGTCACACTTGTGTGAAGCTTGCACAAAACAGTCCTGTCTCTTTACAACTGCTGGCTGATGCTATTTCATTAGTTTTCAGAACACCAGCAAGTTAGAATTTAGTACCCTTTCCTGTGTTTCTAGTATTTTCTATTTTTGATTCAGATTACCAGAATTGGTTGTTGTCCCTAGGTGTGTTGGGCGGGTGGAAGGGAAGGTGCAGTCATTTCCAGATGCGACTGTGTGTGTTTATTTGTTCTCTAGGCTGGATTGTCCCAGGTCATCTATGATAATCTCACTGGTCTGATGACGAGCCTGATTGCGATTGAACTGGAAAAGGTGGTTCTCAAGTCAACATTTAGCCGGGTATGAGCAGGGAAAGCCGCAAACTACAGCATTTCATGTATATATTGTCCTGAAACAAACTGAACTGATGGTTTCTGGGGAGGAGGTACCATATGGGTACTAAGCCAGGTATTCTCTTGAGTGTAAAGGATTAAGGAGTGATATAACTGAGGACATTAACAAGTTTCAGGGATCACAGCATCTCACTGACTATCCCATCTCAAGTGGGTGTGTCTAGGTCAATCAGGGCAATTATACTTCTTGGTACAAGCACAAGGGAGCCCTAGGACTTCCCCATATACACACACACACACACACACTATATTGGTCTCGGAAACCATTGGCCATAGAGAAATATTGTCAAGGGATATCATGCCAATCACTATCAGAAACCATAGGAGTAAATCACACACAGTGACTAATGGAAAAAGGGGAAGCTGCAAAAGCAAATATATGTCTTAGAAACAGCAATGTAAGATACTGAACGTACATATGCGTTTTAGTCAAAGCTTCAACCGTACTGTTTTTAGCCCTTCAAAGAACATGAAATGTCTTTGGCACAAATACCATTTTGGAATGAGTCTCACTCACCACTTTATTATGTGATCAGTTGTTTTCCTGAAGATGTTCACTCCTGTTGAGTTCATATAGAGGTCAGGTGTCTTCCAGTAAGCCCCTCCCTGTATTCCTCCTCCCCAAAAAACTGCTTCCATATTTCAAGTGTACTTCCCATAGGACAGTAGGTGACTGGATAGCTCCAGATCTGGGATTTTTCTCTGTACTGCCTTATCTTTAGCCCAGGTAGACTGAGGATGGGCAGTAGCTCTACAGCTGAGAATAAATTCAGACTGTTTGAAAATTTAATGGTTTAGACAGCTCATATACCTTCAAAATCCTTAGATCAAAATAGGAAGGAGGAGCTTGAGGAACATTTCAATTACAAATTGTGTTTGAATGAGGATTCCTTTCTTGCATTTTTAAAACATTTCCTCATCTTTCCACTGGCATCTCCTATCCTCATTTAACACTGCCTTGTTTCCATAGAATCCCTACAGTGTGGAAACAGGCCATTTAGCCCAACAAGTCCACACCAACTTGCTGAAGAACATTCTACCCAGACTCACCACCATCTCCCCACCTTCCCCCAACCCTATCCGTGTAACCCTGCATTTCCCATGGCTAATCCACCTAACCTAGACATCGCAGATACTATGGGCAATTTGGCAATTCTTTGGACTGTGGGAACAAACTGGAGCACCTGGAGGAAACCCACATAGACACAGGGAGAATGTGTAAACTGCACACACAGACTGGAATTGAACCCGGCTTCCTGGCGCGGTGAGGCAGCAGCGCTAACCACTGAACCACCATGCTTCTTAAAAGCTGAGTTTGCACTATCTCCTTCTGACCTCTTTTGGTTATTTTTCAGCTTGGTGGGTTGCAGTTTGACAAGGAGCTCCGATCGCTTATTGCATACCTGACATCAGTGATCACGTGGACCATTCGTGACAAGTTCGCTCGCCTCTCTCAGATGGCAACTATACTGAATCTAGAAAGGGTGAGTGTGTAGAATAAGGTGAAGTAAAGAGTGGGAAGAGGCTTACGTGCAGCATAAAGAAGGAAGGTTTACATTTATATTAATCCTTTCATAACCACACAATATCCAGAAGTACTTTACAGGCAATGAAATACTTCTGAAATCTAGTCACTGTTGCAATGTAAGAGACTAGCTGACAATACTTGGGCTCAATGTCTTGTTTCTGAGCTGTAATTTTATATAGCTCTGCCACAGAAGGTGACAGGACATGAGTTGGTCAGAACAAACTTATTGAGAGAGATCTGATTGATGTGTTTTGAAGTAACATTCTCTTGTGTTTACATAGTGCTGATTATGTACAGACATTGGAGCCTGGTTAGAGAATGAGGGCAGGGGACCTCGGGGAGGTTTTGAATAGGGATAAGATAGCAACAACTGTAGATCCTGGAGTCAGAGACAACACTGTGGAGTTGGAGGAACACAGCCGGTCAGGCAGCATCAGAGGAGCAGAAGGGTCCCGACCCGAAATGTCAACTTTCCTGCTCATTTGTTGCTGCCTGGCCTGCTGTGTTCCTCCAGCTCCACACTGTGTTGTCTTTGACTGTAAGGGAGTTTTATTTCCAATTTCCAGTATCTGCAGTATTTTGTTTGATGGCACTGAGACATTTGAGGAGGATGGAGTGTAACATTCAGCAAAGCGATGGAACAAGGACATTTAAGATGATGTGGTTGAGTGTAACATTCAGCAAAGTTATAAAGCAAGGACATGGTCATTGTCCCACAGGATGCTGATGGGAACTGGCCCATCCTTATTATAGCCTGATTGGTGAGCTTCAAACAAAACGCAGAAGGAGATAGTTGTAAGGCAACAACAGGCTGGTTCAGAGATGATCTATAGCAGTGCATTAGCTGCAACAAAACAGTCGCAATGGGACTCTTAGAAGCTCCTGAGAGAACAACATATATTGGTCCAGCAAGTTTCCTCCATCCAGATACAGATTTTATAATGTTTTCCCATCAAAAGCTGTTAATTCCCTACTTCATGGAATCTACTGATACATCTAATAGTGTTTTTTTTGACCTTAGAGCAACTTGCTGCTCAGGGAATCAATGCTGCCAGTAGAAAAATTTTCTACTCTGTTTAACTTTGCAAAAGACATGTGAATAATATCGCCATTACTCGTGTTCCAAATACCTGGCTTCTTTAACATTTCATTATTTGAAAACACTGTTACGTCTCCTATCAGTCATTTCTCCAGTGAAAACATGATTATTTGTGCCTTCCTTCATAACTTCACTTCTAAAACCTGCGGTTCCTGCCACTCTTCACCCTTTCTAATGTATCTATACCTTTTTGATGATCAACACTGTGCATACTGAAGAACTGACTGAGTCACTGGTTGGTATAGTGTCATTATAATTTACTTTCCTTTTTAATCTAATGTTCTCTCAGTATCCTATATTAATAACTGACTCATATTGACCAGGCATTTGGAGGTGTGATCAACTATATAAATCCTGCTTCTCCCAACCCTGTTCAGTCTCTGTTGGACACACATGTCCTGTCACCCTTTTCCACATGTGTAACTCTACCAGAGTCCATCTTTGTAGAGATTGAAATACATGTGGTTTTGCACCTGTATCACTCATCACTTTTTGTTTCCATAGGTCACTGAGATCTTGGATTACTGGGGACAGAACTCTGGTCCATTGACCTGGCGTCTTACGCCTGCTGAGGTGCGTCAGGTGCTTGCACTGCGGAATGACTTTCGTAGTGAGGACATCAAGAGACTTCGCTTGTAGCAGTTGTGCCTGGTCAACCTTTAGAGGATCGATTATTATGATTCCTCTTGGACAGCATGTTTCTGCATATTCAGACAGTGGAGCTTTGTGTGGCATTTAAAACAAAAACGTCTGACTGGATCTGGTGTGCACCACAAATGACTTGCATATGTTTTTGTTTTCCAAAGGGATCATTGTGCATTAATTGACAGACTCGGAGCATGTCCAGTTTCAGGGTCTTGGGAACAGGTTCAGAACCATACAGTACATCCACATGCTGGAGTATTACTTCACCACATTTGGACTATGCTGTACCAGGTCGTGTTGCAGCTTATAGAGAGATGGATTGTTTTGCCAAACTTTTCAAATGTAATCTATTTACTCTGTCCACTGAGATACTGACCCATGCAGACTAGGAATATTGCCCAATTTCACCCCTGGTACCTGGTGAGATTGGCTGACTAGACTGGCAGGGGGGGGAACTTTATATCCCTGAGAAATGAAGCAGTGGCTAAAATCTGATTCCTGAATTAAATTCCACAAATAATTTTAGTAAGTATGGATTAGACATGGTTATGGTAATCCCAATGTTTGAATAGCCAGCTAATAACTCTTAATATAATGCTGTCATGCCAGGATAGTATGGAGAGGATGACTGGCAGACTGTTGGATGAGATGTTAAGCCAAGGCTCCATGTGTCTGCTTGGTTGGCCAGGAAGAGCCTGTAGGGTCATTTCAAGTAATCTGGTCAATATTAATCACTCCATTACAAAGTTTCAGTAATCAATGCTGTGGGACCCTGCAGTGGAGTATTTAAGGAACGGAATGTGTATGAAAAGGAATACCTGAGGCATCAAACTAGCAGGAGGACCTCCCTGGTATGTGCTGCAGAATGAATTGTTCATGGGGAACAGTTTTCACTTTTTCCTATACTTTAGTACCAGAGAATTGAATGGAAATTCATAATTTATTGTGTTCAAGGTTTGAAAGTTGTTTAAATTAGTTCACTTTAGAAATCCAAATCATTCTTTGTGGTTTAATGGTGTTTTTCGTGACCTCCAGCTGTCCTAGATGCTTTGCACCAGAGAATACAATTCCAAACTGTTTTATTGCCTGTACTGTGGAAAGTAGACAAAGAAATGAATTGCCAGAGAATCTGTTTTGTCCACATCATCTCATGTCTTGGAGGGTGTTCTGAAGGGGGAACAATAAAAGTAAGATGACCAACAAGGTTAAAAAGTCTTGTGTACAAGTCTTGTGTCTTAATATGTGGAACATTTGAAAGGAAACAGATGAATTAGCAGTGCGAGTAGATATAAATATGGAGACAGGGCTGCAGGTTGACCGACGATGGAACCTGGATATCTAGGGATATTCATTATTTAGGAAGGACAGACAAAAATGGAAAGCAGGTGGGGGAACATTATTAGTAAAGGAATAAATCAATGTAATAATGATGAACTATAATTGGCTCAGAAAATCATGATGCAGAAATAAGAAATATCAAGGGATAGATAATGTTGGGATTATGTATACGCTTCCAAATGGTGGTGGTGATGATGTACAGGAAGGCATTAAATACGCATGCACTAAGGATACATGTTTAATACAGTTGCCCAATTTACATATAGATTAATGAAACCAAACTAGGTGGTTAATAGATGGGGAAGCAAAAACTCGGCTGTTTGTAAGAGCACTTCTGGATATTAAAAAAAAGTGAAACTTAACTATCAATTACATTGTGGAAGAGGATTTCAAAGAGTGTGTATTTGGTGATTTTATTGATCTATACCTTGATGAACCAACCAGAGAACAGGCTATTCTAGATTTGGTACTATTGCAATGAGCAAGGATTAACTAATAATATGTTTGTACTGGTCCTCTGGTGAAGAGCAATCGTAATAGGAGTTCTTCATTTAAGATGGAGGAATGAAGTAGTCAAATCTGAAACTAGAATCCTGAATCTAAATAGAGAACTAAATGGGTGTAAGGAACAAAGTGGCAACAATGGATTGGGGAAATTTACTGAAACAGTTAATGGTGGATAAGCAATAGCTAATATTTAAAGAATGTGTGAATAAATTACAACAATTATTCATTCCTGTGTGATGCAAAAATAAAACTGAAAAGATGGCTTAATCTAATGCAGTATGTCAGTACTCAGAGAATTGCATTCTAGGGCATGAACTGTTGAAATTGCCTCACCTACTTATTCTGGTGGAAATTAATAATTCTATGACACTATTTACAACAGCAGTGAGTTTGCTTCATGTCTTTACTAATGTTGCAACATGACAAGGGCAGCAGATGCATGGGAATATCAGGATTGCCTCCCAGCCACCTACCATCCTGACTTGGAAATATATTGCCATTCCTTCCGTGTTGCTGGGTCATATTCCTAGAATTCCCTTCCTAACAGCTCCGTGGGTGGACCCATACCATACAGACTGCAGAGGTTCAGGAAGCTAGCCCACCACCACCACCATCTTCTCTAGATCAGCTGCCAACACCCTAAACCCATGCGCAAATTTTTAAAAAGTCTAATGCTGGCCTGGCCAGTGATGCCCAGAACCTCAATGAATAATATAAATTCCCAAACTCTCCTAATGAAAAGCAACTGACTGAAACACGCATGAAGTTCCACTCTAGGATAGCAAAATAATTCTGGAGTGTGAATTGAGTTGTAAGACATTCAAACATCATCCAGCCAGTGGTGGTATCATCTGAATTTTTGAGGAATAGCTTCAGATCATTGCCAATGCTGTTCGATGCTTGTAGCATATACCGGAATGATTCTGATGTTTTGGCTTCATAAAAATAAAGTTTATCAGAAAAATTGATGCAGCGATTTGAAAGTCACTTAAAATGTTGTCATCAGTGATTTCTCTCTGGATTTTTCCATAATAGTCCAAGTTTTGTGCATGATGCTGGTTTAACCCCAAGATTATTGTGTGTTAAACAATTCATGTAGGATTCATTGTCCCTCAGCTCCACTCAGACGCACAGTAATTCCAGTCTCATCTACGTCCACCGCATAGACACTGAAGTTCCCCAAACCCTGTAAGCAAGTCAGAATTCAGATGTTATAACCTTGTCATACCTTCTCAACACCAGCCTAACAGCATCTGAGAGACCCAGCTGTCTGCACAGGAGGGGATAGGGAACTTTGGCACAAACTCTGGTATTTCACTTTCCAATCATAAAGATTCACGGAGACTCTTCTTAACTTCAATGACAATTGCTTTGAAGGCAGGATGAAGTAGAGAAACACAGTTAATCTCACAAAGACAAGATATTGGTATTTACGAGATGTCTTAGAAATTTCAGAGCAACCGTTCAAACAGCTCTGTATTAAAAGGGAAGGGGAAGACCTCCCTGGAAATGACAGGAGTCTCCAGGAAACCAAGACTGAATGCAGTGTTTTGGAGTCAAGAGAGCTCCAAAAAATGGAATATGTTCTGTTAACTACATAGGATAACGCTTCTCCTGCAGCTCTACATTTTGTTGGCATTGCATGTATGAAGGCCATTCAGCCCTTAAAGCATGTTTTGCCATTCGATTAGATCATGGCTGATCTGCATCTTAACTCTATTTATATGCCTTTGGTTTCATAACCCTTAATACTACTACTGAAATTATCAACTGACTGCCAGCCTCAAGAGCTTCTTGGGAGAGTTCAGTCCAGATTTCCACTTCCATTTAAACAAAGGAAAGCTTCCTGATTATTATCACTGAACAGACTAGCTCCTATTTGAAGGTGATGGAGCCTTGATCTGGACCCGCCCACTACAGAAAACAGTTGATCTACCAAATTAACTCAAGATCAAGAACATCACAATTTGATCATTTCGAAATTACCCTTCCATTTTCTATTCTTATAATTTAATAGGAATGTTAGCATTCTGTCCTAGGTCTGCTGCAGGGTTGCAGTAAAGCCCAATACAAGCTGGGGAACACCACTTCATTTTCTGCTTAGGCTCTACACAGATTTCAAGACTCAACATTCAGTTCAACAATTTTAGAGCATGAACTTTTAACCCATTTTGCCCACCTCCCTGCCAGTGTTTCATTTTTGCATGGGTACACTCACCAAATTGAACCTTTTTTGGCAATCCACAACTGTCATTAATACCTATTTTGCATGTAGAAATCGCCTTTATTATTAATAATCACTCCCTTTGTCTTTTGCTTTGGGCACCCTTGCTGTCTGTTCCACTCTCTCTCTTTGTCAACAATGTAAACATAATCATTTTCCAGCCCTGTGCAGTTTCAAAGTCACAAAACAGAGACAAAATGGGACATAAAACATTAGCTCTGTTCTCCTCACAGCTGCTGCCAGAACAGCTCTCCAGCACATTCTGGTTTTACTTGCACAATTTTTAGGAGTGAGCAGGAGGAATCTATTCCCTTGGAGTATAAGTCTGACAGCAAATCTCACAAATATGTGAGAATTGGATTTAGCTCACTGGACTGTAAACGGACAAATCAAAATTCCTGTATCTCCTAATAACAATACCATCCTGTGAGGATGTGTGACTGATTCTTAAAGAAATTAAACAGTTTGTCCTTTATGGGAAACAGGGATACTGTGATGATGCACTCTGGAAGGGTCTCTATAACAGCTGACCATCCTACCTGGCTTGCTGTCAGTATCCTTTCGATGGCCTGTTTCTGTCGAGGTTCCTTGGTCAGAAGGTAAAGGAAGCCTCCACCACCTGCCCCAGCCAGGCTCTGCCCATGTACGTGGGGCTGGAGGACAGCCATTATCTGTCGGACGGCAGATGGCTCACACCCAGGAGCCATACACTTCTTCTGCTGCCAGTAGGTATTTAGGCACTGGCCAATCCAGGAGAGGTCACCTGCCAAATGCAAAGGTTAACATTTCTCTCCCTCTTTCTACAGTCACATGAAAAGTAGTAAAAGGGTAGCAAAGTTGGGGCCTAGTAGATCCAAAAAGGGGATTTCTGATTGGAGGTAGGGAGCACGATAAGGTACTAAATCAATATCTGTATCTGTCCTTACAAAGAAGAGGATACTACCAATGTGGTCGTGACTGTGGAAGAGGAGGTAGTCGACTAAAATTTGAAATAAAAGTAGACAAGAGACATGAGCCTGGAGCTCGGTGACCAGTGGTGTTCCACAGGGATCTGTTCTGGGACCTGTGCTCTTTGTGATCTTTATAAATGACTTGGATGAGGAAGTGAAAGGGTGGGTTAGTAAGTTTGCCAATGACACGAAAGTTGGAGGAGTCGTGGACAGCGTGGAGGGCTGTTGTAGGTTGCAACGGGACATTGACAGGATGCAGAGCTGGGCACAGAAGTGGCAGATGGAATTCAACCCAGAAAAATGTGAAGTGATTCATTTTGGAAGGTCGAATTTGAATGCAGAATACAGGATTAATGGCAGGATTCTCGGCAGGGTGGAGGAACAGAGGGATCTTGGTGTCCTTGTCCATAGATCCCTCAAAGTTGCAACCCAAGTTGATAGGGTTGTAAAGGAGGCTTATGGTGTGTTGGCTTTCATTGGCAGGGGAATTGAGTTTAAGAGCCGTGAGGTTATGCTGCAGCTCTATAAAACTCTGGTTAGTCCACACTTGGAATATTGTGTTCAGTTCTGGTCACCTCATTACAGGAAAGAAGTGGAAGCTTTACAGAGGGTGCAGAGGAGATTTACCAGGATGCTGCCTGGACTGGAGGGCAGGTCTTATGAGGAAAGGTTGAGAGAGCTAGGGCTTTTTTCATTGGAGCGAAGAAGGATGAGAGGTAACTTGATACAGGTTTACAAGATGATGAGAGGCATAGATAGAGTGGATAGTCAGAGACTTTTTCCCAGGGCAGAAATGACTATTACAAGGGGGCATAATTTTAAGGTGACTGGAGGAAGGTATAGGGGAGATGTCAGAAGTATGTTCTTCACACAGAGAGTGGTGG
This sequence comes from Rhincodon typus, assembly GCF_021869965.1. NCBI lineage: Eukaryota > Metazoa > Chordata > Chondrichthyes > Orectolobiformes > Rhincodontidae > Rhincodon > Rhincodon typus. The sequence goes on from NC_063346.1 coordinate 58,090,527, forward strand.
GCGTGTGGTATGTGCTGCCAGCAGTGGTAGTGGAATCAGATACTTTAGAGACATTTAAGTGACTCTTGGATAAGCACATGGAGGATAGTAAAATGTAGGGTATGCAGGGTAGATTGATCTTATAGGATAATAGGTCGGCACAACATGGTGGGCCGAAGGGCCTGTACTGTGCTGTACTGTTCTATGTTCTATGAGAGGCTTGCTGTGCTTAAAGTTGATAAATCATTGGGACTGGATGGGATGCATTCAAAAGATTTCAAGGGATGTCTAGTTGTTTGTTGCTTCCCCCTTCCAATTCCCCACTCTCCCACACATCACTTCGATCTCTCTACCCCTTTGCTCGCAATTTCCCTCTTGATCACCTCACTCCATCCTGCTCAACTGTCCCTTCTCCCAGTTCCTGTTGCTCATTGCTTGTTTCAAACAACCCTCACTCTCTCCTACTTCCTTTCCTGCTTGACACTTTGCTCACTGTCTCCCGCTCACTGCCCTATTCTCAATCACCACCTTCCCCTCTCTCTGATGAAAGGAATATTATGTATATTGTATCCCATTTTTTGTTTTGGATTTCAAAATAGAGCAGATGGACTTCGGTTAGTGAAGTTTATTTAAGGAGATCAGAAACTCATTTTTGAACAGTGATCAAAGTACATCAATGCTAAGAAGCCAACTGTTTACTGAATCCCCGAGGTGATAATGGATAATATGTTTATACTGCTGTGTTTATGACAGATGCATAAACACATTAAGGCAATTAGTTTAGTTTTGACTTCAGGACAGGAGATTTTAGTTTAGAATAATCTAGAGAGCAGTTTAAAAGGTAGAACTAGCAGGGAGAGAAAGCTTTTCCAGTCAGTTCAGGGGAACAGGTCACCTCAGCACACATGGTTTCTAATCCGTGGAGCTTTTAAGCTAGGAGAGTTTGGATAGAAAACTTGAAGTTGTTAAAACTTAGATCAGGCCATCAAAATTGTAAGAAGTTAATGGACTCCAAAAGGAATTGTCTCTAGGGCCCAAGGGAAAGAAACTGGAAAGCATCAGTTAAGTCAGATATAAAAAGCTGACATAGGAGTGATATCTCCCTGGCATTGTGTTTCTGTTGTGAAACAGGTTGAAACTTTGGATTGATGTTTGCGTTAAGATTCTTCCAATCATCACATATATATATTTATTTATTTAAAGGTCTTTGATTTTTTTTTCTTCTTTTGCCACAATAAAATTATGTTCTGTTGTTGAAGCACACTTGCAGTCTTGTATGAATATGTTTCTGTGACTAACCACTGAGGAAGCAAAAAGCAAAAATTAAATATACGATCTATCAAACTGGGCTTAATTCTGGGATCAGACTTATCCAGTATTACCATCAGCTATGAACATAACTTTCCTGCTCACCTCTTTCCTCTTTTGACTGTTATTGTCTGCTTTCTTGTCCTCCCCCTCAGTTTTCACTTCCTTCAACCAACCCCCTCACAATCTCTCTACTCACTGCTTTCCACGGCCCTCATTCGCAGCTTCCCTCTTCTGACCTCTCTCACTGCTTCCACCTCAAGAATTAAAGGGCAAGAAAGCAAAAGAAACTTAAAACAATTGTGATCACTGCAGAAAACATACTTGGAAAACTAATAGGATTAACAGTTGGCAAGTCTCCTTGACCCGAAGGCTTGTGTCCTATGGTTTCATAGGAAGTGGTACAGAGATAGTGGATGCACTGCTTGTAATCTTCCACAATGGACTCCAAGAGGAATCGTCTCTAGGGCCCAAGGGAAAGAAAGTGGAAAGCATCAGTTAAGTAAGATATAAAAAGCTGACATAGGAGTGATATCTCCCGGGACTTATGTTTCTGTTTGAAACTTAGTATTGATATTTGTGCTAAGATTCTTCCAACCATCATATATATATTTATTTATTTAAAGGTCTTTGATTTTTTTTTCTTCTTTTGCCACAATAAAATTATGTTCTGGAAAGGTCCCAGTGGATTGCAAGATCCACAAATGTAACAAGTCAGTTCAAGAAAGAGGGAAACAGAAAAGAAACCATAGGCCAATTAGTGTAATGTTGGGAAAATGCTAAAATCCATTCTTAGATGGAGGTAGTGTGCAGGACACTTTAAAAAACATTACACAATCAAGGAAAGTAGACAGTTTTGCAAAAAGGAATTCCTATGTGCCATACTTATTGGACAGCATCAATGGATTAATCCTGGGTAAAGTCACTGGTGCATAAACAGGGAGACCAAATGATCAGAATGGAAAGCGAGGCACTGGGTAGCCACCTCGTCACCCAAGACAGCTGGTGGAAGTGGGACAACACGCACTCACTCACATACCCACCCACATTCTCTCTCCAACCCAGTCCCCAGTCCGAGTCAGAGGCCAAATCTGGGGATCAGCTGGCCAATGTAACTTACTATCAATGTGGAATATGGCTTTATCTGGAATCTTACTTGGAACATTCTGATTGCTACTACACAAGATGGTGCGTCTCCCCCTGTTTGAGTCTGTGACAGTGCAGACAGCAGCTCCAGCAGTTTTACTTACCTTTGATAAAAGCTTGAGCACATTCCTCTGCATTCCTCACCAGTGCATCCGCATTCTCCACAATACTGGGCAGCCTGGCATACCAACTCCTCAGTACATCCTGCAAAACAACCATAACAAATCTCAAAAATGGCAATCAAAACTACTTCCTGATTGTTCACTTCCATCTGGCCCAGACAAGGGACTTTATGCTGTGCAGTAAACCTTCTTTCCCAGTTTTACAGTCTAAGAAAAGTGCTCCAGTGGAACGTCTTAAAAACTTATTCTTCATTCATCAGCTTTGGCTAAGGCACACAGGTCAGCACTTACTGTACAGCAAACATTTTATTATCCAGCGCCTATGGGACCAGGAGTGGACTAGTTGATCAAATATTCTGCTTGATCAAAAGGTCCATATAATTAATGTAAAACACACACTAAGTCATAGAAACATAATGCAGGAGATATGCACATCATTGTTATACTTTATTTACAGCATTAATCGCTTAAATAATAATGCAACTTTGCCTTAAATAAAACTTAATCAGGAGAGCACATTCTCACTTGCACTCTCAAGTGACTACTCGTAGAACGCAGTATTTGAGGAGAAATTGACTTGAGATTGAATCAACTGTTGATATTTTATGTGGCCATTCAATTGAAAAACATGTTTATTTACATTGAGGTAAATCAATTTAAAAACTATAATAAATGAATAGGATAATACTGTAAACTTCGCAGTATTTGAGTTATATAATTTTTGCCAGTTTATCAAGAGTGCCAGTTCATAAGGTGTTGGATAAAACAAAGTTTGCTGTATATCTATAATTGCCCTTGAGAAGATGGTGGTGAGTTGCTGTCTTGATTTGCTGCACTTTTTATGGTGCAAGGGCACCCACACTGCTGTTAGGAAGGAAGTTCCAGGTTCTTGACCCATTGACAGTGAAGGGACAGTAATATTATTCCAAGTCAACTGTATGTCTTGGAGGGAAATTGTGGATGGTGATGTTTCCATGTATCTGTTGCCCTTGCCCTTCTAGGTGGTAGAGATCTCAGAAGATGCTGTATGATAAGCCTTGGTGAGGTGCTCCATTGCATTTTATAGATCACGCTGCTGTCATAGTGGAGATGTTAGAGGGGGCACCAATCAAGTGGACAGTTTTGTTCTGGATAGTGGTGAGTTTCACTCAGCCAGGGAAGCGGACAGGTTTCCATCACATTCCTGACTCATGCCTTGTCAATTTTGCATAGGCTTTGGGGATTCAGGAGGTGGATTACTTGCTTCAGAAGCCTCTGACCCAACTTCAAGCAGGTGAAAGTGTTGCCCCAGATTGCTGTTGACTCCAGTTTTGCTCAGGCTCTTGTGTGCTACACTTGGTCCAAATGTATCCTTGATGTCGAGGGTAGTCACTCTCACCTCACCTCTGAAATTCAGTTCCTTTGTCCGTATTTGAACCAAGACTATAAGTCCAGGTTCAAGTGGTCCAGGTGGAAGCCAAAATGAGCATCTGCGAGCAGGGTTATTGCTGAGTAAATGGCCCTTTAATTAGTCTGTGGTGAGATCTCCATTGGTCTCCAGCAGGAAGTGCTGCTGACCTGTCGGAGGCCAGCACCTCTGCTCCTGGCAGTAGCATTAAGAATGGTACTCTACTCTGCAATGACAGCGAGGCTAAGGAACGGTGTTAAGTGATGGACCCGACGTTTAGCTAATTCTGAGATCTTACTGCCCAGGCCGACAGGCTGCAGGGATCACGTTGGGGGACGTGGAGAGGCAAATCTATCTGGAGAGCCATCCCAAACGACCCCAGAAGCTAGCAAAAAGCCCTCCTCCCATCCCTTTTAACTGGACAGCTGCCCGTAGGGTTGTGCATGTGACTCTTCTGCTGCCCATTACATCAAGAGGCATGGATTGCCCATCTAGCCACCTTAATTGGTTTGTGTGCAGGTGATCACGCAGCACCTCCCCAGCCACTCTCAGAATCGTAATGAACATGGTCAGACCAGTGCCAATAGTCTGCCAGGCCCCCTGTACCATTTCAGCTGACAGTCCCCTGAGGGCAGAGGGCACGGTGCTAGATTTGTAACACTGTGGTATTTGGGTCCTGAGAGGCAGACTGCTCCCAGGGCCTGACTGTTACGTGATGATTGGGTCGAACCTGCAGAAGGTTGCGTGCAAGTCGTGTCTTCCCCGTGTACACCAGCAGCAAGTGGTCATTCAGACTTTTCACAAAGGTATCAGTCACTGCAATGTGCTCAACTTCTACTCGCAGTGGCAACTGGGGCTTGGACCGACCGATCTTGATACCAGGCACCAGACCTCCAACTTGGTCCTGCCAACCTCCACCTAGAAGAGGAAGGAATGTAAATAAGGAGAAAGAAAGATATTTTTACACCACAGGATGCCCCAAAGCCAATGACACACTTTTGAAGTTGTAATGTAGGAAACACAGGGGCTAACCCCATTCAATTCCTCAATCACTCCCAGTACACCCTCCATTCCCGCAGCAGTTTTCTCTGTAAGCACCGGAGATGCACACCTACCCTTTAATCTCCTCGTCCTTTACCATCAAAGGTTTGAAACACTCCTTTCTGGTGAAACAGTGTTCTACTTCTTTCAATTTAGTAAACTGTTGTCACAATTTAACTGGGAAGAATGCACTGACAACAGGGCCCCACTGTTCCACACACCGTCACAAAATCTCAGCGTAACCACCAAAATGACCAATCTGCCTGACAGACTGCTATTCAGGACAAAATCAAATCACACTAGGTTTTGTCAGTAATGGGAAAATAACTGTTATATATTTAACTTCACCAAGATCATAGAAAAGAAAGGATATCTTTTCTATTACAATGCAACTTAAACTGTACCCTTTCAAAACACCCAGCTACACATATACTCAATCACGATTAAGACAAACAAAATGAGGGCTCAGGAAAGTCCTAACAACTGCGAAGGACCTGAAAGAAGTCTGTGCACAGTTAGTAGTGTAGTACAGCTGACTGGGGTGAAAGGCTCACAAGCAGGAAAACCCAAGAACGTAGCTAGTTTGGTGAAGCTAGCAGTCTGCAAAAAGTTGGTGTTGTGTCTGTGAACAAGTTTGGGACTGCGCTTTCAGAGTCCAGGGGAGAATGGAACATATAGAACAGGAACAGTTGTTGAGACATCCATGACACAGCAGCTCTTGAGAGGATGTTTGAGACTAGATTGGCAAAAGTGATCAATAGATCAAAGTAATCAAAAGTAATCTGTGGAACTCATTGCTGCAAAGGGCTGTACAGGTCAAGACACTGAGTATATTTAAGACAGAGATACATAGGTTCTCGATTAGTAAGGGGACGAGGGGTTACAGGGAGAAGGCAGGAGAATGGGGTTGGGAAACATATCAGCTGTGATCGAGTGGCAGAGCAGACCTGATGGACTGATTGGCATAATTCTGATCCTATGTCTTTGTTATCATGTATGTCATTCTGTTTCTTGGAGTCTGTACTGCCTCTCTGATCATTTTAACTGAGTGTCAATCTCTTACTTTCCCCCATAATCCTGCACATTGTTTCTCTTTAAATAATTATCCTTTGAATGCATCAATGGAATCTGTCTCCATCACACTCCCAGTCAGTGCATTCCATACCCTAAGAACTCGCTGAGTCAAACAGCTTTTTTTCTCATCCTGAATTGGCTTCTTTAGCAACATACTTTAAAACTGTGCTGTCTGGCTGACAACCTGTTTATAAGCAAGAACACTTTGTCCAGACCCCTTGTGATTTTTGAAAACTTCTATCAAATCTCCTTTTAGCCTTCTTCTCTCCAAGGAACAGTCCCAACTTCTCCAAACTTTCCTCATCACTGAATTGTCTCATCCCTGGAACTGTTTTTGTAAACCTCTTCTCCATTCTCTCCAATGCATTGACATCCTTCCTATATGGTGGTGTCCAGAAATTTACACAATACTCCAACTAAAGGTCTCATCAGTGTCTTACATAAATTCATCATAACCTCCCTGCTCTTGAGCGCTATCTCCCTATTTATGGTTCCAATTCTATCTTGTATGCTTTTTTAACAGCTCTCTCCACGTCCTGCCATTTTTAATGATATATATATACATCCAAATCTCTCTGTGCTTGCCTTTAGAATACTACTTTCTTTTATTCTGTCATGCCATGTCATTTGTATCAAAGTGTATCATTTCACGTTTTTCTGCATTGATCTTCATCTGCCCACTCCACCTACTTGTCTATGTCCTTTTGAAGTTCTGCATTGTCCTCCTCACAGTTTACAATTCTCCCAAGTTTTCTTTCGTCCCCTGCACACCAACATCTAGATCATTTATATAGCAGGGAAAGAAAGTTCCAATAACAGCTTGTGGGGAACTCCACTGCAAACATTCCTCCAGCCCAAAAAGTACCCTTAACCATTAGTCTATGTTTTCTATCCCTCAATTAATTTTGTACCCATGCTGCAACTGTCCTTTGTATTCCATGACCAATAACTCTCCTCATAAGTTTATTGTGTGGCACTGTACTGAACGTCTTTTGAAAGTTCACATATACTACATTAACAAAGTCTCTCTCATCAACCCTGTGTTACTCTTCAAAAGACAACAGCAAGTTGTTAGACACAATTTTCCCTTAAAATCTCCAAGCCAACAGTTCTGAATAAATCCACATTCTTCCACAAAACTAATAATTCTACCTCAAATAATTGTTTCTAGACGTTTCCCTACTACCAAAATTAAACTGATTGGTCTGTATTTGCTGCTACATCACTGAATCCTACCCCTGCCTGAGCTAACGTGCACTGAAACCATCATCGATGTCTGTGTTACCTCCAGACCTGACAATTCCAAAGCATTCCGATCTGCCCTCCCATACCCTACCCTCTGTAGACATGTCAGCATCCAGAACCCTGGCTCCTGTGCCTAAACTTACATCAGGTCCCATTCAGCCATCAACCCTGTGCTCGCTGACCTCACTGGCACCTGGATAAACAATCCTTGATTTTAAAATTCTCAGCCTTAGTTTTAAACTCCTTCATTGCCTAATCCCTTCCTATCATTGTTATCACTCCCAGCCCGACAACCCCATGAGGTAATACTGCTCCTCTAATTTTGGGTGTAGGAGTATCCTGGATTTTAATCCTGATACCATTGGCGCCTGTGCCTTTAGCTTCCTGGTCCCTGAAGTCTGGAATTTCCTCTCTCCACCTCTTTCTTCCTTTATGACCTTCTTAAAACCTAACTCTTTGACTGAGTCTTACACCATCAGCCCAAACATCTCCTAACTTGGCTCAGAGTCAAATTTTGCTTTAATCTGCTCGTGTAAAGCTTCTTGGGTTGTCTGATTAGATTCAACACACTACGTAGATACAATGTGTTGTTGTTTTAGTTGTAAATGAGCCTGGTTGAACACTGTAACTCTCAAGGATTAGACTAGGATGTTCATGGAGACCAATACACCCCTTTTCAATAAACCTCCAATACACTAACCCACTTACTCACCTTCCCCCTCAATCCATTCTCCTTCAAAATTCTCTTGTACACTTCTTTTTCAAGCCAATTGTTTCACAACTCTGTGTGAATATCATCTTCAAATTCTCTTCCTGCGTCTAATTGTCAACTTGTCTGTCCTCAGGAATTGAATTCCTTCACCATATTAAACCATTTGCCCAGATTAATTCCCTCAATAACCTTGGAGACCTGGGATGGTGCGTACCCGTCGTCAGCATTTGCTCCAGGTGAAGAACGGCATGGATGAGGGATGAGGTGTCGTAGGTCTTTCCAGCGGCTGTGATCAGAGCTGCCATCACTGCCCCTGCAAGGATACTGCTCGTACCTAACAACAACAAACACCAACAATAAAGAGCGGACAACCCAGAACATCACTGCTCTCCTTTAGCAAAACCTTTTAAGCATTACTTGTGTGTCACTCACAACTGAAGAAAATTACAATTACAAATCCTCAAGATTCAACAACAACAACAACAAAAACAAAGTTGCTGGAAAAGCTCAGCATTTGTGAAGGAGAAAACAGAGTTAATGTTTCGGGTCTGGTGACCCTTCCCCAGGTTTGAATTCTCAAGATTCAACCTTGGGCTTGTGCCAACTCAAGCAATGTTAGTGGGGTCAGTGGTGAGAAAGTGTCGATGGATTTAGAGGACAGCAGTTGAAGGAGTGCAAAATCAGTTTGAGATTGTGCTCTCATCAAATGTATACAACTGCATGAGAGAGAGTGTACACATGAGATTCCACGTACAGCATCTGTGTATGCACGCATGTCAGGGCACAAGCAGGAGTGTGACTGTCAGTGAGTGAGAGCGACATATTTTAATCATTACAAGGAAAGTGGGAAGTTACTGGTGTCTCAGCAAGTTCAGGAGTTGATAAAATGAATGAGAGAAGTGATTTTTGAAAACATCCCAAAGTAAGATCATAGGGGAAACATAAATTCATCAAGAAGTTCTGGGAGCCAATGCACATGGAAAGGCAGCATTGTATTATGGAGGACTAGGTAAGTATTTTTGCTGTCAAACCTTCAAAGTACAGGTCTTAAATTAAAATGATGTTCTATGACTTAATAGTAAGGCTAAGGGCCTTATATATTTAATATTCTTTAAACTAGACAAAGAAAATGGCTAGAGAGTAATTTATGGCTAAGTCATGGCAGGGCAGCTTGGCCACATGGAATGTTGCTCCTGTGTCATGTGGGAAGTCAGGGACACTTTCAGCGTCCAGAGTGATCACTTGTACAATAAATGTCTTTAATTGCAGCTATTCAAAATCCACATTTTAGATCTGGTACAGTAACTGGAGTCACTGTGGAGCACTTGCAAGGCTGAGATTTGTGGATAGTGTATACAGAGAGGTGGCCACACGGCAGGTAAAGAGTGCACAGGCAGAAAAGGAATGGGTGAGAGTAAAAGCAATGAACAGGCAGTGCATAAGTCTCTTGGGTTCAGCACCCACAAGATTTCCTACTTTGGATACTGCTGGAAGAGATGGTTTTTTAGCAATAGCTATGTTCCTAACACTATGAATCATAGAATTCCTACAGTGCGGAAAGAGGCCATTCAGCCCAACGAGTCTGCACTGACCTTCTGAAGAACATCCCACCCTAACCCTGTAACCTTGCATTTACCATGTCTAATCTACCTAGCCTGTACATTCCTAGACACTGTGGGCAATTTAGCATGGCCAATCCACCTATACTGCACATCTTTGGATTGTGGGCGGAAGCTGGAGCACCTGAGGAAACCCATGCAGACACGGGGAGAATGTGCAAACTCCACAGAGACAGTTGTCCAAGGATGGACAAGGGATGAACCCGGGTCCCTGGCTCTGTGAGGCAGGAGTGCTAACCACCAAGCCACCGTGCTGCCCTGAGTGGCTCAGTTGCACAGGCTGGAGGGATAAAACAGCGGGAGAGCAATAGTAACAGAGAATTCTAACATAAGAGGAACACACAGACATTTGTGGGTTCACAGTTGTGATAGCAGCATGGTATGTTGCCTTCCTTGTGCCAGAGTCACAGAAATCACTGAAAACTATAGCACGTTCTGAAAGGGGGGAGTCAACAGACAGAGGTTGTGATCCATGTTGGTACCAAAAACAGAGATAAAAAAGAAGCATGAGGTACAAAAACAAAATTGCTGGAAAAGCCCAGTAGGTGTGGCAGCATCTGTCAAGGGAAAAAACAGAGTTTACGTTTCAGTTCCAGTGACCCTTCCTCAGAACTGTTCTGAGGAAAGGTCACCAGACCCGAAATGTAAACTCTGTTTTTTCCTTCACAGACGCTGCCAGACCTGCTGGGCTTTTCCAGCAACTCTGTTTTTGTTCCTGATTTACAGCATCCTCAGTTCTTTCGGTTTTCAAGAAGTTTGAGGTCCTGCAAGCACATTACAGGCAGCTGAAAAAAAAATGTAAAAGCATTTGTGGAAGGCAAAGGAAATGAGAACCTATAGTAAATAGGGCCATAGCACAAAAAATTGTGTAAAAATCTTAAAAAGACAAATCCAAACTTACTGTATGTGAATGTGAATTCTACATTAGGTACATGAATTAATGGTGCAAGTAGCTGTAAATGTATAGGATATGATTGTGATAATAGAGGGTTGTCTACAGAGTGGCCAAGGCTGGGAACTGAATAACCAAGAGTGTTCAAATTGAGGAAGGTCAGGAGAAAGAAAAGGGAAAGGAAGTGGGATGGCATTGTTAGTGAAGGACAAAATCAGTGCAATAGTAAGAAAGGATATTGCCTTAGAAAATCTATATGGGGAATTAGTCTGGGTGGAGCTATGGAGCAACACATGGTAAAAAAACATTCATGGGAGTTGTCAATCAGCCTCCAAAACAGGAGTAGCTAGATAGAGGTGACATTAAAAATGAAATTAAGAGATGTTTACAGCAAAGATGTAATCATGGGTGACTTTAATCTACGAGTAGATTAGGTAAACTACATTCGCAAGAAGATAGCAGATGAATTCCAGAAGTATGTACAAGATGGATTTTAGATCCATACATTGAGAAATCAACCAGGAAACAAAGATTTCCAATATTTGGTATAATGCTATGAGAAGGGGTTAATTAGTGATCTTGTTGTGGGATTTCTTTAGGGAAAAGTGACCATAACATGATAGATTTCTTTGTTAGGATGGAAAATGATGTAGTCCAACACAAAACTGATGTTCCAAATCTAAACAAAGGACTGCAAGCGATGATGGAAAATGGTCTCTTGGCATGAGATGCTGCTACTCACAGATTTATTTTATGGTTACTCACCAAGGCCAGATCCATGTGGGAGACTGGACCAAGTGTGAAGCTCAAAGCCACCACCAAACCCTGACATTAACTGATCCTGCAGTGAAACCGGTGAAGGGTAGTGTATAATTTCTGTGCAGATAAAGGCTGCTTTCAACAAGGCACCTGTCAAACGATGGAACATTTATTATAGAACACAACAAATGTAATCATGACAGAGATGGAAAAGTGGTAGATTTTATATTGTAGATAAAAGTCAGAGGGGCACGTGTAAGAGAGGGGAGATGAGGAGTGAGAGGGTGAAGGAGATTAGAGGTAACAGGTTCACAGAACAAAAGGCAAAATGACAGGTAATGGTTGTACAGAAGCAAAATAGGTCCAGAGCAGGTATTAATGGCAGAATCTACTGAAAACAAAATAGAGGACAGAGCTGATAGTCCCATAATTACTGAATTCAAAATACTGTAATGCAGCTACGAGTCACAATTAAGGTACTTAAAAAGGCATTCAGCCTTTATTTTCACACTGTAATAAAATGTTACAAATAGCACATAGGACCCAGGTTGGGGGCTTGGCAACACGTTAGAGGGGGCTTCATGGTGGGAGGGTGGGTCACAGTGCTACTGTCAGATTTTGCACACTCTCCTGTATAAAGGAGCAGAATGGTTGTACATGGCTCATCCCTAACCAAATGTAGCAATCTGGGGGGCATTTTCCTGGGGACTGATGGCCCTGACAGTTCTGGCCTGTAGCCTTTACATGCCATTTAGACCATTGGGTTAGTGCCTTCATCATATGGTTCTCTCTTGCTCTCTGTCAATCCGAGTAGCACACATCTCTCCCATTGGAGCTGTCAGCCAGCCCTCCCTAGGGCTCCTTGGATTGGTCTTCTCATGTCAAAGCTCCCTCCACCAGTCCTTATTGGATGACACATATGGAGGCAGCCAACTAATCGGATACTTCCTGTGAAATTGCGTCAGTAGACATCCACAAAACAGAGGCTCGGAATCCTGAAATAGTCCCAATGTCAGTTTTCTGATACCAGCAGGGAAGTTCAGCCCTGTGTGTCCAAGGGCCATGTGTTGACAGGAGGCATCAGAGCCAAGCCTGACCCTGTCCTCTAATGCACAGAACTGGAGTTAGCGATCAATGGCAGAAATCCGAAGTGATGCCTAAATAGACTCTAGAGCCACTGCATAACATGGCAAGCTATTTCACACAGAAAAGCTGAAGTATACACACAGCCTACATGTGAAGTGGAATAAATTCAAAACTAAGCTAGGGAAACAATAAATCATTGAGTGTTCAGTCAAGGAACAGGCTCCCTAGGGTGACAGTGAAAGCAGTCAGTTTTGATTGTGATGGATAATGATCTTTTTTATCCATACATTTCTCCTCTTTAAATGTTAGGCTGGTTCATAATGCACTTTCTACCATGTTGGAATCTCAGTATGGAGAGGAGACAGACCATGACCAGCCAGCTTGGTAGGCTACAGGCAGCATATCTACCAGCCTTTCTGTCGAAGATACCTGGTGCACGTGGCTGAGAGTAGTCCCGCAGATCCTCCAGAGTCTGACACACTATCTCCATGCTCATTCCTGTCTCTTTGCCTCCACTGTTCAGGACTAAGTGCAACTTGGGCTCTGCTATGCGACGTACTTTTGCACCAATCGGTTTGCACTTGTCCACTAGAATGGCAATATCCAGCACCACTCCTCCATGCTCATACGTTATTGGAGGTGTGTCACTCCAGCCACCTGTGGGAGGGAGTTACATATCTTAGGGTTGGGCATCGAGTCAATGATAGAGTCACAGAGAGGGAAGAGAATAAAAATTACAGAAGGTTTAAGAACAGATTTCTGCAGCTCACTCTCTTGGATCAGAAAATAGATCTGACAGATTAAGAGGGAAAGCCACACCACAAGCAGGATGTCACTTTTACATGTTCACAGAAAGATCTGCAACACCGGAGCCTCAAATCTGAAACTTGTGCCCCTTACAGATGCAGCTCCCCACAGTGAGGGTAAAGTTAACTCTTACTCACTCACTCTGATCCCTTCGATTCGTATTGCTTCATTCATTGATCCAATTTCCATAGAATCCCTACAGTGTGGAAACAGGCCATTCGGCCCAACAAGTCCACACCAACTTTCCAAACAGCATCCCACCCAGACTCACCCAGCTACACTATCCCCGTAACCCTGCATTTCCCAGGGCTAATCCACCTAATTTACATATCCCTGGACACTGTGAGCAATTTAGCACGGCCAATCCAGCTATCCCGCACATCACTGGACTACGGGAGAAAACCGGAGCACCAGGAGGAAACCCACGCAGACACAGGGAGAATGTGACAGACAGTCACCCAAGGCTGGAATTGAACCTGGATCCCTGGCGCTTTGAGGCAGCAGTGCTAACCACTGAGCCACTGCGCCAAATCTTCATAGTTTTGTTTCAATCACTAATTGACTTGACTGAATTCCACAGCTTCATTCATGGACTGCAGCCAAGAAGGCAGCTCAACACCACTTTCTCAATGGCAACAAATGCTGGCCAGCCAGTGATGCCCGCATCCCACAAGTGAATAAAAAAAAAATCACAACTCTGTGCACAAAAATATTCCTCCTTCCCTCTGTTCTGAATCACTCAACATGCAATCTTATAACTACTGTCTCTTCCTTGATTCCTCATCTACTGGGAGCCGTTTGCTGCAGCGGTCCATTATATTTTATACTTTTTTTCTTTATTCATTAACAGGGTGAGGGTGTTGCTGGCTAGGCAGCATTTATTACCCATCCCTAATTGCCCAGAGGGCAGTTCAGAGTCAACCACATTGCTGTGGGTCTAGAGTCACGTGTAGGCCAGACCAGGTAAGGATGGCAGTTTCCTTCCCTGAAGGACATTAGTGAACCAGATGGGTTTTTCCTGACAAATCGACAATGAATTCGTGGTCATCATTAGATTCTTAATTCCAGATATTTTTATTGAATTCAAAATCCACTATCTGCTGTGGTGGGATTTGAACCTGGGTCCCCAGAACGTTACAGAGATAGTAGGAACTGCCGATGCTGGAGAATCTGAGATAACAAGGTGTACAGCTGGATGAACACAGCAGGCCAAGCAGCATCAGAGGAGCAGGAAGGCTGATGTTTCGGGCCTAGACCCTTTT
>NC_063346.1:58105365-58139213 GCF_021869965.1 Rhincodon typus
CTGAAGAAGGGTCTAGGCCCGAAACGTCAGCCTTCCTGCTCCTCTGATGCTGCTTGGCCTGCTGTGTTCATCCAGCTCTACACCTTGTTATCCCCAGAACGTTATCTGGGTTTCTGGATTAACAGTCCAGCGATAATGCCACCAGGCCATTGCTTCCCTTGTTCAATAATCAGTATTCTTACAAATATATGGTTATCTTTTTATATGTATTTCTTCATATCTGGTAGAATGCTAGTGAATATTTGTAGACTCTCAAATGTCTCGTACAGCCCATAAGGTATGTATTCATCATTCAAATCTCTACACAGTTTTGCCACTCCCCATCTCTGCGATCTCCTCCAGTCTATGGAATCTCTGTGCTCCTCCAGTTCGTGCCCATTGAACATCTAATTCCATTGCTCCACAACTGGTGGCTGCACCTTTACTTCCTTGGCCCTAAACCTTGAAGTATCTTCCTTAAACCTTTCCCATCCTTTCTGAAAACTTACTTCTTTCATTAAGATTTTGGGCATCCATTACATTATCTCTTTACATGATGTGATATCAGAGTGATCTGCTAATCACTCTTGCAAAGCACATTGGCATGTTTTACTGGAGTAAATGTGCTCCTTTGACCTTTATTGTTGAGTCAGTCTAATTACATGCTCAAATTTCTGGAAGAGACTTTAATATAAAACATTTGGAGGCGTTACTAAGTAATCCATGGCTACCAACACCAATGTACCATCTCAAGCTGCAGACTGGATCGGTAACCTGACTTTAAGATGGTCAGACAGTGCAGTCAGTAAGTGGGAGTACCTGAGATATCGATACGGGCAGGGCATTCTGCCACCACCCAGTGATTCATGGGAGGAAGCTCTCCCTGGCCCATGGAGATAAATGTTCGTGCTGACATCACAGCTTGTCGGATTAGGATCTGTTCCGCCCCCTCATAATGACGGGCAGCCCTCACCAGGAGGCCTGGTCTGTGTTATGTGAGACAGAAAATTGCATCAATAGACTTGGCAGGAGTTAAATGAACAATTAACAATCAGCTTCAAGATGGTTCAGTGACAAGTTTTCAAATAGGAGTTCGTCGGACCCTCAGGTTCCCATGCCTCTGCACCCATGCAAAGCAAGTCCAGAATTCTACATTACGTATCACATTCTACTTGTTTGCTGCAAACTAATTCAGGACATTGCAAAAAAAAAAATCACTGTTTTCCTTGGAGTAGCTGACAGTAGTTTGGATGTTAGTTTAGGGAGTCCCTGGTAGTAGTTTAATATTCATGCAGACTCCTGGATTTAACTCACCTCTATCAACACTTATTTGGGCTGGAAGCAGCACAATCAATCATTAGAAACATTCCACTCTTCCACAGAACAATACCCCTTTTTCTGGGAACAGATCCATGGGTGGCATCAATATGCTGGTTAATGAGGCCGAATGGTACCAAAGTTTGACTCTACCCTCTGGTACCAGTGACATGCCTCCATGTCAATTTGTACTGAAGGAGCACATGAAACAGATTCTTAATGTCGGTTCCGATCAAAATAGCTTATTTGTTCAACATAGGGACTTAATAGATAATTTTCCATCCTTTCTGATCAGATAGTTCTCCTTTCTCCAAACAGTTAAAAACTAATTTCCACTCTCCATTCCTTCTACATTCTGTATGGTTAGGCGACTTCCGGTAGACTGGGCACATTTACATAAGAGTGTAAAATTTCTTCTTACAGTGGAAGAATTCTCTGCATGCTAAGCCTTGTGGTGATGTCCTATCCCTCAGACATGGACAACGTTCATGTATAAGTTAAAACTCAGTAGGACATACTGATAGAGTGAGATGAAGATTCTGGAGGAGGAAGTTCATGTGCAGCATATGCATTGAACAGTTGGACTGAACAGCCTGTTAATGTTCTGTAACTTACTTCTAAACATTTACGTCAGCCGATTATTAAGGTCTCATAGCGATGGAGGCCTCAGCCCTATACTTCTGGTCAGGTACAATGCACAGGAGCAGAAGGCCCTCACAGCCCGAGATACTGGATTTCCTCAGCGAGAAAGACAATGGTGGAAGCTGCAGTCGCTTGTGTTATGGTCCCAGCTTTTATCTAGTCAATTTGTTTATGATGTTTTACATTCTCATATGGATATTCTTTTCATCTCTTCCTCATTCTTTCAATCTGAAAATAATCCTTCAATAAAGGCTTACCAACAAAGCAAATGTTTCATTCAAGTCAAGTTCCAGAATGAATTCTGATTTAATAGGTCATGTTGTAGGGTATCTGGTTAGAAATAAAAGGTGTGATTGATAATTAAGGATTACTAGTCAGGTAGGACACATATAGACATCAAAACATTTACAGATAAAGATGCCAGTTGGAATTAACCAGTAAAGACATCATTGCAGCTAGCAGGAAATCCAGAAGGGTTCATTTTGAAATCAGCATATAGCTAGGAGGGGATTTGGAGGTAACACAAATGCTTTTAATTAGATTAATAGATTAATGCTTAGCACAGACAACAAAAAGCTATTAATAAAAAATTAATCATTGCCTAGGAGGAGGTATGAGAACATTACACCTAAGCATGATGATTAGTTGTTAATTACAGGAGCAATATGGAGCCATCCAACTGATAAGAGAAGGCAAAGATCCATATTACATGAATACCACTAGAAACCAGGAAGCCACAATAACCACAGAAACAGAGAAAATGAAACATGTTCTTTACTGATAAGCCTTTATTGAAGGATTATTTTCATATTGAAAGAATAAGGAAGAGATGAAAGGAATATCCAAATAAGAGTTTAATACATCACAAACAAATTGATTAGGTAAAAGCTCACAATTTCATAAAGGAATCCTAAACATACAATTAAGAAATGCTGTTAAATGATACATCATCACAGGAAAGTGCGAGAAACCTATGGAGAGTTAACAGCCACATTTATAAAAAGGAGAAACCAAGTAATATAAAAATTAGACACTTTCACTGAAATTTCAGAACTATTAGGTACCCACAGGTAATAGTTCTCAAAAGGTTTTTTTCCCCACTGGGAGAAGATATCTTTCTTGCTCGAGGATTTAAGGTAAAGTTTTACTGTAAATACTCTGTATATTCTATGCTTAGATATTCCGAGGTGATCTTAGGTATTCCTGAATAGTTAAAAATAACATCAAAGTAGATTCAGTCAGATTTGGTCTTGTATCTTTTGGTAGTTTTTGGCACAGCGATATCCACTTAAAAGTGTATTGCTTCTTCATTGTTCTTAATATCAATTATAAAATCAGTGAATTTTTCATTTAAGCTTTTCTGTTATCACCAAAACAATCCCTACACTCCATATACTCCTTATAGAGAAAAAACCTAGACCCTGAAAATACCTGGGACATTTGTAACATAGCTAGGGCTTATTAAAATTACACAGGCCATTTAGAAGAAGATAACATTCTTGAACAGCTTTTTGTCCTGTGGGATGGGTTTGTGAATCCTGTCAATCCAAGATGAGGAGTTTGTGCGATTGACTGGCATGAATTCAGCAGACAGAGTTTATCAGAGAAATAGCCCTGATATAAATTAGCTGCACATTAGAGTTAAAGGTTATAAATCAATTCAATTTTCTTTTATTTAACATGGTGGCCATTCACTGAAATATAAACACACAAGGTTGCAGATTTTCTTTAACAATATTCATAAAAGGAAAACCAATAAAAGAAAAAAACTAAGTTAGCTAAATATTGAACACAGTTTGAAAGATCTTAAAACACACAGCAAAACAAAGTCTCATCTATTCCCCAACACTATCACTTTATAGTGATAAAAATCCAGTTGTTACCCCTCTATCTCAAACCTTTAAGTTGTACTCAACTGATTCATCCCAGTTCATTCCGATGAACTAAGGCTTCTTACATAGGTACTCATAAAATTGACAGCTTAGTCTTTTAACAATTTGCCAATTTCTAATCAAACACTCCTGGTCTGGAAACTGCACACAAACTAACTTTCTATTAAGGTAACTTATTTCCCAAACTTCTCGATACTCCTTTCTTGGAGAGAAATTATACCGTGCTTCTGTTCCCAATCTGATCTCCTCTGAACTGGTCAAAAACCTCAAATCTCTGTAGTTTCCTGAACCAAAATCAATCCCATGTTATCCTGAATCAAAATCAAGCTAATGGCCCTCAATATTTATATTCCCTGTCATAAACCTAGGGCTCCCTTCTCTCCAACACATATGGGATAAAGTTACTGTTCCAGAAAAATTAACTGAGCTAGTTTTATTTAAACCCTTCACAAAAGTAACAAAGCCCATATGCCACTATTTGAAAATCCAAACTTTAAAATGGATATAAATTTGATACCTTTCATCATACCCAAAAACATGAATATATTATCCAGCAATTTATTCAACTGTAAAGAAGGTTCATCTTTACCTGTTCAGCCATTTGGCCCGCTCCTCCGCCAATCTCTTCACTCCGAGCACCACATTCCTGTTTTCCAGTAGGCGGAAAGCATCAGTCCATGCTGGATTGGCAGCAGGTCCACTCCGGAGCCCTCCTTGCCCTCCAGCCATGCAACCCAAGACATCAGCAACACAGGCAAGGGTACGGGCTGCGATGCCCAGGTCCTCAGTGGTAGTAGCAACTGTAAACCAAGAAAACAGTCAGGCTTCAACTCAATAAAAAAAAACCACAGCAATTCTTCATTTGGGCTGAAATTCAACTGGATGGCCGTGTGAAAAGTGAATGAGCTGCCTGGTAGATACCTCCTGCTACTCACACATGGTCTCTCAAGAAGATGACTTTCTTCCATCCTGATGCTGTGGGTCCCAAGCTGACTAAACAGTCCAATGCTGTTGGTGGTTAAGTGGGGTGTGAAGGGCCAGGTGGGTGAGATGCTTGGGTTTCAAACCCTCTTTCCGTGTGTTTGGCCTCCACCTGTGCCTATGGGCGATGTTCAAGGTGGTTGGCATGTTCACAGATGCTTGTTCTCCAGTTTGGGTGGTCTTGGGCAGAGATTTTCAGGAGTCAGTGCATTTTCTCAGTGAGGCCTTCAGTACGTCCTGGAAGCATTTCTTCTTCTGCCCTCCTGGGAATTTTCCATGATGAAGGTTGGAGTGGAGGGCAGGTTTTGGAAACCTTGTGACAGACAAACAAATGATGTTGCCCACCCAACTGCATTGACTAACCATTGCCAGTGTCTCGATAACTAGGGTGCTGGTCTGAGAGAGGTCACAATATTCAAAACATTCCAATAGATATGCAGGACTTTGCAGAGGCATTGGTGGTGATATTTTTCTAAGGATTTGAGATGTTTATCATACATTGTCCATGTCTCTGATACATACAGGCAGACTGGTAACACTGCTGCCCTGAGACAGTTAGCTAGGTTCCATCTTTGGGTTCTTTGTTTTCAAACACTTTGCTCCTTAGATGGCCAAAAGTTGTGCTGGCACACTAGAGGTGATGTTGAATTTCATCAGAGGATTGGTGGGTGGTGACGTTCCTATGTATTTGCTGCCTTTGCCCTTCTTGGTAGTACAGGTCTCAAGTTTGGAAGGTGCTGCCTAAGGAGCTTTGGTGAGATATTGTGGTGCATCTTATAGATGGTACATACTGCTGCTGCTGTGCATCAATACTGAAGGGTGTGAATGTTGAAAGTGATAGGTGGAGTGTTGATCAAGTAGGTTGCTTTGTCCTGGATGGTGTTCAGTGGTGTTGAAGCTGCAATCACCTCAGGCAAGTGGACAGTATTCGATCACACTTGTAGATGGTAGACAGGCTTTGTGAGTTAGGAGGTGAGTTACTTGCTGCAAGATTTGTAGCTTCTGACCTGCTCTTGTAGCATCTATTTATATGGCTAGTCCAGTTCAGTTTCAGGTCAATGGTAACCCCCAGAATGTTGCTACTGGGGGAGTTCAGTGATGGTAACAGCATTGAATGACAAGGGACAAAGATTAAGATTCTCTTACACACTCTCTTCCACCCTCTTCCATTGGGAGAAGATACAAAAGTGTGAAAATATGTACCAACAGATTTAAGAACAGCTTCCTCCCCCCGTTATCAGATGTGTGAACAGACCTCTCATATTAGAGAACTGATCTTTCTCTGCAGCTTCTCTGTAGCTGTAACATTATATTCTGTATTCTGTTCTATTACCCTGATGTATTTATCTAAGATATGATTTGTCCGGATAGCACGCAAAATAATACTTTTCATTGTATCTCAGTACATGTGACAATAATAAGTCAAATTAAATCAAATCAAATCTTGTTGTAGATAGGCATTGCCTGGCACTCCTTGTGGCGCAAATGTTACTTGCCACTGCTCAAGTCTTGTTGTGTATGGACAAGAGCGACTTCAGTATTTGCAGATGAAGACAAGGAAAATGCATATACTTTAACATTTTAGAAATTAATAGTTATTTTAATTGATATTCAAAGAATTGATAATCTCAAGGATATTGGTTATAACACAACTGTGAAAAACATCTGAATAAAACAGATAAAACCTTTTTATTGTCCAGCATCCTAATGTCCAATATCAGACCGCTCCAACTGTTTTTGAAATAGACTGGTGCAAGGTAGGAAGCACATCAGACAATTTAAGCAGTGCAAAAACCCACAAACAGCACTGCAATAAATGACTAAATAATCTATTTCCAGTCCTCACCTGTTCCCCCTTCCCCTCCCTCCCACCGTCCTCCCCACTAAAAGGATCTTCCTTTGCCACTTCCACCACCTCCAGCAGAGTACCACCACCAAACAAATCTTCCCCTCCCCTCCACTCTCAGCATCCCACAAGGACCATTCCCTCTGTGACACCCTGGTCCACTTGTTCATCACTTCTAACATTTCTTCACCTCCATGGCACATTACAGTGCAATTGCAAATGGTATAACACTTACTCATTCACCTCCTCCCTCCTTGCTGTCTGAAACCCCAAGCACCTTTTCCAGGTAAAGCAGCATTTTCACTTGTACTTCTTTTAATCTAGTGTACGATATTCACTGCTCACAATGCAGTCACCTTAACATTGGCAAGACCAAATGCAGACTGGGACACCACTTTGCAGTACACCTCTGCTCAGTCTAGAGGAATATCCTCAACCTCCCAGTTACTTGCCCTTTCAATAACCTACCTTGCTCTCATGCTAATATTTTTGTCCTGGGCCTGCTACAGTGTTCCAATGAAGCTCAATGCAAGCTGGAGGAACAATATTCTATTTTATGCTTAGGCACTTTAAGGTTTTGGAGTAGATCTGTAGCTCGGGTTGTGGGTGTTGAGGTTGGTTGTTTTGCAGACGTTTCGTTACCATGCTTGGTAACATCCTCAGTGCAGCCTCCGATGAAGTGTCGGTGTGTTTTCCCACCTGGTTTTTAAACTCTGGGGTCTGTTGAGATGGATTGCCTCACTTTCGGTTTTCCTTCGTTAGGCACTTTACAACCTCTAAGATTCAATACTGAGTACAACAACTTCAGACAAAACAACCTTTGTCCTCCATTTTGATTACAACCCCCACTGTTCTTGTCTTGTTTGTATCTTGTTGACTTTGGTATCAGCAGAGTGGATCCATTTTTACCTTTCCACACTTATTATTTACACCTATTTCACATCCCTATTACTCCTCTACCACCAATAGCACTACCTTTGTCTTTTGCTGTCTCACCATCTGTCCCACTCACTTCTCCTTCTGTGTCGACAGCGTAAAAACCACCTTTTCCCAGTCCTTTTCAGTTCTGAGAGTCATACTGGATTTGAAATGTTGACTCTGTTGCTCTCTTCACAGATGCTGTCAGACCTGCTGAGTTTCTCCAGTACCTTCTGTTTTTAGAATCTATTAACGTCAAGGGATAAACACTGACAAGAGCAGCTGGGTGAACTCACCTAGTATAGGCTCATGCGATCTTTAACTCCACGTGAGGCAGACATAGTTTAATTATGTAACATCAAAAGAAAAATCTCCAAACTGAAAATCAGTTTCCAGTGACACTGACTCATAAAAAGACAGCTCTCACCTGTATCGAGAGTGTTGAGGATATGTTGCTCATGACCTTCACAGACAGCTGCCCTGATCAGAGGCCAGAGGCTGTTGTCTCTGCGATTCAGCAGTGTACTCTGGACTTTATGTTGAGCCTGTTTAAGGAAGAGCTGCTGTCGCCAGGCAAGCTCAGCTTGCTGGTCCAGGCAGTTCAGGACTTCCCTCAATGATAGACGCCAAGCTGACTGCCACTTGCTCAGGAACCGTCCTTTCTCCGATCTCAGAAACCACAGCACATCCTCCATCCCAATGGGTTCCGATGTATGGAGGATTGGAAAGAGCTGAGCATTTAGCAGGCACCGGTCACCTTCAGGAATGCTGGGATCCCACAGCTCCTCCTTCCTAAAAAAACCAGAGATCTTTGATTCAGAGACTTGCATTTTTCCCTTAAAACTTCTTTAGGCTGGTTTGGAGGACGGGATAGTGACAGTGATAAGTGACCCTGGACACTACTGTGTGTATACACACAAATTAAAAGCAGGAGGAGGCCACTCAGCCCCTCAGTCTGCTTTGTTATTCACTCAGATCATGGCTGATCTGATTACACCACATTCCAGCCTGCCCCTTTAATCTTTCAACCCCTAGGTTATGAAGAATCTATTGAATTCTTCTTTAAAAGTATTTAAAGATTCCATCACCTTTTGAACAAGACAATCCCAAAGACACTCAACACTCAGAAAAAAAATTCTTTTCATCTCAGCCTTAAATAACCCCTTATTTTTAAACGGACTCCACATTTCAGATTGTCCCAGAAGAGGAAACATCCTTACCACATGCATTCTGTCAAGACCCCTGAGGATTTTGTATATTTCAAACAAGTCACCTCTCACACTTTTAAACTGTGTGAATTCTGGTGGAAGAAGTGAACCTTAACATTACCCCTGAATAGCCCAGTCCTCATTGTCCTGGTCTCCCCATCTATCCCACTGCAACACCTCAAGGAGGAAC
Source organism: Rhincodon typus (assembly GCF_021869965.1). Taxonomy (NCBI): domain Eukaryota; kingdom Metazoa; phylum Chordata; class Chondrichthyes; order Orectolobiformes; family Rhincodontidae; genus Rhincodon; species Rhincodon typus. The sequence continues at coordinate 58,114,339 of NC_063346.1, forward strand.
TGCACTGGCCTTAAAGCTTACTGAAATAGCAGATGTCTTTCTCCTTTTTATTAAAATGAAGGGTAAATTCTACTTTTTGGACTAAGCACCACACTGTGCATATGAGAAACCTGCATTAACTCTCTCTGATCTTTTCACCCTGCCTTTGGGAACACAGTTGGACTTCCCTTTACACATTGGGGTAACGACGGTCCAGTGGTATTATTGCTAGATTACTAATCCAGAAGTAAGATCCAAATAATGTTCAGAGGACCTGGATTCGAATCCCACCATAGCAGATGGTGGAATTTGAATTCAATAACATCAGTGGAATGTGTAAAACTGTAAAAACCCACCTGGTTCACTAATGTCCTTTAGGGAAGGAAATTGCTGTCCTTATCTGATCTGACCTACACGTGACTTCAGATCCACAGCAATGGGAATGACTCTTAAGTACCCTCTGGGCAATTGTGGAGGGATAATGCATGCTGGCCTAGCCAGTGATGCCCACAACCCATGAATTAAAAGGAAATCTACAAGCCAAGAGGTAGAATTCAGTAGAATGAGGATATGGGAGTGCACCTTCCAACTGAGGGTACCAAAGATGTATTTAACTCAGTAAAGTACACTGAGAATACAAAGCTAATAGATTAACATTCATCTTCCACTAAAAACAAAAGAACTCTTTATTCTACTCAATTTACATTCAGATCAGGAAGGTTCAAGCTCAGACTGTACTGATCTCAGCCAACAGGGAGTAAGGAGCGTATAATGGCTTCTGTGCTCTACATTTAGGGAGGCAAGTCTAATGCAGGACTTGCTGTTACTTGCTATCCAGTAGTGGGATGAATGAATATATAGGTGAGGACAGGACCAGGACCAGCTTTGAGGTCCACAAATAGCCTTTGATCACACATATTCAATGGTTACTTGTTAAGATAGCATTGAGCATCTGTGAAACTCTACCAAGAACTCAAAGTTTTAAGAATGGAAGGGGCATGAGGATAAAAGAAAACTTGTCCAGGGAATAAGGACTAGAAAAGGGAACAGTAACAGCAATATAGAGAAAGACCAAGGCAGTGACACTGTCAAATGTTAAATGACCTCCTTCTGTACTGAATGATTCTACGTCTAGAATTTCCAACACTTTCGTCAATAGTGCACAGGAGCTCAGGGAAGCACAGAGCAGCCTTACTTTATTCCTGTCCTTGAAAAAAACGTGGCCCATGGAATGTTCAGGAAGGTGGAAGAATCATTGGCGAAAGGCACCTGTTAGAAAAGAATACAGTGTGATTCATTCCATGGCTCAGAAACGGCAGTGGAAAGGGATGTGAGATGTCCAGACAGGGCTGGACGCATGTTGAGCAGGTTAAGTCCATGTAGATCCAAAGCTGAAATATCAATGGGCACTGCGATTGATTACATCAATGTGCAGCACACTTAGTCAGGTTCAAAACCACAATAATGCAGCTGTAGCCCTTCAGACCCAGGAGTGAAATCTCCACTGTTCCAAATACATTCTTAATTCTTCCTTGTGGCTACCTCTGACTATCCCAATCTATATGAAGTTGAAAGTCAGTCATAATTAACATACTGCCTTTTTAACATACCCTCAAGCATTGTGCTTAGCTGAGATGCTCTTCATGGTTTAACGGCTCACTGTCTTTCTCATTATTTCAGTTCAGGCAAGACAGATTTGGTGAGGCTCCATAGCGGTGAGGCTGACATTTATGGCACTATGTACTAGCGAGAGGTAGTTCCTTCAGCACAGCAGTGGAAAGGGATAAGGGGTGAAGCTACAAATAAAGCTGGACAATATCATTATTACATTAGGATATTATCAAGCTGGAGAGGGTTCAGAAGAGATTTACAGGATGTTGCCGGGTATGGAAGGTTTCAGTTATAAAGAAAGGCTAGATAGGCTGGGACTTTTATTGCTAGGGTGTCGGAGGTTGAGAAGCAACGTGATAAAACTTATAAAATAATGAGAGGCATGGGTAGAGTTAATGGTAGTTGTCTTTTCCCTAGGATGGAGAATTTCAAGACTAGGGGGCACATTTTTAAGGTGAGAGGAGAGAGATTTAAAAAAGAAATGAGGCAAACTTTTTTACACAGAGGGTGGTTTGTGTGTGGAATGAACTTCCTGAGGAAGTGGTGGATGTGTGACAACATTTAAAAGACATTTGTATAAGTACCTAAATAGGAAAGGTTTGGAGGGATACAGGCCAGGAACAGGCAGGTGGGACTAGTTTAGTTTAGAATTATGTTCGCCATGGACCGAAGTGTCTGTTTCCATGCTGTATGACTCTATGACTGGTCCTAAATTGGAGCACTGAGATGGGCTGGTTAGAAAGGTCAGCAAGAGGACTAGAGCATGCTCCAGGCTGTAATGGGCAAGGACGAGAAAGGGTCTAGATTGGTCAAAAATTGCTAAAGGTTCTCAATCGCAGCCCTTTTATTCTTCCTTGGGAGTGAGCATCGCTGGCAAGGGAATTTATTGCCCATCCCTGACTGCCCTTGAGCTTAGTGACTTGTTGGGGCCAATTCAGTGGCTGTTTAAGAGTCACTCTATTGTTGTGGGTCTGGAGTCACATGTAGGCGAGATCACAGATGAAGGACATTATTGAATTAGATTTTTATTTAATGACAATGAACAATGGTTGCCATTAGACTGGCTTCTAATTCCAGATTTTATTGAATCCAAATTTCACCATCTGCCATGCTGGGATTCAAACCTATGCTCCCAGAACATTGGGCTGCAGCTCTGGATTACTAGTTCAGTGACAATACGATTGGGCTATCATCGCCTCTAAAAATAGATATCTGACTTGCCCCCAAGACTTTCCACTGATCAGGAGAGTGAATTTTTGCAGCTGATGATGGAAACTAAATGAACAAACAGACAGATGCAAGTTAGCACTTTGACTCGTGCAGTAGACCATCCCAGTCTGAGTCCCATCAGTTGGACTGGTTTCAGCAAACCCTCAGCTCAAAATTGTTTTGAGCCATGCTTTACTGAGAATATGAGCTGATAGTAGCATTAACATGGCAACAAGGCATTTAGGACCTTAGTGAACAACAAACAGGGCTTGTTAAGTACTTAAAAATAATGGAGAGTACTGACAAACTTTTAGCTTTGCAACTCATGGCATTTCTCTGAATCATCCTTTTTCCAACAAGTTTTGGGTCACTGAATGTGAGATAAGTAACAATACTGCTTTGATTTGGAGGAAAGCTGGAAACATTCATCTGTACTTCAAAGCAAGACTCTTTCTCCTCAGACAGCAACACAGACACATGAGCTCAAATGCAAGATAACTTCAACAGGCAACACTGGTAGTGTCACTGGACTAGTAATCTCGAGGTACAGGCACAGATTTAAGCCTGCCATGGCAGCTGGTGGAATTTAAAATAAATCAAAACCTGGAATTGAAAGATCGTGTCAGTAATCATGACTATAGGATAATCATTGATTGTCATACATTGACTTCTTTTACTGGGGGAAGTCTGCCATCTTTACCATGCATGACTACAGATCCAAAGCAATGTGGTTGACTCTCAACTGCTCTCTGAAATGGCTGAGCAAATCACAACGCAGGCCCTACCAGTGGCACACACACCCCATGAAAGAATCATTTGTAAAATAAATTGGCACTAAATGGGTCAATTGAATGCACGCAGCAGTTGAAAATACGTGTTGTAGATGTGGGCAATCTCCGGAACGTGACAGATAGTTGGAAAGAATAGAGGGAACTTTACTTTTTATCCAAGTGCTCCGTGACATTGAATATTATAATTGCTGACGTTCTTCATCTTCAAACACTGTAGGATTCTTCACGTTAACTGACTAGCACATACAACACCTGCAGATCATCCTGATGTCCTGTGATGCTGAAAATCTTCAGTTTTAGGTCCCGCAGCCTGATGTGGTGTCCCTGGATGATTACACCATAGAGCTGGTACTGGCAGAGGATAGGTGATGACATCAAGTCCACTCCCGAAAGAAGACAGCCAGACCTTACATGAATGGACCCCTGGCAAAAATTAAATAATCAGGTTAAGAAACATCCTTCAGAAATGCAATGAAAACTGCAGGCTCAATGTCAGAATTTCCAAAGCAATCTCAAATAGGCAACTTATTGATCCAATTTGTCTCCTCTCTGTTTCTTCTCTCCCCAAAGTGCTGAATCACACTGTGACATCATTCCCTGTGTGTTGATGATCTCCTGTTTAACCAACATGGTCAATCTCCACATCCAAGCTGAAATACTGAGGGTTAAAAAACTTCCTGATCCTGGCGAGAGAGGACAGGAGAGCTTGCAACTATGTCCTAACTGTTTCAGACAGCTGCATCCTTTAGCAGAAGTCAAAGGGTAGCAGTGCAGCGATGGAGCCCTGATTGATTTATCTTAGGGATACTGGCACCAACTGTGACACCTTTAGAAAGGTTGTGGGTTCAAGTCCTCATCCAAGTCACTGATATAGGTTGTCAATGGTTGAGGCTTTAGTACTGATCCCTGTGGCACTCCACTTGCCAATTGAAAAATGACCCATTTCTGCCTCATCTCTGTTTTCTGTTAGCTAGACAATCCTCTATCTATGCTAATACATCATCTCCTATGTAATGAGTTCTCTTTTTGTGTAGTAACCTTTGACGTGGCACCTTGTCAAATGCCTCTGGAAATCCAAGTTCACTACATCTATAGATTCCCTTTCATCCATGTTGCTTGTCACTTCCTCAGAGTACACTAATAAATTAGTCAAACACAATTTCCCTTCCACAAAATGATGCTTTCTCTGCCAATTGCAATGAAGTTTCTAACCCCTTTAATAATGGATCCGAGCATTTTCCAAAGGTTAAAATTATAGTTGCCTGCATTTTGTCTCCCACCTTCTTTGAACAGCTGCTATTTGCTACTTTGCAGTATGACAAGACCTTTGCAGAGCCTAGGGAACTTTGCAAAATTAAAAAGTGCATCCATTTTCTCAGTAGTTATTCCTTAAAGTCCTAGGCTGAAGTCCATCAGGAACTGAGGTCTCTTTAGCCTTCAGTTCTAATAACTTTCTCACTACCCTTTCTTTGGTGGTAGAACTGTTTTATGCTTCTCCAATCTTTTTACCTCTTGACTTACACTGATTCCTGGGATGTTGTTTGTGTCTTTCACAGTAAAATCTTTGTTCAATTCACCTGCCATTTCCTTATTTTCCATTATTAATTCTCTAGGCTTGCTCTCGAGGGGACCAATGTTCACTTTTTTATTACTTTCTTTTTTAAATACCTGTAGAAACTCTTATTCTCTACTTGTTATTTCTAACCAACTCTCCCTCTCTCCAGATCATAAAGTTGTGTGTTTATCTTTAATCTAATCTTCCTTAGTTGGCCATTTATGGTATGTCTTTCCCTGTACTCTTTTATTCACACTGGATCATATCTTTGCTGAGTGTTTTGTATCTTCTGAAATGTCTATCACTGCATCTCTACTGACTGACCCCTTAACGCTATTTCCCAGTTCACTTTAACCAGCTCCATCTTCATTCATTCACAATTGCCCTTTCTTAAAAGCTTATAACACTAGTATTCAATCCTCTCTCCTCTCCCTTAAACTGAAAAGAGAAATTCAATCATATTATGATTATTGCAACCTAGGGTTGAGTTCATTAATTTTAGGGCCTAAACTCTCCCATGTCCCAGCACCCTACCCCACACACCGGGTCTTGTTACCACATAGCCTGCCATTACACACTACCTGTTGTTAGTCACTAACAGTCCCCATTAACAACTATTCACCCTCCCAGCCTCATTGTTAATAACTTCTTTGTCTGTTGAACTGTCTTTCTCTCTCTTTGGGCTCTAGCCTATCGTTTACTCCCTACCCCACCCACCTCCCTATTTTTCTGCATATAAACTTATGTTTTCCCAGCCACCATCAGTTCTGAGGAAAGGTCACCGGACCCGAAATGTTAACTCTGTTTTTTCCTTCACGGATGCTGCCAGACCTGATGAACTTTTCCAGCAACTTTGTTTTTATTCATTAATCCTATCTCATTGTACATTTTCTCTAGTAAACCCTGCTCTCTGGCTGGTTCTAGAACATGCTGATCTAAGAAACTGTCCTGAAAACACTATGAATTAATATTCCAGCTACCTTCGACAATCTGTTTCATCCAATCTGTATGTTGATGAAAATCGCTATGATTATCATTGTACCTTTCTCAGAGGCCTTCATTATTCCTTCCTGTATATCCTGCCTACAGTGTAATTATTCGAGGGCCCATTGACTACTCCCTTAAGTAACTTCCTATCTTTGCTATTTCTTATCTCTAATCAAATGGACTTTCTACATCTTAATGTTTAGAACTAAGGTCATCCCTCTCTATTTCACTAATGTCATCCTTAATTAACAGAGCTATTCCTCCGCCTTTGCTTAGCTTCCTGTTCTTCATGAAAGTCATGTACCCTTAAGTATTCAGGTCTCAGCTTTCAGTGTCTTGCAGCCATATCTCTGTAATGATTATCAGATCATAAATATTTAGTTTTATTTGAACTGACAATTCAACTGCTACGCGCATTCAGATGCAGAGACTTTATGAACAAGGAACAAGTATAGATTACTCAGCCCTCAAAGCCTGCTCTGTCATTCAATTAGGTTGTGCCCAATATGATTTTAACCTCAACTCTACATTCCTGCAATAATTTTTCATCCATTGGTTTTGATTTAAGGCATGATTATATTGGATGGAATAGGGATTTGCTTGAATTTCTGCCAGTTTCACACTACGTAGAAAGCAGGACTACAGAGCAGGAGACTGGGTTTAACATTTTCATCATTAGAGGGTAGCTACTTAAAATAGAAGTGACAATTTGTGATCTAGAGAAATAGATCAAAAAGACGTGGGGTGTTGATAATTCAAGATTCTGAGTCTTCTTCAACTCTACTTTTGCAGTAGGGAGTCTATTTATTTAAATAAGTCTCATCTATCTACTCATTCCTCCCCAATTTTCTGTTCTTGTGGAAAAAGGGTTTGCATTTATATCGTGCTTACCACAAACTGAGAACATCCCAAGTGAAACCCTTCATATAATGCCACTTCTGTAATTTAAGAAAAATGGCAACCAATTGCACACCGTAAGCTCCCACAAACAGCAAAGTGATAATGACCTGATAATCTGCTTTAGTGATAACGGTTAAGAAATATATAGTGACCAGGATCAGACAGAATTTTCTATTTTCAGTCAAAAAGGCATTCTGGGCCTCAGTTTAATTTCTCACTGACTGCAGTGAGCTTCAGAGGTCAGGTCCCTCCTACCCTTTCTCAATGCTTGCACTTTTGAGAAAGTTCAGTGTTTTGGAATAAGCAACACCAACTCTGGATGAATTTTGCTTTAAATCAGGAGTAAAACAAAATGACAGCCCTTTTGCAATGTGTTGTGCAGTCCGAGGTCATCTACCTGAGCACAAATCAGCAGGTTTGATATCTGTGACCTTCCTGGTCTGTGCCCTTCAACTAATGATTTCATCTGGATCCTAGGCTCCACCTGCCTTAGAGCTGAAAGGTTAACTGACTAGCTGAGGGCTCCAGTGCCCCATTTCAAGAACCTATTAGCAGAAGCTTAGATCTCCTACACTTTCTTCGCCTTTTCCGTCACTTCGTATATCTGGTCTCCATATTACAAACAGAATAAAATACTGAAGAAAATGCAAAAAGTAAAGTTACAATGTTGATACCAGAACGGAGAGGATCCAATGCAAGAATAAATTAACAGGCTGATAAGAAAAGGCTGAGCGGTAATTTGATAAGCAGTATTTAAAATTTTGAAGATTTTGTTCGGGTAGACATAGAGAAAATGTTCCCATCAGTGGGGAATTTGAACCTAGGAACTTTAAAGACAGGATAGTCAATAATAGATTGAATTGGGAATTCAGGAGAAACCTCATTACCTTTAGAAATTATAATGTAAAACTCAGTGCCACTTATAGAAAATACAACAGACACATTCAAGGGGAACTGGATAAGTACGCAACCCGGAATGGAATGCAAGGATATGCTGAAGAACTAAGGTGGGGAGAGGTCTGTGCAGCAGAAATCTGGCAGGCCAAATAGCCTGTTCCTACACTATAAATTCTACCTAATTCAAATATATGTGAATAAATAGAGAGTGAAATAATTGGGAATTAGACACAGGAGCATTTTTCTTTGTGAACAAGTGGAGAGACTCAGCCACAGTCTTGGGTTTACCTGCAGGTGGCAGTGTTGGACAACACTATTTGGCTGAATCGAGATCTCCCCATCCAGCAGGCTGTTGATGACAGAACAGTCCTCACGCACGAGAACAGGATGCTTCAACAAGAACCAAACAAATCACACAAGATCAGAAGCTTCATCCTATTTTGTTTTGTATCAAATAGAACACAATGGCTGTAAACTACACAACGAATCCCAAACAGTTGAATTTCAGCACAGCTATCAATATCTTCAATGATGATTTGTATTTACATGCTGACTGCAATAATGTAGTGAAATATGGCAAGGTGCTTCACAGGAGCTTAATCAATGAAAGGTGATATTAGGTCAGATTGCCCACAACTTGATAAAAGAGGCAGGCTTTAAGCAAAGTCTTTTAAGAGAGATATAATGAGGGTTCAGGATTAAATTCCAGACCTTCAGGTTTTGAAAAAAAAGGCAAGGGCTACAAATGGTGGAGAGACATCCAGGAGAATTCTGGAAGAGGCGGTGGTTTTGATTTGGGAGAGGGGTAAAGAGGCTATTTTGTTGCTACTCGAGTGTGGACTAATCTGCCTTCTGTGCTGGCTCCTCCTTCTGGTGACAAGGAGGAAAAGGGAAGGGACCAGAATCAATCGTCCCAGATATAGGAGTGGGAGACAGCAAGGTCATCCTTTGACCAAGTGTGGAGTTGGGGGAGTTGCAATTGTTGTATTTTGAAGCTGGTGCAAAAGCCAAAGCAAAAATTGGTTAGTTTCAATTGCAGAGTGAACAAGATGACGACTTTGCTATGTGTCCGTACAGCGTCTTGCGTTCACAGGGTGTAGTTGCCTCTGACTAGGCCAGCACTTACAGCTTATCCCTGGTTGCCCTTCAGAAAGTGGTGGTGAGCTGCCTTCTTGAACAGCTGCAGTCCACGTGCTGTGAGTTGACCCACAATACTGTTAGAGAAGGAATTCCAGGTCTTTAACCCAGTGACAGTGAAGGAACACCAATATATTTTTCCAAGTCAGGATGGTGAGTGGCTTGGACGGGAACTTGTAGGTGGTGGTGTTCCCATGCATCTGCTGCCCTTGTCCTTCTAGATGGAAGCAGTCACAGATGTGGAAGGTGCTGTCTAAAGAGCCTTGGTAAATTTCTGCAGTGAGTTGTGTAGACGGTGCAGACTACTGCTAACAAGGAATATTAAAAAGGAGTAGGCCATTCAGTCCCTTGATTCTGTTCTGCCATTCAATGAGATTGTGGCTGATCTAACTCCATATACCCTAACTCTAACCCTACCACCTTTGGTTCATATGCTTTAATATCTTTACTTAATAAGAAATTATCAGTCTCAGATTTAAGATTAACTGAATGTCAGTGGTGGAAAGAAGGAATGTCGATTGGCCTTGGAAAGAGGAGAGTAAATCAGCATACAAAGACGCTACTTACATTGGTGAGGAAATCCAGATCAAAAAGACACAATCTTTATTTAATAGACAAGCTCCTTAGGGATGAAACAAAAAAAATCACACAAAGAGGAATGGAATGATGAAGCTCTCCTTCTGAATATGCCACAGATGCTGAGTCAATTGATATTTTTATGATTGATACTGGTTCAGGCTATCAAGGGACACGGGAGCAGCTATTTGAAGGTCAGTCCACATTTAGACAGTGGCAGTCTTTTAAAAGTAATATAGTGGGAATTTAGGGCCAGTGTGTGTTTCACCAACTGTGAAGGGTGAAGGCAGGAAGTCCAAGGGACTTTGGATGTCAAGGGATATTCAGAATTTGATAAAGAAAAAGAAGGAAGCACATGTTAGATACAGTGCATTAAAAACAGGGGAGGCCTTTCAGGAGTACAAAGTGTGTAGGAAGTTGCTTAAAAAGAAATTAAGAGGGCAAAGAAGGGCCATAAAATACCTTTGGCAGATAGAATTAAGGAAAACCCCAAGACATTCAATAAGTGTATTAAGAGCAAGAGGACTACCAGAGGCCTATTAGAGACCAAACGGGCAATCTGTGCAAGGATACGGGAGCAGCCTTAAATAAATATTTCTCAACTGTGTTCACAAAGGAGAAAGGCATTATAGTTGGAGACTTCAATTGGGATTGTGAGGTTCTCGAGCAGGTTAAGATTAATAAGGAGGATATATTAGAAGTTTTAGTGGGCATAAAGATGCATAAATCCTGAGGACCTGATGAGCTGTATCCCAGGCTGTCATGGGAGGCAAGGGAGGAGGTAGCTGGGGCTCCGGTGGAGATACTTTGCTGGCCACAGGTGAAGTGCCAGATAACTGGGAGATAGTTAATGTACTTTCTTTGTTCGAGACGGGCAGCAGGGATAGGACTGGTAATTACAGACCAGTTAATTTGACATCAATGGGAGGAAATTATTGGAAAAAATTCTGAGGGACAGGTTAATCAACACTTGGAATGGCAGCAGTTGATCAGGGATAGTCAGCACGGATTTGTTAGAGGGAGATCGCCTCTGACAAATTTAATTGGGTTTTTTGACTAAATCTATTGATGGAGGTGGTGATGTTGTTTACATGGGCTTCAGTAAGCCCTTTGACACAGTCCCACATGGAAGGCTGGTCCAAAAGGTAGCAGTCCATGGGGTCCAAAGGCAAGTTGGTAAACTGGATTCAAAACTGGCTTGCAAACAGGAGGCAAAGGGTGATGGTAGAAGGTTGTTTTGTAATTGGAAGCTTGTGATCGGTGGTGTACCACAGGGATTGGTGCTGGGATCCTTGCTGCCTGTTATGTATATTAATCTCGTGGGTTTGAATGTAGAAGGTATAATTACTATGTTTGCACGAAAATTGGTGGTGTTGTTGATAGGAGGATGATCTCAGGCTACAGTCATATTGATCAGCAGATGAAATTTAATCCTGGTAAGTGCTAGGTGATGCATTTTGGTAGTCTAATAAGGGAAGGATATGATAAGAGTAGGTCCCCAGGGAGTACTGACGAACAAAGGGACTTTGGTGAACAAATCCACAGATCCCTGAAGGTGCCAGCACAGCTAGATAGGGTGGTTAAAAAGGCAAAAGAGATGCCTGCCTTCATTAGTCAGGGCACAGAATGTAGGAGCAGGGAAGTCTTGTTACAACTTTATATAACATTGATTAGGCCACAGATGGAATACTCTGTGCAGTTCTGGTTGCCACACTTTCAGAAGGATATGACTGCACTGAAGAAGGTACAGAGGGGATTCACCAGGATACTGCCTGGGATGAAAAGTCTCAGTTATGAGGAGAGACTGGATAGGTTGAGTTTGTCTTCCCTAAAGCAGAAGAGGCTGAGGGGGGATCTGGTTGAAGTGTACAAAATTATGAGGGGCACAGATAGGCTAGATCATAAGAACCTTTTCTGTATGGCAGACATGTCTAAAACTTGGGGGGCTAAGTTTAAGGTGAGGACCAAGTGGTTTAGAGGAGATTTGAGAAAAAACATTTTCACCCAGGAGTGGTAGGAATATGGAATATGCTGCCTAGGAGGGTGGTGGAGGCTACTACTCTAACAACATTTACGAAGCATCTGGACGAGCACTTAAAATGCCAGGACATAATAGGACCAAGTGCAAGTAAATGGGACGAGCGGAGTTTAGTGTTTGTTGCTTGCCATAGACATAATGGGCCAAAGGGCCTGTTTCTATGCTGTATGACTCTATGGATTAAAGTGAGAGAGGCTATTGAGTTTAAATGGAGTTAATGTATAGATTAGCCTTGAATGAACTGAGTACCATACTATGGTGCCTCTACTCACTAGGCGCGGGGTGAGTTTGAATTATGTACCCTAATAACCGAAGATACCTAGGCTGCTTCAAGAGGGTGATGGGAGGGAGGGTGGGTGATGGGAGGGGGGGTCAATACGTAGCTGTATTGTTGGTAGGTCCTATAGTATGGAAGTGGGTGTTACGTACTGTCAGCTCAGAATGGACAATGTGGCGGGCCACGAAACAGCTCGACATGCTGCCCCTCCGGGTCAAGTTCCGTATGTGATCATCTGCCGACAAGCTCATGTAGTCATAGCAACCATCAGCTATGTAGGCTGCAAAGCATAACAAACATTACCATGTCAGCCCTGGCTCAGTTAGTAGCAACCTGACCTCTTGAATCAAATGGCATAGAGTTCAAATCCCACTGTAGAGACGAGCAAATGTGTAGCTGAACCATACAGACAAGCAGAGGCCCAGAGTGCAGTTGGACCATACAGGCGAGGAAATGCCTAGAGTAGAGTTGGACCATAGAGACTAGGAGAGTGTCATGTCTCATGGTTCGTATACACAAATGAGACATGCTCATAATATCGTCTTCATATTACAGCACGTGTATAAAGCCCTCATACGCCATCTTACCAGGGATCACTGAAAGCATGCAAATTGAAGCAATGCGGCTCTTTGTGACTGAATAGCTTAATGTGAACCTACACACTGATGTGTCTGTAAACGTTATATTTGTGTTTGTGAGCTACAGTAAATGTCTGCTGGATTCATTAATACCACGTTATCCATGTTCAATTTCTTACTTTAGGAGTTGCTTTAGGTTAAAAAATCTTGAAGGCAAAACTCACATCTTTAGAGGCCCATAGTGGAGCTGAACCATACAGGCATATTTTTGTCTGTCAGTATGTAACTGGGGAGAGGTAATATCTGAAAAGTTAAACTGTAGTTCAGTAATTATACTTAGGAATTCAAACATAAGATTGCAGCCATCACTCACCTACAGTGACAGGAATCCCACGGAGCTCCTGCCACAGCACAGCTCTGGCACTCCTCATGATGGCCATATCAGTGCTATCAGTTATGCTGGGCTTTGCAATATCACTGCTCTGCAGAATCCGACTTGCTCTGTTCACAAAGATGTCTTCAGAAGTATGGCGTGCCATGCAAAGCAAGATGTCAAAGAAAATAGACAGCTGTTGGGAGGGAAGAACGTATATCAAGCAATAGAGGCAAAATTGACAGCTGGATTTTTCAGCAAAAAACCTTTTAAATTATACACCAAGGCATAGGGTTAGGGTTAGGATTAGGAAATTTCCTCTCAAGGTAATGACTAATGTTGGGGCACAAACCTGTTGGTCACCCTCTAAACCAGTGTACACACTTCAACCAAAGAATTGGACCCTGCATCAATGTGCCAAGCACTGGTACCTTTCTGCAAGCTTCTCAGCTACGGCTTTGTGCATAACAGTGCTCACTTCTATGTCAGATTCATGAGATCGAGTCCCATTCCATAGACCTGAGCGCATAATCCAGGCTGACACCCCAGTGCAGTTTTGAGATGAGTACTGCGTTGTCAAAGATGTCATCTTTCAGATGGGAAGTTAAACTGATTCGTCAGTTGGCTATAGGTTCAGTTATTGAGTGCACTCAAGGATGGTAGAGGAGTCAACACTTCCGTTAATACTAGATGAGACTGAAAGATACTCCTGTCATTTAGATGCTTGTAGGACGTGGGTGACATTGGCAATGCCAGCATTTATTACCCACTCCTAGTTATCCTCAGAAGATAGCAATGGGCTTGTCTTGCTGCAGTCCCCTGTTCTGAAAGCAGACTTCCTGGGCCGCTAAGATTTTAAAAGTACCTGAATGGGACGAGTCCCCGAGTCCAGACCCATATAGGTACAGGAGTCCAGAGGAGGAGTGACGTGTGTGGCCAGGAGTTTCTCAGCAGTCTCCCATGAGAAGAACACAATACCGGATACCTGGAGGAACATGAAGCAACCATGGACTGAGATGAGACTTTTATTCTTTCCCAAGCTGCAATTTATGAACGTACTGTACATTTGATTCATATTCCCTCTATGCTCCTGTTGTAAAGCATATTCTCATTCAAATATCTGGTTCCTTATTCAGTAATTACTCTTCCTGTTGGCCTCAGTGAGCCATTATTCATCTGCAGCAACAACACACTGTCCTAACTTGGGACGTAGAGTGGAGACCAATGGCTGACATTGCTCCATTTGATGGTCCTATTCGGAGATGGGTCATCCCGCTAGAAATCACTCATGACCAGAGTAAAGTGGAGGTAGAATACCAAATAAGTAGTGTTTCATCTGTGGTTAAAACCTGGGAGCAGGTGTCAGGAAGACAGTTACTGGACTGTAAAAGGCTATGTAAGTGTGCAAATATTCCTGCATGGCATCCTTACTGCTCTGTGCCCATCAGAACAAAGAGATTGCTTCAATCTCAGTTTTGGAAGTTTCATTGACACTCAGCATCCACTATTTTTTAGGGGAATGAGTTCCAGATGTCCACTCCCCTTTATGTGAAAATGTGATTAATGCAGCATGGAAACAGACCCTTTAGTCCAACTCATCCATGCTGACTAGATATCCTCAGTAAATCTAGTCCCATTTGCCAGCGTTTGGCCCATATCCCTCTAAACCCTTCCTATTCATAGACCCATCCTTTTAAATGTTAGAAATGTACCAGCCTCCACCACTTCCTTTGGCAGCTCATTCCATACACGCACCACCCTCTGCGTGAAAAATTTGCCCCTTAGGTCCCTTCTAAATCTTTCCAATCTTACCTTAAACCTATGCCCTCTAGTTCTGGATTCCACTACCCCAGGGGAACGATCTTGGCTATTCATCCTATCCATACCCCTCATGATTTTATAAGCCTCCATAAGGTCACCCCTCAGCCTCCAATGCTCCAGGAAAAGTAGCCCCAGCCTGTTCAGCCTTTCCCTGTAGCTCAAATCCTCCAACCCTGGCAACATCCTTATAAATCTCTTCTGAACCCTCTCAAGTTTCACAACACCCTCCCTATAACAGGGAGATCAGAACTGCATGTAGTATTCCAAAAGTCCACCCAAATAACTTCCCTAGATGTACTCCCAGGAATATCCTCCCTAAGTACAGCTGTAATGTTATCCCTAATCAAAAATGCCACTCCACCTCATCTCTTGCCCCTCTTTCTATCCTTCCTATAACATTTATTACCCTGGAACATTAAGCTGCCAGTCCTATCCATTCCTGAGCCACGTTTCTGTAATTGCTATGATATCCCAGTCCCATGTTCCCAACAATGCCGAGCTCATCTGCCTTACCTATCAGGCTCTCACATTGAAATAAATGTAGTTTAATTTATCAGTTCTACCGTGTTCTCTGCTTTTTTCCTGCCTGTCCTGACTGTTTGACTTATTCCTTTTCCCAACTGCACCAGTCTCAGACTGATCACTTTCCTCATTATCTCCCGGAGTCCTCCCCTCGCCCTTACTAGTTTAAATTCTCCCGAGCAGCTATAGCAAATCTCCCTGCCAGTATATTAGTCCCCTTCCAAATCAGGTGCGATCTGTCCTTCTTATACAGGTCACTTCTAAACCAGAAGAGATTCCAGTGATCCAAAAATGTGAGCCCCTGCACCAGTGCCTCAGCCACACATTCATCTGCACTACCCTTCTATTCCTACTCTCACTTGCTTGTGGCACCAGGAGTAATCCTGATATTACTACCTTCGGGGATTTCCTTTTTAGCTTTCTGCCTAATTTTCTATATTCTCTCTTTAGCACCTTGTCCTTTTCTCTTCCTATGTCATTAATTTCAATGTGTACAACAGCCTCCTGTTGGAGGGAGAATATTCTGCACCCTCTCTAAGATATCCTTGATCCTGGCACCTGGGAGGCAACACACCATTGTGATGTCTCGTTGTTGGCTGCAGAAATGTCTGTCTGTGCCTCTGACTAGACAGTCCCCTATCACAATTGCTTACTTGGAACCTGATGTACCCCACGTTACAGTACAGCTAGTCTTGGTACCAGAAACTTGGCTGTTGGTGCTACATTCCCCTGAGAGTCCATCACCCCCTGCATTTTCCAAAACAGCATACTGTTTGAGATGGGGATAGCCACAGGAGACTCTTGCACTACCTGCCTACCTGCCTTACCCTTCCTGAAGGTAACCCATCTACTTGACTGTATCTGCAGATTTTCTCCCTTCCTGAAACTGCCATCCATCACATCCCTTAGCTCCTGTGAATTCCTCATTGCCTCTAATTGCCAGTCCAGCCGATCCATGCACTCCAATAAGATTTGTAACCAAACACACTTCCTGCAGACATAATTATCAGTAAGATGGAAACTCACCCTAATCTCGCATATTCGATAGGAAGAGCACATCACTCTACTAAAGGCCATCTTTGCATCTTAATAATCTACAGACTCAGAAAAAAGCACAGTCTTACTGCTCTAAAAACACTGTTCCAGGATAATTTAGTATCTATGTTTTATATTTTAAGCTTAGTCAAGAGGCAGATCTGAATAAAACATATAATCTAAAAGAACCTTCTCTACCCATACTGTAGATGGGCAAAAAAAAGTATGGTTACACTTTTAAAAAATGCCACTAAGCTGCTCCCTTGCTGTGAGCTCTCCCACATAAGCTTCTTCAAGGTCAGCTGTGAATTTCACTGTTTGTTTATTCTTCTTAGAACAAACTCCAATGTCCAGTGATACTTGAAGTTAAAGGGCAGAGGCAGTCAGCTGTGCAAGTTCACTGCTGGGTCAGACAGCTGTGCAGTTTTTTTCTGTTTTTTCACCTGCCCCATGGTATCTGCCTTGGTCTCTCTTCCTCCTTTCTTTAAAGTGTGTGTTGTTTTGATTTTTTTTAAAGTTCCAAAACAATGCAACAGCTTATAAGACAGTAATTACTGCTCTAAAAATTCGAGGAAATCGGCTACAACACTGAAAATACCTCAAAAAAGGAGCAGCTCTTACAGCCACAACTTTTTCCCGTCCTCCATCTATAATCTGGCTCGAATCTTAAGATCATGCCAAGTTCTGGATTCTCTTACCAGAGAAAACAGAGGAGCGTATTGTTTGGAAAGAAGAGGCTATATACCATATACTAGCACTAAAGACGAAAATCTAACGTATTCAGCACACAGCACTGAATAGTTCAATGAAAGCTCCACTGAACTGTCCAATATGAGCAGAGTTATGATGAGGCTTGAACCCAATGTATGCACAGAGTGTAGGTGCTTCAGGTCATATCAGATCTTCAGAAATACTGTGGGCAACTCAAAACACATTATTGATCGTCTGATGTCCACACAGCAAAGATGACTGCTTTACCATCAGAAGTAGAAACTATGGCTGATTTTCACCATTTCAACACCAATTATTTTCCTCAACTGTCATTATTGATTGTCTTATCAAAAGAACATCTTAAATGCCCATATTTAAAGTCCCTAACACCTCTACCTTAATTGCACCAGCCACAGAACTGAAAGATTCTACTATGGACACCTGTAAGGCTTCCCACGTTTTGAGCTGAAGCACAAACATAAAATTAAAGGCAAGCGCACCAGAAAATAAACATTTAAGTGCATCAAGAGCACTGCCAAAGATGCCACAGAACACAAAAGAAAAATGCTCAAAATTTTAAACAAAAACAGAAGTTGCTGGATTGTATAGTTATTCATCACTAAAGGGCAAAAGCTGAACTGATGACGATACCACTGAAGGGCAAAGAGAGATGCCTACATTCTCATTTTAAGATGGTTACTGCATTGCACTCTGGTCGCCCTGCTATAGGGAGGATGTTATTAAACTGGAAAGGGTGCAAAAAATATTCACAAGAATATCACTGAGACTGGAGGGTTTGAGACATAGAGTCATAGAGCTGTACAGCATGAAAAAAGACCCTTCAGTTCAACTTGTCCATGCTGATCAGATATCCCAAGTGTTTAAATTCTGTTTTAAGTTGTTGAGTACTAGTCCTCCTTTGGGAATAATTGAAAAGAATTTACATGCCAATCTTACATTTTTGTTAAGTATCTATTATTGAAGAATGCAAATGATCTAAAATTTTCGGTTCTGAGAAAGGGTTACCGAACCCGAAACGTTAACTCTGATTTTTTTCTTCACAGATGCTGCTAGTCCTGCTGAGCTTTTCCAGCAACTTCAGGTTTTGTTTAAAATTTCGACCATTTTTCTTTTGTGTTCTGTGGCATCTTTGGCAGTGCTCTTGATGCACTTTAATGTTTATTTTCTGGTGCGCTTGCCTTTAATTTTATGTTTGTGCTTCAGCTCAAAGCGTGGGAAGCCTCACAGGTATCCATGGTAGAATCTTTCGGTCCAGTAGCTGGTGCAAATGCTTTTAGTTTACACATATATTACAATCAACATCAGAACCTGCTGTCACTCCAATTTCAATGATTAACATTATGTTTCTGTTATTTTGAAATTGGCAAATAAATCTTTTAAAAGGATTACAAACATGGAGTAACCCAGTCCAAACCCACATTGCTACAATCTTCCCTCTTCTTGTCTTTCTTTTCTCTTGCTTGATTTGTTTGTTTGCTGTTTCTACTCTCTGCTTGTGCTGCACCTTAATCTTTGGATTTGCAGAGCTAGCAGACCGTCTTTTAAAAACATATCTCCAGTCAATTCTTTGCGCTGAGCAAAGTGAGGAATTATTAGTGAGGTGTGGAACAGTGCATGTTTTCACTTTGTACTACAGGTGCCACGTAATACTGAAGCGCACCTTAAGCGATTATCAAAGGCTTATTTGGAAACTTCTGATATGAGGGAGCAATGTGACAAGATAGTGGGATTTAGGGAGAAAGTTTCAACAGAGGAAGACATGAGGGAGAATCTTATCAGCAATGTGTGTACAGAATTTGGAATACACTGTCTGACAGGGTGATGGATATATATATTCAACAGTAACTTACAAAAGAAAATGTAATAAATATGAAAGGAAAACAGTGCAAGAATATGGGGAAAGAACTGGGGACTGGAACTATAGATTGCTTTTCAGAAGAGTCAGTCCAGACTTGATGGACTGAATGGACTCCTTCTGTACTATACTATTCTTTCATTCTCTAAGATCAATCGATACAAGGGGATAGGATCGGGGAGAAGGATGACAAAGAGAATAAGAAGTCCTTCCCACATACCAGAGGAACTTGACCATCCGATAATACACATTCCTCTATCCTTTCTTCTGTCCCTTTATAAATTATGTCACAGACGTAACCCTGGAAAACAGAAGAAGTGGAATCAGTTAGTACACAATCCCATCCCAATCCCAATCCCAATCTCAGTCACCCACATATGGGAGCCACACTTGTGCTGGCTCCACCTTACTTCAGAGATGAGGAGACATGCTTACCCTGCTTACAGATCTGGGCATGGAAAACTGACCTAATAATGAGGAAGGGATAAGGCAGCAATACTACGGTCAGCTCCCAGTACTGAATTTCCAGACCTTGAACCTCAGACCCCAGCAAAGGCCTCAGCTTCATGGCAGCTCAGTGGGCGGCACGGTGGCTCAGTGGTTAGCACTACGGCCTCACAGCGCCAGAGACCCGGGTTCAATTCCAGCCTCGGACGACTGTCTGTGTGGAGTCTGCACATTCTCCTTGTGTCTGTGTGAGTTTCCAGGTGCTCCAGTTTCTTCTCACAGTCCAAAGATGTGCAAATTAGGTGGATTGGCCGTGCTAAATTTACCCAGTGTTCAGGGATGTGTAGGCTACATGGATTAGCCATGGGAAATGCAGGGTTACAGGAATAGGTAAGGGGATGGGTCTGAGTGGGATGCTCTTCAGAGAGTCAGTGGTGCGCTGAATGGCCTGTTTCCCCATTGTAGGGATTCTATGATTCCTACTTAAATGAAGTGAGCTCACATGATGCTGAACTCTTCTTCTTGACCATCCCCACGCTCCTAAATTTTAGGTTAGGCATCTTGCTGCATACAGTGGATCTCCTCACACACTTGTGAAATTTCCATTCCAGGTGGAACTCCTACCTCTGAAGCTGACCATCTTTATAATCTTTCTTTGGGAACTGCTGCTGTGACATCAGGCACCTTAATTTTCCTGCTCTCCACTCTCACGCAAGCCCGTCTCTCTCTGAATTTACAGCCCAATGTTTTCTTAGGGTTGACCCTAACCTTATGCCAGCTGACAAGGAACGTAGGGATGCAGATGGGTGAAACAAACACTGCCGAGCACAGGGGAAACACTAATTCTCTTACATTCCCCCTTAACTCCCTGAACCATGACCTCACCACCGACTGCTAAGCCAGACTATCACTTATTCTATCTGGAGATAATTTTCCAACTGCATCCATAGCCAATGAAAACTACATAATTCACTTCTAGCTCCTTTCCAAGATCCACAAACAGGACTCTTCCGATCTACAGTACATCCGTGACATTTCTGATATCTTCTACCATTTTAATTATCTCCAGTTTCTTCACCTGTCTCTTTTTCACCACAGACATCCAATTTCCTGACACTTCCGTCCCTCACCAGGGCACGATGAGGATTCTCCACTTTTTCACTGAATGGATGTCCAAGCAGCTTTCTGCCACCACCGTCGTCTGCCTGGCTAAACCTATTCTAACAGTGAACAACATCTCCTTTCATTCATGTACTTCCTCCAATAAAATGGGCAGCATGGTGGCTCAGTGGTTAGCACTGTTACTTCACAGCGCCAGGGATCCAGGTTGGAAGACTGTCCATGTGGCGTTTGCACATTCTCCCCATGTCTGCATGGGTTTCCTCTGGGTGCTCTGAATTCTTTTGACAGTCCAAAGATGTGCAGGTTAGGTGGATTGGCCATGCTAAAATGCCCACAGTGCCCTGAGATGTGCAGGCTAAGTGGAATTGCCACAGGAATTGAGGGCTTACAGAGATAGGGTAGGTCTGGGTGGGATGCTCTTTGGAGGGTCAGTGCGGACTTGATGCGCTGAATGACCTCTTTCTGTATTATAGGGATCCTATGGCTCTTCTATGATACTATGAATAAAAGATGCTGCAATGGAAACCCATGTGGGTCATGTCCGTGTTTCTCATTTCATGGAGTGTGTGGTGAAATTTCCTTCAATTTAATCCTACTCAGTTTCTATTTTTGTAAATGATCTCGACTTGGGACTCAAAACAATTTCTGCACTTTTAAACATTAATCAAGTTAGAAAGACCCTGGTGGGGCACTGTAACAAAAAAAAAAATCACAGTTGGTAGAAACTTACTGAAATCAAATCAAATATCATTGTCCAGGGAGATGAATCACCTCAGCCCCTGTGGTGCCTACTAGTCTCTAAAGGCCTCTCCTTTGCCAGTGGATACCACATGCTCGCTTTTGGTAGACATTTGAGCGTGGACACAACCACAGACGTGGGGCAGACAGTTAGACACTAGGATACCCTCCACGGCCTACTGCCTGGTGAATCTGACTAGGTCCAGAAGCAGGTCAGTGATGAGGCCTTCCATTCAATAAAATTCCTAAATTTGTAAAGAAAATGGCAAATTGGGAGCTGCAGCTAATGTGAAAGCAAACTGCAACAAAATGAGACATTACTCGCCTTGTAGAATGGGCAGTTAGTTGGTTAATTAATGTCAATTCATTTAGCTGGAGGTGGTGCTTTTTGGTAGGAAGAATAAGCATGTCAAATGCTACTTGCATAATGAAAGTTGAAATGGGGTACAGGAGCAAAGGGATAGAATCAAAGAATTGTAGGGTCATACAGCATGGAAACAGACGCTTTGGTCCAACCAGTCCATGCCAAACATAATCCAAACTAAACTAGTCTCACATGCCTGCTTCAGGCTCATATTCCTCCAAACCTTTCCTATTCATGTACTTATCCAAATGTCTTTTGAATGTTGTAATTTAACCCACATCCACCACTTCTTTAGGAAGTTCATTCCACATGCAAACCAGTCTGTGTAAAAAAATTAGACCCTCATGTCTTTTTTAAAATCTCTCTCCTCTCACCTTAAAAAGGTGCCCCTAGTCTTGAAATGCCCCATCCTAGATCTGAGAGTATAAATGCAAAAATCATTAGAGCAACAATGCAGCTTCATAAGGTCATTAAAAAAAAGGCAAACAAAATATGGGGGGTGGAACCAAAAAGCAGACAAATTATGCTAAATTTGTACAGAAGCTTGGTTAGACTAGAACAGAATGAACAGTTCTGGCAATAGCAAAGATTCATTCATGGGGATCTTAGAAAAACTCAGAAGATGAAAGAACAGAAAAGTTTGCTGACAGTGGTAAACTGGAGAGGGATGGAAGATGACTCATGTGGACCATAAATGCTGATGAAGTAACTGCACAGAGGCTGGTATCCGTCACCAATTCACCCTTTATTTATACATGAGCAGTCCCCGACTATAGCACTGGCTCATTCTGAGTCAGTTACCAGAGTATCAACATCTCTGATACTTCACTTTTTATATGTTAGCCAGGGCTCCCTGATTAGAACAGATTAACAGCCCCAATCAGGGAACTCATATTCTATGATGTCCAGCTGGCTGACCTCGTTACAATCACTACAGCCGGCAAAAAACAGTTGGGCTGAACGTCCTGTTCCTGTGCTGTCGACTCAATATTTTCTTGGAATTAAGAGACAGAGAGTAAGTGGGTTCTAAAATGATGCTTGGAGTGCTGTGCATGAAGGATTCTTACCTCTTGGTCAATGAGGTAGACGCCATGATTCCTGGCATAACTGACTGTGCCAGGGACAGACACCACTTTGACACCAGTAAATCCTTCCCAGCAAATATCTACAAAAGGAACCAGAACATTTACAGACCATCAAAATAACACATTACTGGTCCAACAATCTAGATCAAATGCATTTCAACAAAAGTATGTAGCAATGCAGTGAAGTCTCTGTCTTTATCATTTATGACACAGTAGCCATCAACGATATGGCACCAAGCCAAATGACCTGGTAGGGTTTAGGCCTTTACATCTGTCATGAACTAAGTTAGGTGATGTTGAACAGAGAATTTCTGGCCGTGGTGTCCCTGACGAACAATAAGGAGTGCTGGGGTAGGGAAGAAATCTATTTTTGTTCTGAAACCAGACAGTGAAACAGAAACCAGATGTTAAGCTTATACTTAGTACTATATTTACTTACAGAATGCAAACTTATATATATATATATATACTAGTTCCTCCCTTAAAAAAACACCCAAAACTCCCTTTATACTATTTTTAAAACATATAAGCTAATAACCAAATTAATGCACAAATTTAAGGATCAGTCATTACAGGGGCATTGTAGCAAAAAAAAATTCAAATGAAACGTACAAAGTAAAATTAAAATTTCGTCCGCTGGAGAAAATGCATTCCACCACAAAGTGCCCAGTGGTTGTAGAAGACCTCAATTGTACAAGTAGGCACCATGCACACCCTCGCTAGGTACACCTGGGTACAGACATAATCACAAAAGACAGGCAGACTTCTCAGAGTTAGGTTAAAATTGCCAAAAGTCATACAATTGCAGAGCCCTTTAAGAGTCAAGCAGAACCATCTCACCTTACCAGAAGACAAAACACTGGGATTTGGGATTTGAAACTGCATCCTTCTAGCATTAGCCTGGACGTATGGATGCTGGTCCAGTGACCTTCACATTATGCTACTATCTTCTAAGTATCTCTTCATATATGCTGTTAATCTACCTGCTTGGACATGTGATGACACATATCCATAAGCTTCACATTCTCATCGCATCTTGAGATGGGATTTAAACCTAGACCTCCTGGCTCATAGGTTGGGACACTACCACTGTGCCATAAGATCCCGAAGTGGCTCTTTATACTTCTTTGCAGAAGTTTATCTTTAAACTGTTTTGAAGGAACAATGAAAGTAATTGATTGCCCCTTAATGAAGCAGTGTAGAAAAAACAAAACTTTAAAGGAAACTTAGAATACTATAGCAAACTCTCTTTACACACAAACAGTCAATAAAAACAACTGATTAAATGAATTCATTAAATAAAGGTGTACAAAATGATCAGAGGTATAGATAGAGTGGACAGCCAGAGACTTTTTCCTAGGGTGGAGGTAGCTATTACGAGGGGGCATAGTTTTAGAGTGAGTGGAAGTAGATATAGGGGAGTCGTCAGAGATAGGTTCTTTACTCAGAGAGTGGTAGGGGCGTGGAATGCATTGCCGGAGGGGGTAGTGGAGTCGGCCTCATTAGGGGCATTGAAGTGGCTATTAGATAGGCATATGGATGATAGTATAAGGTAGGGGTGGAGGTTAGTAGACCTTAGGTTTAGGGTAAAAGTTTGGTGCAACATTGTGGGCCGAAGGGCCTGTACTGTGCTGTACTGTTCTACGTTCTATGTTTCAAAGGAATTACAGCCTATAAAGGGGCAAAACGAGCATCCAATGTTGGGGTGAAGATCACAAAACTGGGATTAAGAGTTCACTCCACTGTATGACAATACTTTGGCTTTAAGAGGTGTGCTTTGTCCTGATTTCTTTTAGACAGAGATTGGGGAACAGGGACAAGCAGTCTATGAGAAGATAAACAACTTGTGAAGCCTTGGGTGTTTTTTTTTAAAAAGCTGGAACAATACAAGCAGTCTGAATGTATGTGGTCAAGCTCCCACACACAGAACAAGGGATTTTAGGTTTAGCTTTCAGCAGAAGCTGCTGGGGTTGTGAAAAAGCTGCTACATCTTTCTTTGCTGCAGCTGAAAACTAGAGTTCTCTCTCTCTCAGAACTGTCTTTTGATATTCTTACCTCCTGGTTTGGAGAACTGCAATGTGACAGAGATAGTAGGAACTGCAGATGCTGGAGAATCTGAGATAACAAGGTGTAGAGCTGGATGAACACAGCAGGCCAAGCAGCATCAGAGGAGCAGGAAGGCTGACGTTTCAGGCCGAGACCTTTCTTCTTTCTGAAGGGTCTAGGCCCGAAACGTCAGCCTTCCT
>NC_063346.1:58139613-58196168 GCF_021869965.1 Rhincodon typus
CTGAAGGGTCTAGGCCCGAAACGTCAGCCTTCCTGCTCCTCTGATGCTGCTTGGCTGCTGTGTTCATCCAGCTCTACACCTTGTTATCTCTGCAGATGTAACAATCTGTTTTCTGAATTTGCCTTTTGCCACAGGATGTGTTTATGGAATGTTACTGCTTTGGAACAGTTAATTAGTAATATGTACTGTATCTATTGTTTGGCTAAGTTTTCCAATACAGTACTTACTTATTTTGTTGTATTTTAACTATAGTGTTTTAATAAATGTGTTTTGCTTAATGTTGAATAGTTTGACTAATCAAATTGCATCTGAAACACAGCACCTCATGTTTACCTTTATAATAAGAAAAAGTTAGTGTCTATGCTGTCTTCTTAATATATTTTGAGGGGGTCTGGTCTGATCCATAACAATTGATTTTGGCATATAACTCTCAATGATAATCCAGTGCAGAACTAAAGGAGTGCTGACACTCAGAGGTGCTATGTTCTGAATGAGACATTGAATCAGGTAAGTGCTGTACAACTATAGAATAACATCTAACAGCAGCTGAAGAATCTTAAGTGTATTATTAGCTATATAAAAAGTATTTTCAGAATATCATCGAATCCCTACAGTATGGAAACAGGTCATTTGGCCCAACAAGTCCACACCACCCCTCTGAAGAGCATTCCCAAGACTCATTTCCCTACCCCTGTATTTCTCACGTCTAACCCACCTAACCTAAACATCCCTGGGCACTATGGGCAATTTAGCATGGCTAATCCACCTAACCTGCACATCTTTGGACTGTGGGAGAAAACCGGAGCACCCGGAGGAAACCCACGCAGTCACGGGGAGAATGTGCAAACTCCACTCAGACAGTCGCCCAAGGGTGGAATCGAACCCATGTCCCTGGCACTGTGAGGCAGCAGTGCTAACCACTGAGCCACCGTGCCGCCTCTAACCAAAGTGGAGAATGTGGGCATGATCCCACTACCTCAGTTAAGCTGATAATAAGCCTCATTTATACTTGCTAGAAGCAACATTTAAAAACATTTGGACAGGTACATGAATAGCAAAGGTTTAGAGCGATATAGGTCAAATGCAGTAAATGGGACTACTTTTGTTTGGAAAACTTGGTCAACATGGATCTGTTAGACTGAAGGGCCTGCTTCCATGCTGTATGACTTCAACTCTGACTCTGACATTCATTCGTGAACATGGACCCTTCTTTTGGTCACAGAAGAAATATGTCTAAGCCTCACCGATTTTCCAATTATGTGGGAGCTTGGAAAGCCTATCTTTCCCCGTTGGTTTTTCCATGGCAATGCCTTGGCCAATCGGAATCAACTTATCAACGAATCGGCACCTTTTCCCCGTAGTATAAACTATTATGACCACTTGAAATTTGACATTCTTGTGTTTTATCCTGGAGAGTGCAAGGCAAAATGCTTTCACAACAGAGCTCACTTTTCAATGTTATTCAAGTCCTGAACTGCTGAGCAACTGTAACATTAATCTTGCTTGTTGAAACAAAGTGTCAACAGTGACTAGCATTACCATGTTCATTGCACTTTGAGCAAAGTCCTGGTTCTTAGAAAATTTAGTCTGTTTCATTACTGAGCAGGCTTGTTACTTTTCCAGTCTAAATTTATCACGCTGAGAATGACTGTTCAAACTCATCTTCCTGTTCTTGTTACATTGAGAATAACCTTGAGATTCCAGGTGCAACACAGATTTCAGGCCATTGTAAATCTGTTGTAGAGGTGAAGCTACAGAGAAGAATCTGTCAGGTTATGATCCACTCAAGTAATCAATTATTTAATAAGAAAATAACTATTTTAATGATTGGTCAAGGACTATAATTACCCTAATTTCTATATGGTTATTAAGAATTGATATCACCATTCATTAGATCATAGTCAGATTTATTACACATTGTACTGGTGAGTAAAGGAAGTGATGGTGTCAACAGCAGGAACATATTGGTCACATGGGTGTCAATCAAGCAGCACTCCCTCTTCTGTCATTACCATGTTAATTTCTGGCTTTTGATTAGCCAAAACTATTTTTGTCTTGCTGATTTAATTAACTACATAAACAATTTACACGTGTTTACTCTCCTAGACGGTGTATACAAATTAACATAAAGTTTAACCTTACGCTTGATCAGTGTATCTTTTGACATATTTGCAAGCAATAAATCAGCCTAATGATGTTGCTATTTGTAAGATGAATACTGAAGCCCCTTGTCTAACTCAGAGACAAATCACCCAGTTAAAAAAGCTTGCTGACTTATCAGAAACTGATGTGGATGATAAACAGGGTGATATGAATTCTGCTTCTAACAGGAAGTCAGTCAACCATCCCTCGGGGGAGCCATGACAGACTACATTGGTTCTTTGGAGACAGCCAGACCATCACTCAGCACCTTTCATTGGACGGAACTCATCAATCTTGGTAAAGGAAAAACAGAGCTGATTAAACAGTGGGCTGTTTCTCTCGAAGATCAGATAGTGAATGGACATCATCAGTGTCCTGATATAGCTTACTGTGCTGCATGTGATCGGGGGCTTTGAATTCAGTCACAAGAAACCTTTGAAGCTGAGGGAGATCAAAGAGCAACATTTGATTAGAAGGGCACCTTTATCAAATTGCTACCCTTCGTGGAAAAGCTGATAACGTACACAACTTAAAAATGCTTTGAGTCAGATGCCTCAAAGAAAAGAAAGACAAAGACAATCTGTGCCTTTGATTCCATCCCCCTTCAGACTAGGGAGCTGAAAGGCTGTGGTTACTGTGAATCAAACAGAGTATGGAAGCTAGGGAAACACGGATTCATTCACAGTGAACTCAAATTTGGTACTGAGAGAGTCTGGCATTATCAGTGATGCTGTCTTTCAAATGAGATGTTAAACCAAGGCCCAGTCTGTCCCTCCAACTGCCAGTGAAAGATCCCACGGTACTGTTTCAAAGTAGAGCAAGGGATATCTCCCTGTAGACCAGGGCAACATTTATCTCTTAATCAACAGCACTAAAACAGAGTTAAAAAAATGAAAGAACTGCGGATGCTGTAAATCAGGAACAAAAACAAAGTTGCTGGAAAAGCTCAGCAGCAAAGTCACCGGACCCGAACTGTTAACTCTGTTTTTTCCTTCACAGATGCTGCAAGACCTGCTGAGCTTTTCCAGCAACTTTGTTTTTGTTCCTAAAACAGAGTTATCTGGTTTTTATTTGACCCCATTTCTTGGAAGCATTCTGTGGTCGTAGTTTCCCACATTACTACAGACATTATACTTAAAAACTATGTGACTCCTTAGAGAGTCCTGTAGCAAGATTGTTTTCTCCTTTTCTTCTTTTGAAGGAAGTTCCTGACTGTAAGAGTCCCTTATTAAATGCTAACTGTTACATATTGGAATATTTCTAAAAAATTTTGAATCTATAAGGCAACTATGATGGCAGGCACTTGTACCTTTTTTTAAATGGGAAAACTAGAATAAGGCTCAAGGGTCATAATACAGTACAAAGAAATAAAATGAAGAGAACAGGACATAAGCCAAGTTAAAAAGTGGGGATTATACAATGCTTAATTTGGATTCGATAAGCCTTTTCATTAATGGAAGGAGGACAGTCAGGAAGAAAGAGCAGATGATGTAAAAAGTGAGGAAGCCGAGGGTGAGGGGGCTAAGGACTTGCACAGTTTTGAGGTCTTGCAAATTAACAACTCAGAACATGAGACTATGCAATTGGTCCCTGCGATACAGTGAGAATTCAGAGGGGAGGGGGTCTGTGTAAATTTGCAGTTTTTAAACAGGCAGCAACATTTTTATGGAGGAGAGCCCAGTTATGGAAAATGAGGCAGACACTGAACATAATTGAGCTATATCATTAATTAATCTCATGAAGGGATTTAATAATCACACACAAACAAATTCCAAGACATGGCTCCATCAAACTTCCCATCTCCATATTAATCTAATGTTACATAGACATTATTCAAGCTGGCCAATTTTATTTACAAAAGCCTCTCTGTGATCTCAGCAGCACAGGAATATAGCATTCTTTATATATATCCAGATCATATTTCAAATCTAGATAAAATCTATTTATGTACTTAATCAGCAGTATTTTTAAAAATGAAGTTAGCAAAACATTAATTCCTTGATAGAAGTCTATTACAGAATTAGACTCTACTGGAAAACCTCTAAAGCTCCAGTTTCACCTTATCTGAGTCCCTATTCGACATTAAGCTAAATCCTGACAGAAGGATAAATCTAGCTCCAGAGAGAAGTGAAGCAAAGCTCTGTGGAGTAAAAGTCTTGTACTGCTTTAATTTCAAATCACCCTGGATTGTTAGAGATAATACAGTGTGGAGCTGGAGGAGCACAGCAGGCCAGGCAGCATCAGAGGAGCAGGAAAGTTGACGTGTTGGGCCAGGACCCTTCTTCAGAAATGAGGGAGGGAGAAGGGAGCTCTGAAATAAATAGACAGAGGAGGGGTGGGGCTGGGGAAGGTAGGTGGAATGGCGATAGGTGAGTGCAGGTAGGCAGTGGTGGGGATTGGTCAGTGAGGTGGGAGGAGCGGGCAGGTGGGAGACAAGATGGACAGGTTGTGTCAGGTCAAGGAGGCGGGGATGAGAGGGAGGGTTGGTCATGGGATGAGGCCGGGGGTGGGGAGATTTTGAAACTGGTAAAGTCCACATTGAGACCATTGGGTTGTAGGCTCCCAAGGCGGAATATGAGGTGCTGCTCCTCCAGTTTCCGGGTGGCGTCATTGTGACACTGGAGGAGACCCAGGATGGACATGTCGCCCAGGGAATGGGAAGGGGAGTTCAAATGTTTCATGACTGGAAGGTGTTGTCATTTGTCACGAACAGAGCGCAGGTGCTCTACAAAGCGGTCTCTGAGCCTCCGCTTGGTCTCACCAATGTAGAGGGGGCTACATTGGGAGCAGCGGATGCAGTAGACCGCAATGGCGGATGTGCAGGTGAATGTCTGTTTAATGTGGAAGGTTTTTTTGGGGTCTGGGATTAAGGTGAGGGGGAGGTGTAGGGGCAGGTGTAGCACTTCCTGCGGTTGCAGGGAAAGGTGCCGTGGGTGGTGGGACTAGTGGGGAGTGTGGAGTGGACGAGGGAGTCGTGGAGAGAGTGGTCCCTACAGAAGGCAGATAGGGGTGGGGAGGGAAATATATCCTTGGTTGTGGAGTCAGATTGCAGGTGGTGGAAGTGGCGGAGAATGATACGTTGAATCCGGAGGTTAGTGGGGTGATACGTGAGGACAAGGGGGATTCTGTCTTCGTTTTTGTTTTGGGGAAGGAATGTGAGGGCAGATGTACGGGAAACGCAAGAGATGCGGTCGAGAGCGTTTTCGACCAATGAAGGGGGGAAGTTGAGGTCCTTGAAATAAGAGGACATCTGGGATGTTCGGGAATGGAACGCCCCAGCTTGGGAGCAGATGCAGTGGAGGTGGAGAAATTGGGAGTAGGGGATAGTATTCTCGCAGGAAGGTGGGTGAGAGGAGGTGTAGTCTAGGTAGCTGTGGGAGCCGGTGGGCTTGAAATGGATGTCGGTTTCGAGGCGGTCACCAGAGATGGAGACAGAGAGGTCCAGGAAGGAGAGAGAGGTGTCAGAGATGGTCCAGGTGAAAGGTTGGGGTGAAAGGTGTTAGTAAAGTTGATGAACTGTTCAAGCTCTTCGTGGGAGCAGAGGCAGTACCGATACAGTCATCGATGCAGCGGAGGAAGAAGTTTTTAATCCCAGTGTGGTGCCAAATTGGTTGTATGAAGTGGCCATGACCATTTTTCTGCCTTAGTTATCAGCTTTCCAAGCAGTAGGAGTGATGTTCACAAGGAGGTGAAGTGTCTCCAGGAATGCCAGTTAACAGTGACCAACACACCAGCAGGGGTGATGAGCATCACAGAGCAGAAATACCCAGCACCTCATCTTTAGTGGTGACCAGGAGGGCCCCAGGAAGAGATAGAGCCATGGTTGTGTGAGTATTAAACTGTCCAGTTCTCCAGCTGAGAATCTATTTTTGTGGATGGTAACTATTTGGCTTTTGGAAGGTGAAGGTAGATCAACTAAATAAACAGATATTTACAGGAATTCACAAGAAATGCCCAGTGATTCTACTCTGTACCTCAACTGTGCTCTGTCTAAGTGTTCGCTGGTGTACTCTTCTATCTTTTCAGCTACGCATCCAGTGTGGCATCATTTGCAAATCTTGATACTAATGATTTGGTCCAAGATCCAAATTAACAACACAAATAGTCAACAACAGGATCCCATCACTGATCCTTTTGGAACATTGCTTTCTACCTTAATCCACTGTATAATAACATTTTACCCATTCTATATTTTCTATTTTTGGCCAATTTGCTACATATTCAGATGTTTATTCCTCAACTCCACATGCCCCAACCTTTGTCATGAACCTTTATCACAGGGCATCTTAAGGATCTTTTGAAAATTCAAGTATAAAATGTCTGCCACATTCCCTTGGTCTACTCATTTTGATAGCTCAAAGAATTTTTTCAGGTTAAATCAGGCTTGATTTTCCCTTTTGGAATCTATGCCATTTGTTAATAGATTTTGGGTCTCTAAATGTTCTATCACTCCCTTTAACATAGATTTCAACACCTTTCTAGTCTTAGGTCTTGAGTGCAGGGATTATAAATAAGATGTTTGCAAAGAGTACAAAAATTCGTTAAACCTGTGATAAAGACGAAGTCTGTAGACGACAGTATAGAGAACTGATAGAGAACTGGTTGGCATACAGAAAGCAGAGAGTTGGGATAAACAGGTCCTTTTCAGAGTGGGAGGCAGTGAAAAATGGGGTGCTGCAAGGTTCTGCGCTGGGGCCTCAACTGTTCATAATATCCAACAACAATTTGGACGAAGGAATTGAATGTCATATCTCCAAATTTGCAGATGAAACTAAGCTGGGTGGCAGTGTGTGCTGCGAGGAGGGTGCTAAGAGGCTACAGGGTGACTTAGACAGACTGGCTGAGTGGGCAAATACTTGGCAAATGCAAGATAATGTGGAATACTGTGGGGTTATTCACTTTAGAACATAGAACATAGAACAGTGCTGCACAGTACAGGCCCTTCGGTCCACAATGTTGTGCCAACCTATTATCCTACTAAGATCAAACTACCCTGCACACCCTACATTTTACTGTCATACATGTGTCTATCCAAGAGTCGCTTAAAAGTCTCTAAAGTATCTGACTCCACTACCACTGCCGGCAGCGCATACCACACGCCCACCACTCCCTGTGTAAAGAACCTACCTCTGACATCTCCCCTATATCTTCCTCCAATCACCTTAAAATTATGCCCCCTCGTAATAGTCATTCCCGCCCTGGGAAAAAATCTCTGGCTATCCACTCTATCTATGCCTGTCATCATCTTGTACACTTCTATCAAGTCACCTCTCATCCTTGTTCACTCCAATAAAAAAAAGCCCTAGCTCCCTCAACCTTTCCTCATAAGACCTGCCCTCCAGTCCAGGCAGCATCCTGGTAAATCTCCTCTGCACCCTCTCTAAAGCTTCCACATCTTTCCTATAATGAGGCGACCAGAACTGAAGACAATATTCCAAGTGTGGTCTAACCAGGGTTTTATAGAGCTACAGCATAACCTTGCAGCTCTTAAAACTCAATGAAAGCCAACACACCATACGCCTTCTTTACAACCCTATCAACTTGGGTAGCAACTTTGAGGGATCTATGGACGTGGACCCCAAGATCCCTCTGTTCCTCCACACTGCTGAGAATCCTGCCATTAACCCTGTATTCTGCATAAAATTTGACCTTCCAAAATGAATCACTTGACACTTTTCTGGGCTGAATTCCATCTGCCACTTTTTTGTCCAGCTCTGCATCCTGTCAATGTCCTGTTGCAACCTACACACTATCCACAACTCCACCAACCTTCGTGTCATCGGCAAACTTACTAACCCACCCTTCCACTTTCTCATCCACGTCACTTATAAAGATCACAGGTCCCAGAACAGATCCCTGCGGAACACCATTGGTCACCGAGCTCCAGGCGGAATACTTTCCATCTACTACCACCCTCTGTCTTCTATTGACAACCAATTTTGTATCCAGACAGCCAAATTTCCCTGAATCCCTTGCCTCCTTACTTTCTGAATGAACCTACCGTGGGGAACCTTATCAAATGCCTTGCTAAAATCCATATACATCACATCCACTGCTCTACCTTCATTGATGTGTTTTGTCACATCCTCAAAGAATTCAATAAGGCTGTGAGGTATGACCTGCCTCTCTCAAAGCCATGTTGACTATTTCTAATCAAACTGTGCTCTTCCAAATAATCATAAATACTATCTCTCAGAATCCTCTCCAATAATTTGCCCACCACAGAAGAAAGACTGACTGGTCTGTAATTCCCAGGATTATCCCTGTTCCCTTTCTTGAACAAGGGAATGACATTTGCCACCCTCCAATCATCTGGTGCTACTCCAGTGGACAGTGAGGATGCAAAGATAATCGCCAAAGGGGCAGCAATCTCTTCCCTGGCTTCCCGTAGAAACCTTGGGTATATCCTGTCTGGCCCAGGCGACTTATCTATCCTCATGTTTTTCAAAATTTCTAGCACATCCTCCTTTCTAACGTCAACCTGTTCGAGCATATCTGCCTGTTTCATGCTGTCCTCACAAATGTCAAAGTCCCTCTCACTGGTGAACACTGAAGCAAAGTATTCATTAAGGACTTGCCCTTCCTCCTCTGACTCCGTGCACAAGTTGCCTCCACTATCCCTCACTCTGGCCATCCTCTTGTTCCTCACATATGCATAGAATGTCTTGGGGTTTTCCTTGATCCTACCCACCAAGGCTTTTTCATACCCCCTTCTAGCTCACCTAAGTCCATTCTTCAGTTCCTTCCTAGCTACCTTGTAGACCTCTACAGCTCTGTCTGATCCTTGCTTCCTCAACCTTAAGTAAGCTTCCTTCTTCCTCTTGACTAGATGCTCCACATGTCTTTGGTCTCAAAAATAGAAAGGCATATTATTTGAATGGTGGCAGTTTAGGAAAAGGTGAGGTGCCACGAGACTTGGGTATCATGGTGGAACAGTCGCTGAAGGTTGGCATGCAGGTGCAGCAGGCAGTGAGGAAAGCTAATAGCATGCTCTCCTTCATAGTGAAAGGATTTGAGTATTGGAGTAAGGATATCTTGCTGCAGTTATACAGGGTCTTGGTGAGGCCACACCTGAGTACTGTGCGCAGTTTTGGTCTCCTAATCTGAGGAAGGACCTTCTTGCTATTGAGGGAGTCTGGTGAAGGTTCACCAGATTGATTCCTGGGATGGCAGGACTCTTATATGAGGAAAGACTGGATTGACTGGGCTTGTGTTTGCTGGAATTTAAAAGAATGAGAGGGGAGCTCACAGAAACATAAAATCCTGATGGGACTGGACAGGCTAGATACGGGAAGAATGTTTCCGATGTTGGGGAAGTCCAGAACGAGGAGTTACAATCTAAGAATATGGGGTAAGCCATTCAGGATTGAGATGAGGAAGAATTTCTTCACTCAGAGAATTGTGAACCTGTGGAATTCACTCCCTCAGGAAGCTATTGGGTCCAGTTCATTAGATATACTCAAGAGGGAGCTGGATGTGGCCTATGCGACTAAAGGGATCAAAGGGTATGGGGAGAGGGCGGGAATGGGATACTGAGATTGCATGATCAGCCATGATCGTATTGAATGGTGGTGCAGGCTCGAAGGGCTGAGTGGCCTACTCCTGCACCTATTTCTATGTTTCTATGTTAATGGACTAGTAAGGTGGCAAGAACAGAGGCAAATGGAGTTCACTCCAGAGAAACGAGTGTTAATGTAATTGTGGAAGACAAAGGAGATGGGTAGTACATCATAAATTATGGAATACATAATAGGAATTAGAAACAGGTGTAGGCCATTCAAACCCTCAAACCTGGTCTGTCATTCAATAAGATCACGGCTGATCTGACTGTAACATCAATTCCGCATTCTCGCCTACTGCCATCGATGGCAGTGTAGAAGAACAGAGGGACCAAGGAGTACGTACCCACAGAAACTTGAAGGTAGCTGGATAGGCAGATTATGTGGTCAAAAAGGCTACAGAATATTTACCTTTATTAGATAAGCCACAGAATTTAATTGTTCGGAGGTTATGCTGGAAATATTTTAAACACTGGTTCTTCCACAGCTGGAGTACTGCAAGAAAATCTGGTCACTGTATGAGGTGACGGTAACAGTGATAACAATACTCTGGGACACTGGTTCAAATCTCATCATGGCAGCTGACAGAATTTAATTACAATTAATTAATCTGGAATATAAAGTTAGTCTCCTAAGTTGTAACTGTAGCAACAACAATTGATATTGTAAACACCCATCTGATTCTCTAATGTGCTTAGTGAAGGAAATCTGCTATCTTTACCTGGTCTGGCCTACACGTGCCTCCAGACCTACAGCAAAGTGATTGACTCTTATTTGCCCTGTGAAATGGTTGAGTTAGCCACTCAGTTTAAGGGCAATTAAGATAGACAACACACACAGGCCTTGCCAGTGATGCCCACATCTCAAGAAAGAAAAAAGACTGTTGAGAAAAATGCGACTGTACTAAAGAGAGTACAGATGAGATTTACTAGATTTTTGCTTGGATGGGATAATTTTGAATAATTGAATAGGCTAAAGTTGTTTCCTTTGGTATAGAGGAGACTGAGGGAAACCAAATGGAACGTATTAAATTGTAAAAGTGCATAGATCTGGATTGAGTAGATATGAAATCCTCATCCTTCTTGGTGGAGGGATACGTAAGTAGAGGGCAGAAATTTAGGGAAGAGATTGAAGGTTTAGAGGGAGTTCAAAAGGAATTTTTTTCCAACCATTAAGTGGTGAGATCTGAAATTCACTGAATGAAAGAGCTGTAGAGTCAGAGACCATCATAGCATTTATAAAGCATTTGTCCATCTGCTCCTATGATGCTGCTTGGCCTGCTGTGTTCATCCAGCCCCGCACCTTGTTGTCTCGGATTCTCCAGCATCTGCAGTTCCTACTATCTCTGTCCATACAGACTGAGAACTTTTAAACATATATCCAAATTCCTAGAGATGGACTGAAAGGATCTCACAAGGTTTGACTTATTAAGACTATGCTTTCAGTTTGTTATGGTAATGTTGTTTGAACATTACTCTGTAGGCAGCGTATACTTTAATCTACTGACAATAAATTACCCATTTAGCTTTTAACATGACCAAAGGTTTCACACAATGGTTAATTTATCTGTCAAGCAGACACCTCATTCTACAGGAACCAGTCCGAAGCAATTCTCAGCTCCCAGGCTTCTGTTTTTCTTTCTTTATTGGATAACTTGAAATCCAGAATTAACTTTCACTGGAGACTTGTCTCTCTAGCCCAAGCTTCCAAGCTCCTTTAATTCCCTGCAAACTCGGTTCCTTCAATCTGCACATAAACTCTCACGCACACTTTGTATGGTGACCCAGAGTCACAGTTCCTTTGCTTTAGTGCAGGACCTGCTGCTTCTTGCTTCTCACACTTTGTCAGATTTTTGCAGACTGATTTGTGTCAGTGGAGTTCAGTGGTATTTTAAGACGACCATAACCATTAACAATGGCTTTCTCTTGACTTTTCTCCTCTCAAAGTTCAACTCCGTGACTACGTGAGTCTTACGATCAGGAAGAAATGCTAATTACCTATCTTCTAGAACCCCAACTCCGTTATTTAGGAATTAGACCCTTTAAAGTATAGCTGTTTATAAGACTTCATGCTCCTAGCACCTGCTTTGTGAAACTTAGGACTGGATTTTAACATTTTCCAGTGGGGTGGGATGGGGGGGAATGGGGAGTTTGCTTGTTCCCAACCTCATTGTTTCAGCACGTTGAATTGGGTGTCAGCCAGCTGATTAGCAGCCACCCGGCAGAGGACTGATAAATTAGTTCTAGGAAGGAGGCTCCTTGGGCAAGTTCTTTCAAACCCATGACCTCTACCACTGAGAAGGGTAGCAGGTGCATGGGAACGCCATGTTCCCCTCAAAGCACCTCACTACTCCAATTGGGAAGTGTTCTTTCATTGTTGCTGGGTGGAAATCCTGGAATTCCCTTCACCAAAGACAGCAGCTATCTTCTTAAGGGTAATTAGGAAGAGGCAATAATGGACAACCTTAGCCTATCCAATCATTCACAATAATGGTGAAAGAAATGGGTACGCAGCTTAAGTCTTTTGGTGTGAGAGGAGTTAGTTAGATGATGAACTGGAAGTTAGTCACAACCACCCATTTAAAAGCACAATGGCCTCAGACTGGCGGCAGTTTTAGAAGAAATACACATACAATGATCCTTGTAGATTGAAATCAATCAAGAAAGATGGTACATCCACAGCTTACACTCAAGCAGTGAAACAACAATACCTGACAGCACATTTCTCCATTCTGGTGGCTACTGCAAGGTTTCATTCAAGGCCTCTGCCAGGGGGAAACGAACATACTAATCCCTTTCTGAATGAGAAGCATTCAGAAAGAGAATTACATTTTCCATTTTGAGTCAGTTTGTCACTCTATAGAGCTTGAGAGACATCCTGCCCATTGACAGCATTGTCAGCTTTGACTCATCATCAGCCATTGCAGCTGCCAGGTAAAGGGGGAGCTCAGACCACAGATGACCCCATGATTCAATGATCATTCCCTTTGTGAGACCTCCTCCAGGCTGTGATTATTTGGCATGAGTCTCTTATACCAAGAAATGGCAAAAGGTGACCTCCCTGTCAGAGAAAAGAAGCCTGGATGGAGGTTGCAAGGAAGGACAGGAGTTGTGGGTCAAAGGACCTGGTTACTTTGCCATAAGAAGCTGACTGATCGTTTATGATGTCAAAGGTAAATTCCAACCTTTTTGTACTAAAACTGGTGCGTCAAGTTTGGGACTGCCTAGTGTATCATCAATGTACAGAGGCAGAATGAAGCAGATAAGTCATCCTGGGTAAGCATGTGGGATTCTGGGGAGGACTAAAGTTGGCCAGCAACTAATGGTGCAGGACTTTAGCTGTGCAGAGTCTGGAGAATGGTCAGAGGCTGATGAGATTCCAAGGGGAATGGGGAAGGGCAGGGAGAAAATTAGGAAAAGTGTGTGGCGAAGGTGCATTGATGAGATTGATTCCAGTTGTTTACAGTATTTAGGAGGGAATGTCTGTCTCAATTTTGAATTTGAGAGTGAGATCCTGTTTAGCATTTTCAAAATGAGCGTGAGCAGAAAGCGTGTATTTCTAAAATCCGCCCAAATGATCCTAGTCCATTTCCCTTACGGGTAAAACATCAGCAACAACAACCACCAGTTCTGAGGGACTGACATTAAGCTCTGAGGAGGTAAAGGGAAACTGAAAGCGCACGGTTACATCCTCAGGTACAACTAGTACCACTGCAGGCACAAGCAGCTCCGTGGGAATGTGCAAATCTGCTGAAAGAGTTACGTAATACTGGTGCAAGCACATTACAGTCACAGAATAAGTTGGAGGAGAAGTGCTGGATGTGACCTAGATGCTGAACCTCAGACTGATGACAAGCCTACGAAGTCAAACAGGTGGTACTAAACATACAGCATGAGATATGTGGAGATCTGGCAGAGCTTCCAGAAGATTCCCGCATGCTGGCACAGATCACAGAGGACACCATCCAGGCTTGAGTGCTCCATTCACGCTTTCTTCAGAATGAGTAGCTTTCTCCATGTTAGAGACTGTCATGAACATCAGACCCATAAGCTGACGGATGGGATACCAGGCATGTGATGTAAACTGCATTCCATCATCCTGCATCTGAGTGCTGGTGCCACAGTCATGGTGAAAGGGGGAATGAGGTGCCTGAACTTTCAGCCAGGTCCCGGTTTCCCTCAAAAATTCCCTCCCTAATGGCATTGTGGTCTGCATACAGCACATAGACTGCAGGGATTGAAGATGGCAGATCACCACCACTTTCTCAAGGGGCAATGAGGTACAGGGCAATAAATGCTGGCCCATCCAGCAACGCCCCACGTCCCATGATGAATAAAAAGAAAAAGAAAGCAGAGAGGGCAGAACGGAGTCCAGGATGGCGAGCCAGCAGCTGTTTTTACCACAGGAGTGCGGTAACTCTTAGGGTGGTCCTGATGAAGACAGCTTGCCCACCCCTCTGCCACTGACATTAATACCTCCACGTGCCACAGCAAAAGATGAGATTGCAGTTGCCACTGTGCAGGAGACCCTCACTGCCTCCGGTAGCCAGGGAAAGGGGCATCAGCCTCTCTCCATCTTGGTGATAGCTGTAGCCTGTTGTAAACCAGGTTCTGCTCTTGGTTGGCATGGCTCCTTCTCCTCATCCTCAGATGATATGGCTCAGTCCTCTGGATCAACCTCTGCCAGGGTCTCCCATCTCTGGAGCTCCAGGTCATGCAAGGAGCAAGACACTAAGATGATTTGTGCAACATGAGTCAGACAATAACCATGACCTGTATGATCAAAGCATTGAAATCTCACTGGCCTGCTGAATGATAGCCTTGGTAGATGTGTGATGATCATTGTAACACAAATTAGTCTCTGTCCCTGAATTCTCACTGGTCATTAGCCATCTCTTTAGTGGGTAATCTCCAAGAATCCAACCTTCCAACAGCTCTGGTGGACAGGACCTCCACGGCAGTCAGTAGCATCTAGGGTCATAAATATATCTCATTATTCTTTGAAACAGTCACCACACGAACTGAACCTTGACAGAAGAAAACCTTTATGACTGATCAATGCTCCTAGCTGGTCCAATGGAGCTTTGATGGCCACCTCTTTGAAATCTATCACACCATGAAGTTTGGGCAATCCAGCAATTTACACCAAGTGTCTGGCTCTCTTGGATGATTAACATTATCGATAGTGAATGAGATGAAGTCGCCACTCACATTACCTGTGTGGTGAGCTGAAGCATAAGGTTAGCTGCAAAGGTCACCAGCTGGTGCCTGGAACGACTATGATGCATAAAAATGCAAGGCTGTAGTCAACTTGTGAACAAGCCATAGCATGGCCACCAAAACAATTTAAACTAGCCCCTCACAGCAAAACCACCATCTCTGGAGAGACATAATCTGCAAAGACGCTGGTGCTCTGAGGAGTAGAAAGTAATTCATCCGTTGCCTGTAAACTCTGCAGAATAGTATCTTCTACCATGGACTGACTGTTGCTGTTGTTTGTCTTGTTTTGGTGCTTCTGCAGCAACAGGTCCCTCACCTCTCTGCACCACAGTATGGTCTAGTCCCAGGACAGTTGGCCTATTCTGTCTCCTACTCTGTATTTCCTTCTCACTGAAGCAGCTTCCTCCAGAATACACTATCCTCCTGGGAACAATCAGCTTTGGTTCTTCTGCATATGCTTTGACCCTTCAGGACAGCCCTGTCTCCAGAATCTCTTCCCCCTCAGTTCCTCCTTATATTTAATGGTAGCTTATAAATACTAAAGTAGTAAAGTCTACTAACAGCCAAACACTGCATCTTCAGAAGGAGACCACTTAAGGAGGTCAGAGAAAGGAGTCTTTATGGATTCAGTGCATCAAAACTGTTGTGATCCTACCTAACAAAGTCCTGTAGGGATGTGCTGTTTTGGTGCCGACTGCGTTTTGGAACAGTTTCTGACAAAAGCTCCTTGAAAGCTGAATCCGGTAATTGGGAAAGTGAAAGATCCTACTCTCCAGAGATTGAGTTAGAGAATAAATAAAAACAAAAAATGCTGGAAGAACTCAGTAGTCTGGCAATCTGTGAAGAGAAAAACAGAATTAACCTTTCAATTCCAACATGACTTCTTTGACACTGAAGGGATTAGAAAATAATGGTATTTATGCTATTGACAAAGCGGTAAGAGTGAGTGCAACAGACAGTGAGGGTGCCCAAAGCAAAAGAAAAAGGGTGTTCTCATGGAGTCGCATTTTCCACTGAGGCACCTTACAGCCTTCAGGACTCATTACTGAGCTCAACAATTTCACAGCATGTACACTAACACTTCACTTTGATTACATGATAACCAGCACGCCCTCTCGTGTTTGCACAGGTTGCTCTCAGCAGATAACCTATTTTCACACCTATCATAGGTATCACCTATTCTACATTTATATTACTCCTCTACTATCATTTGCACTCCCTGAACTGTTACAATTTTTCTCTACACAGATGCTGCCAGACCCGTTGAGTTTCTCCAGCAATTTCTGTTTTTATTTCAGATTTCCAGAATCCGCAGTAGTTTTCTTTTCTTCAGGTTTGAGGATGTGGATTGAGAATGCCGCTACATGTGTAGGGATTGACATGGGTGCATGTGGTCCACTGAGATGTACTTGACGTGAAATTTAATTTTTACTTGAAGTACTGTTTAATCTTCAAATTATGATGATTTTGGTTAGCGTGTCACAGCAAAAGTTTTAAAAAGTGAAAAATTTTCTTTTGTCTACTTCTGTTGGTGTGGTGGGTTTCATTTTTTTTAATAAGTTTTTGGTCTTTTCACGGATTGTAACAGCAACCTGTCAGGGTGTTAAATGAGCTGGTTAACCCTTCCATAACATTACCTCATTCTCCAGAGTACACTATAAAAATAAAATGACCAAACTGTTCATTTATTTATCTCTGCACACCACACAGCTGGATCTCAAGCCTCTATTCAATGTAAAAGGATGCAATGATAACAACAACAATAATAATACATTCCCTGGAGTATTCAGGCCTAAATACACCAGATACTCTGTTACAAATTGACAGAAGACATATGTCA
Source organism: Rhincodon typus (assembly GCF_021869965.1). Taxonomy (NCBI): domain Eukaryota; kingdom Metazoa; phylum Chordata; class Chondrichthyes; order Orectolobiformes; family Rhincodontidae; genus Rhincodon; species Rhincodon typus. The sequence goes on from NC_063346.1 coordinate 58,156,374, forward strand.
CACAGAATGTTACTGACCTAAGTTCCAGTCCTGGTTTCTGCTGAAGTTAGCTGGCTATGGGAGATTCCCTGCTTTCAAGAAGGAAATTTTAACCAGTATTTCCATTCTCACTAAGCCCTGCATGCCATGTGAAGACAGCAGCAGTGGTACATCCCATGACATGCAACCAACATGTACTGAGCTTAAACAGCTCATGGGCAGGAACACATTGGATAAATACGTTGATCATGTGTGAGATAGCATGTGTGCTCCCTCATGCTTCAGGCACTGAACAGGTCTTGTTAATAAAACACTGTAATTACTTGCGTTTCCTTTCTTTACCTGGGTAGGAGGGGACAGTCAGGATCATATCCGTGCTGCAGACCCACACACCTGGCGTACAACCCGGTCCCAACTGTAACAGGCAAAATCGGAAAAGATTAATCAGAGATGCGTACTATCCTTTACCCCACAACCTCTTCTGTTTTTGGAAATGTTGTGGACAACAATGTAATGTGAACTGTGAGGACTTTTTCCACTCCATCACCACTGTACTCACTGACCTACACTGGCCGCCTTGTCCAGGAACACTTCGAATTTAAAATTCTCATCCTTGTTTTCAAAAACCTCAGTGGCCTCATCCCTCTCTAACTCTGTAACCTCCTCCAACCCTCCCCCTGAGAACTCCGCCCTCCTTCAACACCAGTTCTTACTACACTCTCAACTTTAATTGCACCACGACTGGCATCCTTGCTGCTAGCTAGCCAGGCTCTACACATTGGAATTTCTTCTCCACAGCTCTCCATCTCTCTCTTCTCCATAAAACTTAGTATTTTGATCATCTGTCTAATAGCTCTCTATAATGCTCTATGTCAAGTTTTGCCTGTTTACAATCCTACTGAGTACCTTGGGATGTTTTACTGCATCAAATGTGCAATATTATTGCAAGATGTTGTCACTTGAATCAAATCCTTGGAGCAAAGCTCAAAATACACAGGGTGGGGTCAAACTTGCCCAGCCCCCACTGTATGTATTATACTGTGCTCCTCAAGACATGCTCTGAAACTACCATAGAATCGATGATGAGGTAACACTGAGCCACACAGACCTAAAAGAACAGACGTCTGAATCCTCATCTGAGGTATAACTGCTAAACTACCTAGACTGGCAGTGGAGGTGCCAATACGGAGTCTACCTGAATGAGGGGAGGGTGGGGGAGAGAAAAGGTCAGAATCCCTACACTGATTGATCTGAAATGGCTCCTGCTGGGAGGTCCATATAGATGGGCACTGAATTGGGCCTGTAACAGGCTGGGTTTTGACTGTCTTCAAGTACAACTACCTAGGCTTGTCATTTTGGGAGGGGAGAAAACTGGTAATTTGAAGTTTGCTGCATGTTATGAAGTGGCATTCCTATGGTTCTCTCCCAAGTACCAAGCTCAAACAGTGCACTTTGGAATACAGGAACAACAGAAGGCCATTCAGACCCTTGAGCCTGTTGCACTACACAGTTAGATCATGGTTGATCTGTTCTTCAACTCAATCCTCCACCTTCATACTCTTGCTTAACAGAAATCTAGCAAACTTAGTTCTGGGATTCCAAACTGATACTAAATCTCAGCAGCTTTTTTAAGGATAGTGTTTTCCAGATATTCACCGCACTTTACAGGAAGATGTGGTGCTTGATATCACTCCTGAACAACCCAGCTCTCAGCTTTGATGAAGAGGCATCTTGACTCGAAATGTTAGCTTGCTCTCTCTCCATAGTTGCTGCCTGGCCCACTGTGATTTCCAGCATTTTTGGTTTTCAGCTCTCACTTTAAGGTTATGCCCTGGTGCTCTGGACTCCCCACAAGAGGAAGTAGCTCGTATTTTCTGTCAAATTTTGTGATGATTTTAAAGAGCCTCAATTGGATCATGCTTAAATTTTCTGTACTCAAGGGCAAGTATGTACAAATATTCTCCTCACAACTGAACAATTTTAGCCCTGTATCATTCTACACTGCATTCTTTCTAAAGCTTGTTTATATTTCCTGAAGTGCACAACCATAATTGTGCTCTTCATGGTGTCTAAGTACTCTGTACAGGTGTAAAAAGCTTCCATTCCTAGTCATTCCAGCTCTATCAAGATAAAGAGCAACATTCCAAAATTCCTTATTAGATTATTTTTTACACCAATCCACTAGCCCTTATTGGCTTTTGTACATGGGATCCCAAATTTCTTTCGTCTTTTACAGTTCCAAACATTTTGCCATTTTGAAGCAACTTGAATCTATATTTCTTAGAACTGAAGTATATGACTTGACTTTCCTCCACTTCCACAGGAGATTGCTTGTGAGTGACTGACCTTATATGTCATGATGTGCAGCAGAACATCGATGTTACAAACAAGGGCTTCTGCTTTGCTGTCACAGTTTTCCAATGGCAAGCAGGTAAACGAGCGGCCACAGTCATCAAAGGGAAAGTCTCGGCCCTAAATATGACAACAGGGAAGAAATGAAAGACCTTTTTTTAACATTTTTAATTTATTGTCTCCCTCTGTGTGTATAGTTTCCACAGACACAATAACACTTCACTCCTTACCAAGTGGGTTGCCTTCAGTTGCGGCGTTACCTAGTAGATTGGAAGACAGAAGGAGAGATATGGGGAGGGATAGGTGGGCCATCTCAAACAGCACCAGCTGCCTCAGTGCAGACTGGATCGAGAACCTTCTGTGCTGTATGGCAAGAGATGTAGGTCGACAGTAACACTTCCATATCTGAGTCAGAAGGTCACAGGCTCAAATCCCACACCACAGACATGAATACAACATCTAGACTGACCTCAGTGCCATACGGAGGGAGTGCTGCACTGGCAGTGGTGCCATCTTTCAGACGCAACGTTAGACTGAAACCATGTTTGCTGTTCAGATAGAATTTAAAAAGAAATTCTAATGGTACTATTAAAAAAAAGGGAGCTCTTTCAATGTTCTCGCAATATTTACCTCCCAACCAACATCACCGAGACGGTTTAAACTGGATTGGCCATGCTAAATTGCCCCTAGTGTCCAGGGATGTTTAGGTTCTGTGGGTTAGACATGGGAGGTTGGGGGGGTGGGATGCTCTTCGGAGGGGTGGTGTGGACTTGTTGGGCCGAATGGCCTGTTTCCACACTGTAGGGATTCTATGATCTATGGTTATTTGTCTTATTGCAATTTGTGGGAGTTTGCAATGTTCAAAATGACTGCCCCTTTCTTACATATTTAGCAAAGAGATTATACCCAAGAAGCACTATTGGGCTGTAAAGTGCTTTGGGACATCCCGAGGTTGTGAAAGGCCCTGATATAAAAGAATGATCTTTACGACAGTCCAAGATGGTGGTGCCTTTAACTATTTAGCCCCACTGGCAGAGATATTTAACAATCTTAATGAGCTCACAGAGCCAAACAATTTGACAGTAATGAAATAGAGAACTGCTGATTCTCATGGTTGTGTGGAACATTGAGCGCTCATCCCGAGAGATTGGGTTGCTTTGGATTAACTGAGCCAATAGCTGACTTGAGCTGTCGATGCAGCTGTCTGAAGTTTGCTGACTCACACAAGATATTCATTTTCCAGTCACTTTACTGCCAAACAGAAAAATCCATCACTCAGCTTTAATGAGACATGTACTTGACATTTACTGCGTCATGGCCAGTGTAAAATATAGGCCTCTCAAATGGGTTCATAGAAATATTTAAAAAGTCTATTCAAGAGGAGAAAAACAACTGTAAATTGAATAGGATGCTTGTTAGTGGGCTACATTTCTATACTTCCCCAATATCACAGTGGATAAATGTATTGTGGCACTGGGGTATACATGCAGGCATCAGTAACGATCCATGCCAAGGAAGGTGGCAAAAGGATGGTGCTTTAACTGGCCTTACCACCCCAGAGCAATGAGTGGAAAAGACATCAGGCTAGATTTCCAATGCTAATTATTCACTACCAGAAAATGCATACTAGGGATGCATTTTTCCTTAGCTGATTAGGCTGCATATCCTAGATACAGCTGTGCATAACCAAGATTGACTCTCTAGTGCAGTGCTTATGGAGTGCTATACTGTCTGAAGAAGCCCCTTTGGTTGAGGCATGTTAAACCAAGCCTACCTTCATGGGTGGACATCAAACATCCCTTTCTACAATTCAAGAAGTTGTTACTACGGCACAGAATGAGGCAATTTAGAAATTTGAGCCCATCCTGGCTCTCTATAGAGCAATGAAATCTGTTCCATTCCCTCATACTATCCCTCTAATACTGCAGGTTTATTTCCCAGAGGTATCTATCCACTTTCCTCGCAAATCTATCATCCTGAGCTCATCAGGACAATTTGGATGAAATACCAATATAAATGAAACACAAGATACTGTAGAAGAGAGTGTTGACTGGCGGATAAGTGGAATAGGATTGGTACAGGAGATGCCATTGAGAATGTACCAAATAGATGACGACTGACAGTTAACTGCCAAGTTTATTTAAATTTTAAACCAGGTAAGTTATCACTGATTGGTCCCGGCATTACTCTGAGTAATGAACAAGAGAAAGGTTATCACCTATTTTGCGCAGGGTGTGTGTATGTTCACACTCTCTGCAATGTCCAGGGCTCAGTGTAGTAGTATATGCAGCTAACACTATGTATAAATGTCAATCACAATGATGATCTTAAATTGGTTATCAGCATATGTGTTTACACAGTTAGTTGTATTTAGTAAATGCTGTCCAATTGCAGAATCACATGTGATATGAGAAACTACATTTTTTGCAAACAGGGCTGCTCAGGTATGGTCAGTACCTTGTCTGTTGTGAACAACTGAAAGGATGACTTTTATTTGACAGATTCAGATAGTCTTCGGTATGTATAGCCTACATACCTGGCATCCCTCCCACAACACTGAAATTCATACACCATGTTATTAATTTGTAATAGGCAGCATCTCATTAGCGGTGAGCACCACTCATTGCTACTACATTGTAGCAGCTTGAAACAGCTAGCTTCACCTGGTTTATTTTATTCTTCATAGGATGTGGGCATTAATGGCTAGATCACCAATTGTTCATCTCTAATTGCCCAAAGGGCAGTTAAAAATCAATCACATTGCTGTGTGTCTGGAGTCATATATAGGTCAGACGAGGTAAGGATGGCAGATCTCCGTCCTTGATGGATTTTAGTAAACCAGATGGGTTTTCACAACAATCGATGGTGTTACACGGTTGCCAATGAAACTGCTGAAATTTTAGTCCAGATATTTATTGAGTTCAAATTTTACCATCTGCCATGGTGAGATTCACGCCCATATCATAATTGCCTGGCATTTTGGATTACTAGTCCAGAGATATTACTACAAACCACTGGTAGGGTTGTCACTCAAGGTTTGAGATTGCCAAGAAGGCTAAGCTTCTAGTGCATCAAACTTGTAGAAGAAATGCTTCAAGAAAATGTGTCTTTTTTCAGCAATGCTCAAGTTTTGAGCTATCATATAACTAATATTTATTCCTCAAACAATATCAAGGAAACAGATCATGTAGTCATTATCACATTACAGTGTCTAGGACCTTGTTGTGGGTCAACTGTCCACAATCTCTACACTGTAACAGTGACTACACTCCAAAAGTACTTCATTAACTGTATGGCACTTTGCAACATCCTGAAAAGCTCTCCTATTCAAGTAATATGTTTCTTTTTGACTTTGAAATTCAATACATAGAGTTCACACTGAAGGACAGCAACTTGAAAGAGCTATCACACTGTTCTCAGTACCTGCGTCCCACGAGTGCCCAATAACATTGGATGGCTCAATACTAGCAGGAGATCAAACCTCGCTGGCTGGGTGGCACAATGTTACATCAGTTGCTGCACCTACTCTGAGGCATTGGAGCATTTTAACAGCACATTCTTTAAACACAACAACTTAAATCCATCTATGATGTAAGAAGATTGAACATTTTGGGATGAAGCATCATTTCTCTCAAGCCTGATCACAAAAAGCCAATTCCAAAGTTAAATTAGATCAAGAACCAGGAGGGAAGATGATGATCAAGTTTTTTTAAAATATCGACTTTGTTATTTTTATACTGTGTGAAAAAGGTTGAGGAAGTAGTTTCAACTGTAACCTTCAAACGGAATTGGATAAATGCTTTATTTATACTTCATTATGGTTTGATTAGCCATTTCAGAGGACACTTAGGGGTCAACTACATTGTTGTGGGTTTGGGAGTTACACGTAGCTGGGAGCAGATAAGATGGGAGATTTCTTTCGCTAAATGGCATTAGCAAGTCAGATGGGTTTCATGACAGCTGACAATTGTTACCAGTAGAATAGACTATAATTACAGATTTATTAATTGAATTCGAAATTCACTATCTGCCATGATGGGATTTGATCCCACATCTCCAGACCAGTAGCTTGGGTCTTTGGATTCCTTAACTAGTTAGTGATAAATGTAACTTGAAAAGGGAAGATTTGCAAGACAAGACAGAAACAGCTATCCAACCAACCAAACAGCTAATACAGACACAATGGGCCAAATAGCTTCCTTCTTACTGTCAGATTCTGTAATGACAACTACCAGCAACCATACCTTGAGCACTACATGGTAATGTCTGAGCAAACAGCCTGAGATTTTTAAATGGATGAATGGAAATCATAATCTATTTGGCCATGAATTTCCTACAAAGTAGTCCTCAAAAGAGTGTGCAAAGTTAGACATCTCAAGCCCTCTTCATAATTATGTCACAACTCTGAGTATAGGTAATGCATTGGGGGTCTTTTCACTCATCATCTAACACTTCTAAGGTCTCAAATAAGGCTTGCAACATGATAAAACTGAGTTGTCTTTAAGTAGCTTCAATTAATGCATATACTTGATGGCCTCAGCCTTTCCCAATGATATATGCTTGGAGTCAGTTGAGGACAGAACCTGCAGTCCAAGAATGTGCAGTAAACCTGCATAATTTAGTCAGCCAATATTAAGGGCTGGATATTTACAGTCAGTGGCAAAGGAACCATGCAGTCATTCATCAGACTTACGCTTAGACATTGACTGTCCACAAGACTTTGCACAGCCACTTTCTGTCAACCACTAATAACCCAGCACTTTCTACAGTGTATCTGGACCCATGTGAGGGCGTACAAGTATCTCCTTAGCCAACCATTATTGAATGATTATTAATGAGCAGCTCAGGATGTATCATTGGAAAGAAGAAGATACATGCATTCATATAGCAATTTTAATAACCATGGAATATGTGATAGCACTTTACAACCAACAAAGTACTATATCAAGTGAGATGACTATTGTAATGTAGGAGACATGGCAGTCTATTATGGTTTCCCACAAACAGCAGTGTAATAATCACCAGACAAGCTGCTTTAGTGATGGTGATTAAGGGGTAAACATTGGTCAGGATACTGGAGATTACTCTCTTAAGCTTCTTCAAAATGTACCATAGAATCTTTTCACTCCATCTGCCACAGCTCACTAGGGTAGTGCACTGAAATCAAGTTCCAATATCCCTGGAGTTATTGGAAATGTGAAAATTTGATTAAACCACTGAATTGCACAATTTATTGAGCTGCATAATTCAGCTTAAGAGAATATGCATAGCAGGTTTTTTCCCTTAACATGAAAATACCTACTTACTGTGTTCAAACAATTTTTAACCATCAGCAAGAAAGAAACTGGAGAGATACAATTGCTATTTGAATTATTGATGCGCCTTTGCCCGAGTTATTAATAAAAAGATAATTTGAAGAATTCATACGCATTAACTTCAGAGACAGCATGGATCAATCCTAAGAGGGGAAAATCAAACTTATCACAGGAGATCAGCAGAATCCATTCAGTTCTTAAAGACCACCACAGACACATATGGGAAACCACTTTTGTTTGTCATTTATATAAATGATTTAGATGAGAATATAGAGGGCACGGTTAGTAAATTTGTGGATGACACTAAATTGGTGGTAAGGTTGACAGTGAAGAAGGTTATCTAAGATTACAAAGAGATCATGACCAATTGGGTCAATGGGCTGAAGAGTAGCAGATGGAGTTTAATTTGGATAAATGTGAGGTATTACATTTTGGTAAAAAAAAAAGGGCAGGACTTATACAATTAAAAGTAGGGCCTAGGGTAGTGTTGTAGAACAGAGAGACATAGGGGTTCAAGTACATAGTTCTTTGAAGTTTACATTACATACAGGTAGGGTGATTAATAAGGCATTTAGCACACTTGCCTTCATTGCTTAGACCTTTGAGTATAGGAGTTGGGCATCATGTTGAGGTTGTACAGGACATTGTTGAGCCCTCTTCTGGAGTACTGTGTCTAGTTCTGGTTGCCCTGTTTTAGGAAGGATATTATTATGTTGGTGAGGGTTCAGAAGAGATTTACCAGGACGTTGCCAGGAATGGAGGGTTTGAGTTATGGGGAGAGGCTGAATAGGCTGGGACTTTTTTTGCTGGAGCATAGGAGGTTGAGGGGTGACCTTACAGAAGTTAATAAAATCATGAGGGGCATGGATAAGGTAAATGACAGGTGTCAGTTCCCTACAGTGGGCGATTTCAAGACTGGGGGGCATATTTTTAAGCTAAAAGGACAAAGGCTTAAAAGAAGACAGGGGGGTCAATCTTTTTTTTTAAACAAGACAATCGTTTGTGTGTGGAGTGAACTTCCAGAGGAAGTGGTGGATACGGGTAAAGTTACAATGTTTAAAAGACATTAGATAAGTACATGAATAAGAAATTTTGAAGGGATAGGCCAATCACAGACAAGTGGGACTAGTTTAGTTTGGGATTCTGGTCAGCACAGACTGGTTGCACCGAAGGGTCTGTTTCGTGCTATATGACTCTATAACAGAAAGTAGGACAGACACTAGATGCCGTGGAGCAAGGAATTTTCACAGGAACAGATTATTGCCCTGCTACTAAAAAGGAATGTAACATTGTAACATTCAAATAATGTGCCGAAGTAGAACATGGTCACAGAAAATTAATAAGTTCAATAGCCACCCAAACAATGAGGTTAATGAGGTAAAACAGTCTATAATAGAAAATAGGTTTAAACTGTGTCTAGGGAATGTAGGTGACCCAGACAAAGCCTTTGGCAAGAGGATATTAATGTCAACGGTCATCTCACTAATTTGAAACTTGATTCAGGGGTGAGTATCACTATATTGTCAGATAGTGAACCAGTGTATTTTCAACTACATCTACAGCACACAGTGCAACCACATGGTCCAGGAGGTATATCATTTCAGATTAGAAGGCATGCTACAAGCACTTTTCCAACACAACGTGCGTCAGACAAGATGAAACTTGTATGTATTTTACAATCAAGAATTCTTATTCTCGAGTATGAAGGTGTATCTTAACCTCAATCTTCTTCAGGTAATGGAAGGAGTCAAATTAGTTCAAGTCAAGAAATAACTGGTCCAAAAACAGCCAGTCATAGAACAATAGGTTAAGAAACATTTAGTTAACAAACAGCCGGTTGTGATATATGTATATATATATGTACCAAACATTGATGAAAAGGAAAAAATGGTGAGGGGAGATGTTGAAAAGGGGTGTAAGGGTTTTAAAGGGTTAATAATGCAGAGAGCTTGAAGCAACATCCGCCATGATGATGTCACACAGATGTGGGAGAAGAACGGATGAGGATCTTGAGGGAGTTGTTGAAGAAACAACTAGTCAGTCAGCAATATGCTGAGCAATGTCATTTTTCTTGCTTGTATGCAAGGAGAGTCAGCTATGCAGGTTGCTCCTGCAACCCGGCAGGTTGATTCTGACACAAGTGATTATAGTGGCATTTTTATGCATAAACCATACTTCCTCATTGTCCAATTACATTTCGATCATACCCTAGCAACACAATAAGCCAATCATCTCAAGACATTTCATTAATACATTATCTGTTCTATGCTTAGCTACCATCAGTCTAGATGCAGTCTCGTGGTTAAAGATGTTCTGCTTTTTGCTGCATAGTAACTGCTTTTACTGAAGCTAGGTGTGATTTTTATGCATCAGTTACGCAGCTACCAGCATGTTTTTTATAATTTAATGTTCCCTAGAATTTCCTGTTTTACTTCCTGGAATGTTTTACAGTTTTGCGCTGGCTGGCTGCACAGCTTTCTGTTCCCATTTTGATTCCTTCCACAGAGTGAGACCTACCACGGTGGTCCTCCTCAGTCTCTGCACCAATGTCCACATGTGACAGATGCTGACATACAGCAGACTCCAGCTTGTTTAAGACAAGAGTCTCTTCTGGTCAGACTAGCAAGCGTTTTCTCTGGACCACACCAGATCTGGCTGGTTCTGGAAGTCCCTGCCCTAAGAGAGCATGGTGGCAGCAACATGAGGCCTTGGTGAGAACAGTACAGACACTTCAGACACCATGCTGGTCAGTGGTTACAATTACTCATACAACAGTGAATTAAAGTGAGAGCGAGAATGGGGAAAATATCCTTTAATGTTTTATAAAAAAAACATTTTGCTCACCTGGTGAGGGATCATAGAATCACAGAATCCCCACAGTGCGAAAAGAGATCATTTGGCCCATCAAGTCTACTCTGCCTCTCTGAAGAGCATCCCACCCCGTCCCAGCCTCCTACCCTATTACCGTAATCCCGCATTTACCATTGCCAATCACCCTAACCTGCACATCTTTGGACTGTTTGAGGAAACAGGAGCACCCGGAAGAAACCCATGCAGACAGAGGGAGAATGTGCAAACTTCACGCAGATAGCCGTCCGAGGGTGGAATCAAACTCAGACCCCTGGTGCTGTGAAGCAGCAGTGCTACCCACTCAGCCGCAGTACACCCAAAAGTGCATACTGGAAAACTGAACACTTTCTAATTTGAGCGCCTGAATCAGCATTGACCACTCCCAGCTCAAATTCATCTCAGACAACCAGTGTGTTATCTCCCAAAAGTTAAGTTTCAGCCTACGGCCCAATGGCCTTCACATAGAATTCACCAGTTTTAAAATCTCCCCACCCCCGGCCTCATCCTATGTCCAACCCTCCCTTTCTTCTACGCCTCCTTGACCTGACACAACCTGTCCATTTTCTTCCTCATCTATCCACCCTAATCTTCCTGCTGACAAATCCCCACTATCCCCTACATGCATCCAATCTATCACCACCTCACCTACCTTTCCCCAGCCCCACCCATCCTCCCTCCTGCCTCCTTGACCTGATACAACCTGTCCATCTTCTCTCCCACCTACCTGACCCCTACCTCACTGACCAATCCCCACAACTCCTTACCTACACTCATCTATCACCATCCCACCTACCTTCCTCAGCCCCACTCGTCCTCTGTCTACTTATTTCTCAGCTCCCTTCCCCCTCCCCATTTCTGAAGAAGGGTCCCAACCCAAACATCAACTTTCCTGCTCCTCTGATGCTGCCTGGCCTGCTGTGTTCCTCCAGGTTCACACCATGTTGTTTCTGACTCCAGTTCTGCAGTTCTTGCTATCTCTAAGCTTCCCTGCAGCTTTGTTTAATCAGATTGTTAACTGGTGCATAATAATAAGCTATTCTGTGTTGAGGAGTGAATTGAGAGGCCCCCACTCCCAGGTTCATGCTTATTATGTTTTGACCTTTGGTAGTTAGTACAATTAAAACTTCCATTTCCTTCTAGGCCCCAGGAGTCAAAAGCCTAAATTTCTAAAGGCACGTTAATTTATAATTTGGATGGCTGTGTCTGCACGCCTGTATGTACGTGTACATGGGGTGAGGGTGAATGCATGTGTGTGGGTGTGTTTATGGGTGTGGGTGCATGTGGATGTATGTGTGATTGTATGTGAATGTAAAAGTATCTAGGGGTGTATATGTATGTGAGGGTGGATGTGTGTGTGCAGATGTGTGTGGCGGTGTGCGCGAGCGAGTGTATGTGTGTGAGGGTGTGGGGAAGGTGGGGGTGTGCGGGGGTATGCATGTGTGTGTATGTGTACATTTGGCTGTGGGTGTGTGTGAGTGTGTGTGTGTAGGTGAGTGTGTGCACGTGCGTGTGTTCTCGTGGAGCATACCTTTACGGAACGTGTAAAAGAAGACTCCATAAAAAAAATACATCTCATTCAATGCAATGACTGTACCAGACTGTGGCTGGTTTAAAGCTCCTGTACTGCCAGGGAGCTGATCCTTTAATTGATAGGGTACTTTTTGAAGTACTATTGTAGCCAGGACGTCACTTGTGTTGCTAATTCCCCAGGCTTTCCAGAGATTTCAGGAATTAAACATTAATTTCCAGGGCAATCTGATATAAAAACCTAAGAGGCATTAAAGAAGTTCTGTGTTTTCATTTTCTTTTATCATCTGCATTTACTTGCTATATCATTTTTGGAGATGGCAAATACACGGGTGGTGTATTAAGAAGTGATGAAACCTTCAGGAATAAGTCCAAATGGAGATAGAAACCCTGAACCTTGCAGACAGCAAACATACATCATGATTATGTCATACAGGCTGGTTGCTTGCAGAATCCTGCAATATTTATCCTATATCTCACTGTTAAGCATGACAGCACATTCACAGGTCATTGAGATTTATAGACTGTCACCACATCAAATTGAAAATATGAAAATGAAAGCAGGCAGATATTTTTCACCAGAGCATGGCAAATTAAGGAAGAATGTTTTCCTTTTCACAACAGTGTTCAACTATAAATTTTCAGCTATGTTATTCCATATACTGTAAAACTTTCTCATGCAGGAACAATTATAACTGGAAGGGACGGACCATAGGTCCTTTAGAGAAGGAAATCTGTTATCCTTACCTGACCTAGACTATATGTGATTCTAGATCAATGGCTTTTCCAGAAAGCTACCAGTTTAAGAGTAATTAGGGATGGGCAATCAAAACTGGCATTGCCAGTGACGTCCACATCTCATGAAAGAATAAAAGAAAATTGGTAAAGCATAACCCTCAAAACACTCTAAACCATTGTGATGCAGTTCTAATGTCTTCCCAGCAGCACTGACTGGGGTCTTAGGATTCCCAACAGGACTATCAAAGGAAACAAAGAATCAACGAACTGCTGTTTATGTAGGGACTTCCGAATCCTCAGCATGCCCAATGAACCGTTTATCAATGGTTGTCACTGCTCTCAAATTGGCAAAGGTAACACCCAATTTATACAAAGGAAGGTCCCACACCAAACAGATTAATGACCAATCTCTTCAGTCTAGAAATAAATGCCAGTGAGGAGTTGGCAGAATAGTTTTCAAATTATCTACTGAATTGAAAGGAGGGACCCTGGTAGAAAGTCTCATTGAAATCTTCCATGAGTACAGATGTCTCGCACTTACTGCTCAAGTGTCTTCCAGGATGACATAGCTAGGAGCGTTAGGAACTGGAGTGAGTTATTCACCCTTTTCAAGACTTCTCTGCCATTTAATTAGATCATGGCTGATCATCTCTCCTAATGCTACTTTCCCACACTGTATCCATATCCTTTAATGTCATTAGGCTCCAAAATCAGTTAGATCAGTTGTTAATTTTAAATCTGGGGTAGATAATTTTTTGACATGCATGGGTATTGAGGGATACTGTCCAAAGGCAGGTATATGGAGTTAGGCTACAGATCAGCCATGATCTCACTGAACAGCGGAACAGGCTCGAGAGGCTGAATGGCCTATTCCTGTTCCTATGTTTCAAAATTTATCAATTTATTTCTTGAATATGATTCCACAGCCCTCTGGAGTAAGGAATTCCTAAGATTCACTTCATGCATCAGTCACTTAACCCCAAAACCAAATGCTACCCTACCCCACATTTACTTACCCTTTCACAAGGGCTATCAAAATGGCAGGTTTAATGTTGAACGTTTAAATCACAGAACACCGCAAACATCTGCTGCAGAAAGAAGTACGATTTCCACAACGACCACGATCACTGCTGGATTCAGAAATTCCAATTCAGGTTCATAACAGGAGGTCCCCATCCAGGAATCTTCAGCACAATCCTCTGAAGGTATCTGGGTAATTTTTAATCCAATCATGGTTGGAAATAGGATTTTCGATTCTGATTGGAATATCTTACGCCGCATCTCTCCCCTTCGTGCTGTTTGAAGCGCTTGCCAGGTAACTGGTGTGGTTGGACACTGATGTCGAGATGCTGGTGTTGACTGGGGTGGACAAAGTCAGAAGTCACATGACACTGGGTTATAGTCCAACAGGTTTATTTGAAATCATGAGCCTTCAGAAGTCTGCTCCTTCATCAGTTGAAGTGGTTGGACACTGCAATTTTCTGAGGCCAGACTACTGTCGCTTAACTTGGAATCAGCAAGTATAGCCAAGAAAGTGGAGATAAGAGACGCCCTGGATTGGTTCTGTGGTTGGTTATTTTCAATAATCCTTTTGATCATGAAGTTACTGGTATTCTCTAATCCACTCATGGCTGTGTGATTTGATTTGTGAGCTGCAGAGCTTCCAGCAACATGTGCATACAAACAGCACTAGTCATGTTACAAATGGAAGTTCAGCTTTTTCAAAGTTGCTGGTCCATATGAAACACGGGCTGAAACCAGCTGGTCTACAGGCTTTGCTTTAATACAATCCTCAAAGAGGCATCCTTTATTGGTTAATTAGAGGTGAGTGCCTTTCCTGGTGTCTCTCTACTGCTATTCTATTGAAAATGTAGAACCATCCTGAAGGTGACATGGTGCTAATACAATCTACAACACCATAATTTTCAAACCTGGCTGGCATTGTCTCCTGACCCCACAGCTCTTTGAAAGTCCTGGCCATAGATTTGATATGGCACGGATGGAGGCCCTTTGACCAGATGGGTCCACGCCAGCTCTCTATAAAGGAATCAAGTTTATTTCATTTCTGCCTCTATTCCCATCACCCTATGAATTTTTTTTCCTGCAAGTGACCATGCAATATCCCTTTGAAATTCGTCATCTTCTCTGCTTCCTCAGCCTCACTGGCAGCGAATTACAGGTTATTATTATTTATTGCATAAAGGAAGTACTCCCTCACATTCTTCCAATGCCAAAACTGTCCCCCATAACTCCCATCAACTAATGGAATACAGATAGCTGAATAGACGATGTGTTGCAGCTGTAGTTTGTGGGAGGTAGTGAAAGCTGGTACAATCCATGGCGATCACATGTATACAAAGTGTTAGCTGCTTGATCAACTTCACCTCAGAGTTGATGAGCTCAAGTCGAAGTTGTGGATACTGCAGCACATCAGGGAGGCTGGGGAACAGGTACCTGGACAGTTTTTCAGGATGCTGTCATTTCTCTTAGAATAATCACATCCAACTTCATCCGTGATCAAGGACAGCAGGACGTGACTATGAGTGAGGCAAGTATGGGAACCCAGAATTTAATTTTGGAGAAGTAATAGCAACACTGTTAAAGAAACTATTCTCTGCAGCAAAGATAGAGGATTCCAAAGGCTTTGTTGTCCCAAACCTTAGTACCATGTGGGCTGAACTGGAACTTGGAGTGGGAGAGAAACAAAAGAGGATGCAGAAATGCTTCAGTGTGGTTTGGAAAAGTTGAGTGAGTGGGCAAATGCTTGGCAGATGAAGTATAATGTGGATAAATGTGAGTAATCCACTTTGGTAGCAAAAACGGGAAGGTGGATTTTCATCAGAATGGTGATAGATTAGGAAAAGCGGAGGTGCAACAAGACCTGGGTATCCTTATAAACTGACATTTTCCCAGCCACCATCAGTTCTGAGGAAGGGCCACCAGATCTGAAACGTTAACTCTGTTTTCTCCTCCACAGATGCTGCCAGACCTGCTGAGCTTTTCCAGCAACTTTGTTTTTGTTCCTGATTTACAGCATCCGCAGTTCTTTTGGTTTTTATCCTTATAGAGTAGTCGCTGACAGTGAGCAAGCAGGTGCAGCAGGCAATAAAGAAAGTAAATGGTATGTTGACCTTTATAGTGAGAGGATTCAAGTATAGGAGCAGGGATGTCTTCTTGCAATTCTACAGGGCCTGGTGAGATCACACGTGGAGCACTATGTACAGTTTTGGTCTTCTTATCTGAGGAAGGGTGTTCTGACTATGGAAGAAGTGCAATGAAGATATGCTAGACCGATTCCTGGAATGATATATGAAGAGGAATTGGACCAGTTAGGGCTACTTTTAATGGAGTTTAAAAGAATGAGGGTGGATATCATAGAAAGCTATAAAATTCTAACAGAAATAGGCAGGATAAATGCAGGAAGGATATTCTTGATGATTGGGAAGTCCAGAATCAGAGGTCACAGTTTTAGAATACAAGTTTGAATGTTTTCAAGTAGGAATTAGATATAGTTCTTAGTGCTAAAGGAACCAAAATGTATGTGGAGAAAGCAAGAACAGGGTACAGAGTTGGATAAAAAATTTCTGGAGAAACTCAGCAGGTCTGGCAACATGTGTGGACAGAAAGCTGAGCTGGATCATCAACCACAATCATACTGAATGGTGAGCAGGCTCAAAGAGCTGAATGGCCTAGTCCTGCTCCTATTTTCTATGTTTATAGCACTGAAAATGAATGAAATTGGCAAAGATCACATGACATAGAATGGATAGTATTTTAAACTTAGAAATAACCCATTAAACCCCGTCGTGCATATTAGCTCCACACAAGCCTCCTCCCACAACTTCTATTGTCTTTCCCACACATGTTTATCTAGCTTCCTCTAAAAGGCTTAACTACTCCCTGTGGCAGTGGATTCCACATTACAACTTGTCTCCGAGTAAAGAATTTTCTCTTGAATTTCCTATTGGATCTTTCAGCAGCTATCTTATTTGTATGGCCTCTTCTTTTGGTTTGCCCTGAAGGTGAAAAGATCTTCATTACATCTGTCTACCAAACTGTTTCATAATGTAAAAGACATCTATTAGATCACCCTCAGTCTTCTCTATTCTAGAACAAAAGAAATGTGGTCTGTTTATGGCTTCTTGCAGGTTAACCACTGACTTCCATTATAACACTAGTAATTTGTTTTTAAACACCACCTCCAGTATCTCTTTTTTTTCATTATATGGCAACCCGAACTGCTCAGTGCTTCAATTGCATCTAACAGATTTTAATTCATCTTCTCTGCTTTTCAACTCTATCTTCTAGATATAAAGCTTCATGATTTCTTTGCTGCTTTATAAGTTAATTAATTTGCATTGGAATTCTCATTTGTTTATTGGTATACTCAGATTCCTCTGCTCCTCTACCCTATTTCAGCAACTAGTTACTGAGCAGCATAGGACTTCTTTACACTTTCCACTGAAATTTTCCTACAACACACATACCTTTTGTGAAGCTTATTTGCCAATGAAGTTTATCAATGTCTGCACTTTCATAATTCTCCCCTGGTATTAACTACACCTGACAATCTGGTATCATCTGCAAATCTTGAAACTGGACTTTGAATGGCAATCCCACCACTGATCCTTGTGGAATATCATTTCCCACAACTTGCCAGGCCAAGTGACTATCTTTAACCCTCACATTACAGCCAATTTGCTGTCCATTATGCTACTTGGTCCCTTACTCCATTGTTTGGGCCTTTAGTCACGAGTCCTCCTTGCAGCATAATAAGAGGTATCATAGTGATTCAGGTTTTTAAAAAGACGATCTTTTTGAAAAGGTAACAGATGTGGTATGTATGGGAAATGCAGTCGATGGAAGTTTTAGGTGTGCTGACTGAGACACATTTGGGATGATGGCATCTAACCATTCTGAAATGATTTATGGTTTTTCGCCAATTTAATCAAATTATTAAGAGGTAGTGCTTCACTAGTTTGAAATTGTGACTCTTGCCATTTACTGAGCCACTGGGGAATACAGGTTTGCTTTCTGTACACCATTTGATACGGCTTTGATCAACATCAAATGCAAAGCACAGTTTTCTGCCTATGGTCCATCTCTCAGTGCCTTTAGGAAGAATATATGAGAAAGTGAAGAATAAAAATCTCAACAAAATATAAATGGCTTCTTTCTGTTACCTGTTCAGATGATTTATTATTCAATTTCCAATTTCTTCCCAGCTTAAAACCTCACGTGAAAGTTGTTTCCTGAAGCGGAGATATATAGTATCTGTTACGGTGGTCAATGACTAAAGTTGACAAGATGGCCACCTTGTGTTTTATTAGCTGACACAAGATGGACGAAAGGGGTTGCCAGCTACATTTAGCAGATGTTTACAGCCAGACGTGTGGTCTCCATATAGAGGTACTGGATAAGATTCTCCGTAGAAAGAAATCTTAGGGAAGTTAATTAGGTTTCTGTAAACAGGCAGTTCTAAATACATAACCTTGTTAAATAAGGGACATTTTTGAAAGACCTAGCTTAGCCACAGTCCCAAGTTTGTTATTTAGTAAAAAGTAAAAGGAAAAGTCTGACCCCACAGTATTCTGAACTTTTTAGGTAATTGTAAATTAGAAATGCAAACAATCAATTAGTGGGAAAAGGTTAGTTGCATTCCTTGAGCAAACGTTTGTAGGCAGTAAAGAGACTTAAGATAAAGCAATAAATGATGCATAGCAACAACCTCTAAGAGAGCAAAAGAGGTTGTGAAACATGGACAGATAAACAATTGCAGCTCAAGTGCTGCAATTAATATCTTACATCCAACGATCAAGGAAAGAGTGACAGAGACAGATTACAAAATACAGAGAGAAACTGTAGAGATGCTTTTTATTAAGTAAAGAAAATTGGTACTGGAAAGTGTTGAGTGGAAGCAGTAAAGATTTATTTAAAAGTTAAACTGTAGTTTAAATTTCAGTTACAGCATACAAATAACAAGGGTCATAAACTGTAGCTGCAAGTTAGATCTCTCAGGCTGAAGTGAGAGAGGGGTTGTCCAATTTGTCAGTGTGTTAGAGAATTGTAGTAACTTTATATTAGAGTTGATTTTAAAGACTTTATAACAATTGATAGAAATGAATATCCTTCCTAACCTTCCATACTAAAGTTAGTAGAGAATTCAGAAGAGTTCTTACTGATAAGCAAGTATTCAGGTTATTGGTAAATAATGAAGTACAGCTGGCAAATGTTTGGGAAGGAATATAACTGTCAGAAGCATTGTAAGATCCCAAAGACAGACAATTGAGGTATCTGGTAGACATCATGAAATGATGGGAAGACCTAGGGCTGTCCATCATTGATCAAGAGGTTAACTGGATTGGATGTATAGATTAGGGGGATGTAGCTAACAATGACATCAATGTTGCATGCATTTATTGTAATGCAAAAGGTTAAAAAATGTCATATTCAGCTGGGGAAAGTTAGAGTGTCATTGACTTCTCCTCCAATCTGAGCCTTAATTAAGAGGGCAACTGGGCCCTATATAAAAGCCGGCCCCCTGAATAAAAATTCAGAGCAGTTTCTGGCCATCACACACATGGTAAAAGAACTCTAAATAAAGGTCATTTGTACTACTGAACACAGAACTCAAGGCTCCTCTTTGATATTTCTCCCTACAACAATACAAAAGCACGTTAACATCCACCTTTACCTCAAATACATCCTGAAAGTAAACTGGTTTGGCAAGCCCCTGGGCCTCAGCTGGCTATGATTTTCTGCCTTTATTTTGCTGAGTACACTGTATAATTCGTCAAGATTAAATATCCAGGCTGCCTTTTTGTGATGCTGACAGTATACATTGACATATCAGTTTCCTTGTTGTTATATCCTTGCTTTTCAACGTTCCTCTTATTTTCAGACTGTTTACAATTTGTCGTTCACAATATTCTTCCTTCCTGTTCTGGAGTTTGTCTCAACACAGGTCAACAGAGATAACTTAACCAGAAATGCTGTAGTCAAATCTAATCCACCCAAGTACATCCACTCTGGCTGAAATCAGGGAACACAGCAGAGATCAGGGAGCAGAGCAAGACTTTTCTTGCTATCTATTACTCCATATGGATGAAAGGCAAAATGTTCAACCACTGAGCCAGTATGGAAAAGCTGTTTCATATTTTATCCAAGTAATCAATTGCCCAGCAAAAAATAGGCTTAAGAGCAGTCCTGTGGTGTCACCTATGGCTCAGTGGGAGGTATTTTGACCTCTGAAGTAAAATTTTGTAGGTACAAGCTACACTTGAGCAGATTAAACATATAATTCAGGTTGACACTCCATTGCAGTACTGATGGACTGCTGCAGTGGAAGAACTTTCAGATGATTCGTTAAACAAAGGCCTTCACTTGCCCTCTCTATTGGACAGTAAAGACCCCACGTCACTGTCTCAAAGAAAAACAGTTTCTTTTTTCCTGACTAATAAGTCAGTGCTACTAAAACAAATTATTGGGTTTTTATCACATTTCTGATTCTGGAATCTTGATGGAGTCATACAGCATGAAAACAGACCCTTAGTCCAACTCGTCCAAACTGGCCAAATTTCCCACACTAAACTAGTCCCACTTACTTGCATTCGGCCCATATCCCTCTGACCATTTCCTATTCATGTACTTGTCCAAATGTCTTTAAAATGTTGTGACTGTACCTGCATTTACCACTTCCTCTGGCAGTTCATTTCACATGTGAACTACCCTGTGTGAAAACATTGTCCCTCAGGTCCCTTTTAAATCTTTCTACTCCCTAGTTTTGAACTCCCATACCATAGGGAAAAAACCTTTGCTATTCGCGCTATTTATGCTCTTCATGATTTTTTAAACCTCAATAAGATCACCCCCTCAACCTCCAATACTCCAGTGAAAAAGGTCCCAGCTTATCCAGCTTCTCCTTATAACCCAAACCCTCTAGTCCTAGCAACATCCTAGTAAATCATATGAACCTTCTCCAATTCACTAATATCCTTCCTATAGCATGGTGACCAGAACTGGACACAGTACTCCAAAAGTGGCCTCACCAACATCCTGTACAAACTCAACACTATGTCCCAATTCTTTTACTCAGTGGTCTGAGCAATGAAGGTAAGTGTGTTAAACGGCTTCTTTACCACCCTATCTATATGTGATGCTAACTTCAAAGAATTATGTACCTGAACCCCTAGGTCTCTCTGTTCTACAACACTACTTAAGGCCCTACTCCTAATTGTATAAGTCCTGCACATGTTTGTTTTACCAAAATGAAATGCCTCGCATTTATCCACATTAAATTCCATCTGTCACTCTTCAGCCTATTGACCCAATTAATCAAGATCTTTTTGTAATCTTAGCTAACCTTCTTCACTGTCAACTATATCACCAAGTTTTGGTGTCATCTACAAACTTACTAACCATGCTTCCTAAATTTTCATTGAAATCATCTATACAAATGACAAACAAAAGTGGACCCAGCACTGATCCCTGCAGAACATCACTGGTCATAAGCCTCTAGTCCGAAAAACAACCCTCCACCACCATCCTTTGTCTCCTACCATCAAGCCAATTTTGTATCTAATTGGCAAGCTCTCCCTGAATCCCATGTGATCTAATTTTAATAATCAATCAGTCTACTATATGGAATTTGTCAAAGGCTTTACTAAAGTCCATGTAGACTATGTCTACCGCTGTACCCTCATCAATCATTTTGATTACATCTTCAAAAAACTCAATCAAGTTTATGCGACATGATTTCCCACACACAAAACCTTGCTGACTATACCGAAATAGTCCTTGCCTCTCCAAATGCATGTAAATCCTATCTCTCAGAATCCCCTCCAATAATTCACCCACCACTGACGTCAGACTCACCAGTCTATAGTTCTCAGGCTTTTCCTTACATATAGTACTGTACAGCACAGAAATGGGCCCTTTGGTTTTGTGCCGAATATGACGCAAAATGAAACTAATCCCTTCTGCCTGCCATTGGTCCATATCCCTCCATTCCTTGCATATTCATGTGCTTATCTATAGTCCTTTAAATGCCCCTATTGTATCTGCCTCCACCACCACCCCAGAAATGCGTTCCAGACTCCTACCACACTGTTTAAAAATACTTGTCCCTCATGTGTCCTCTAATCTTAAATACAAGCCCCCTTGTATTAAACATTTCAATTCTGGGAAAAAGATTCTGACCATTAACCCTATCTAGGCTTCTAATAATTTTATAGACTTTTGTCAAGTCTCCCCTCAGCCTGCACCCCTGAAGAGAAAACAACCTGAGTTTTTCTAGCCTCTGCTTACAGTTCATACCCTCTAATCTAGGTAGCATCCTGGTACACCTCTTCTGCACCCTCTCCACATCCTTCCTGTAATGTGGTGACCAGAACTGAATGCAATACTCTAAATGCTGCCTAACCAAAGTCTTACAAACCTACAACATGACATCCTAACTCTTATACTCAATTCCACGACTGATAAAGGGAAGCATGCTGTATGCCTTCTTTACCACCCTATCTACTTGCATGGCTACTTTCAGGGAGCTCCAGATTTGAATCCCAAAATCCTTTTGTACATCAATGCTGTTCAGAGTCCTGCCATTAACTATACTCTTCCTTAACATTTGATCTCCCAAAGTGCAGCACCTCACACTTACCCGGATTAAACTCTATCTGCCATTTCTCCGCCCATATCTGCAACTGATCTATATCTGCTGTATCCTTTGACAACCTTCTACATTATCCACAACTTCACTGATCTTTGTATCATCTGCAAACTTACTAACCCACCCATCTACATTTTCACCCAAGTCATTTATATATCACAAACAGCAGAGGTCCCAGTTTGGATCCCGAGGAACACCATTAGTCACAGACCTCCAGCCTGAAAAACATCCTTCCACCAATACTTTCTGGTCTTCTATGGGCAAGCCAATTCTGAATCCACGCGGCCAAGTCACCGTGGATACCATTCATCTTAATCTTCTGGATGAGCCTACCATGAGGGACCTTGTCAAAAAGCCTTACTAAAATCCATGTAAACAAGATCCACTGTTCTACCCTCATTGATCATGTTTGTCGCCTCTTTGAAAAATTCAGTCAAGCATTACAGCCTTTCTTAAATAAAGGTACAAAATTAGACACATTTCAGTCCCTCAGCAACTCATCTGTGGCTGTAGATGATACAGATATCTCTACTAGGTGCCCTGCAATTTCTTTCCTAACTTCCCATAATGTCCTGGGATACACTTGATTAGGTCCCAGAGATTTATCCACCTTTATGTTTTTTAAGAACTCTAGCACCTCCTGTTCTGTGGACTGTTTTCAAGACATCAATATTTATTTCCCCAAGTTCCCTAGCTTACATGTCTTTCTCCACAATAAAAACTGATGCGAAATGTGTGTTTTGCCCATTTTGCATGTTACAATAGTCTCTATGCTTTAGAAGTACTTAATTAACTGTGAAGTCTTCTGTGACATCCAGAAGTTAAAAAAAAAGCTTTATTTAATGCAAGTTATTTTCTTTCTCAGTTGAGGTTAATTCCAATTATTTCAAAATTTAGCCATTATCTAATGTAATCCTTTTCCATGCACGTCACCAACCTCATTCTTCAATACGTTGTTGATTTAGTACATTCCAAAAGAAACAATTTTTTTTTAAACCAAGATGTCTTTTGCTTCTAATTTTCTTGCACATTACTTTCCAGCAGTATTTTTTGCCTTATTTGATTTCTAATTGAGCTCCTTGTCCACTTCTTAAATCATTGGTGACGAATCTTTTAATTTGTCTGAGTTGCCAATTAACCAGATGTAATCCAAATCAACAGAACAGACAGTACATTTTTCTTTTCATAAAAAAAGCAAATGTAGTGCAAAACGGATAATGGCTTTATACTAAAATACCCTCCAGAATTCCTCTAGTACACCTGGTACATGTTTTATTTATTCATGGAATTTGGACATTGCTGGCAATGGCTAGTATTTTATTATCCTTTCCTAATTAACCTTGTGAAGGTCGTGCTGAGTCATCTTCTTGAGTGCCAATCAACCGTGCTGCTTTGCCTTGGATGATGTTCAGTGTTGTTGGAGTTGCACTGATCTCAGTAAGTAGATGGTATTCTACCACACACTGCCTTCTGCTTTGTAAATGGTGAACAGGTTTTGAACAGTCAGGAGGGGAGATACTTACCCCCATATAACAAGCCTCTGAACTGTTACTACAGCCACAGTATTTGGCTATTGCATTCTGATCAGTGGTGACCCCCAAGATATTTGTGGGGATTCAGCGACAATAATGCTGTTAAATGTCAATGGGACGTAACTTACCTTTCACTTCTTGGAAGTACTATTGTATGCAGGTGCATCAGGTAATCAGGAAAGCTAACAGAATGTTATGATTTATTTCAATGAGAACTTAAATGCGAGAGTAGGGAGGTTATGGTTCAGGTATATAGGCATCGGTGAGACTGCATCTGGAGTGCTGTGTACAATACTGGTCACCATACCTACAGAAGGTTGTTAATGCATTGGAAACAGTTGAGAGGTTTACGAGATCAACACCTGGAATGAGCAAACTGCCTTATAAGGAAGGGCTAGACAGGCTAGGCCTGTATCCTCTGGAGTTTAGAAGAGTCAGAAGTGACTTCATTGAAATGTAAGATCCTGAAGGGACTTGACCGGATGTCGGAAGATGTTTCCTCTTTTATGACAATCTGCAACTAGAGCTTATAAAAATACGGTGATGTCCATTTAAAACAGACAAGGAAACAATTTTTTCTCAGAGTTTTGAGAATCTTTGGAATTCCTTTCATCAAAAGGCAGTGGATGAGCATCTTTAAATATTTTCAAGGCAGAGGTAGATAGATTCTTGATTATCAAGGTGATGAAAGATTATTGGGGATATGCAAAAAATGTACAGCTGAGATTAAATTTAGATCACTTATGATCTTGTTGAATGGTAGAGCAGGCCCGAAGGGCCGAGTGGCCTATTCTTGTTCCTTGTTTGTATGTTTGTAGATGGTTATTGCCTTTACTTGCGTGGCATTAATGTAATTTATCCCTTATCATCTCAAGCCTCAATGTAATCACTTCAAAGTAAACTCTGTACGCTTTATTCAATTTTTCTTCCCAAATTTGTCTCCGTACAATCCCTGATGCAAGTACACAAACAGAGTGGACAGGAAAAAAATCTTAGTGTCTACAGCAGTGAATATGATACAGGCACCTTCTTTGGGGTTGTGGGGGTTGAGATCTAGGCACCAGCCTCCCCAGTGCTCACCAGATGACTGGATTGTTACATTGGTAATTGTTGAGTGGTTAGAGCAAAATCTGATCCTATCCTCACTTAACATCCATTTCCCAGCAGAGGGCACTGAAAAGGTGAGCTTGTTGGTTTCTATTCTATGACTGTTAATTCCAATTTTAGCCTCCATGATTGCCAGGTTAGATTAGCTGATTGAGTACAAACTTGGGGCCATTCGAGTACATAGGACACTGGGTAGTAAACTGCTACACAAACTACCTAGGCATTCTGCCCCAAAACTTCAATAATAAGTTTTATTCTTTGTTCAGTGCCAGCTGCAGTTTTGTGGTAGCATTCACTTTGGTCAGAAACCTGTGAGTTCAATTCCATCTCTCTAGACTTGAAAAACCAGGGGTGAGAATGGTTTAGTGGTATCATCGCTAGACTATTAATCCAGATACCCAGGTAATGTTTTAGGGAACTGGGTTTGAATCCTGCCACAGTAGATGGTGGAATTTGAATTCAATAAAAATCTGGCATTAAGGTTCTAATGATGACAATGAAACCATTTTTGACTGTTGGGGAGAAACACTAATGCCCTTCAGGCAAGGAAACTGCTGTCCTTATCTGGCCTAGCCTACATATGACGCCAGACCTTAACTAACCTCTGGGTAATAAATGCTGGCCTAGCCAGTGACACATGAATAAAAAGGTTGATACTCCAGCACTCAGGAGCTCTGAACTATTGGTGCTGCCATGACACATTATATTGAGGTCCCAATTTCTCTCTTAGGTCAATGTAAAAGAGGCAGTATTTCAATAAAGGGAGGCTAGTTGTCCAGTGTCCTGGCCAGTGTCATCAGAAGACAGATTACCTGGTCATCATATCTTTCTTTGTGTGCACATTGGCTGAAGCATTTCCTAGTTACAACACTAACTGCACTGTATTTCAATGGCTATAAAACACTTTCAGCCAGTCTACGATCATGAAAGATGCTATGGAAAGCTGCACAGAGACAGCCTGGCTTAATCTGTCACACAAATTACAGGAAAAATTGTGGGAAGCATCAAGTGAACTTAACATGTCAGAAATATGTTCACTATGGAGAAATGACTGCTACAGAAGTCTTCAGAGAAATCCTCAATGAAAGGTGGTTATCTGCATTTTGTCTTTCTTGTTACTTCCAGCCTCTAACCAAAGTGGGACATGTACCAACGCTGTGTGACCCACATAATACCTATGGTACTCACAGTAGTTAAAGGTTGAGCTCTGATGACTCACCATGTGGAGAATCAGTATTCGTGCTGTCTGCAGTACATCAGAGGTGACGACCTGAAACAAAGAGATGAGACAATGTTAGGATTCATGCTACAATTCATCTGTCTTAACTTTGTTTCCCACCTATGTGCCCTCCATCTTTTCTGAAACTGCTGGTTAATGCTAGGGCATTCTTTTACAGCCACTTTTTTTGAATTCATTCATGGGATGCTGGCATTGCTGGCTAGGCCAGCATTTATTGCCCATCTCTAGTTGCCCAAAGGGCAGTTAAGAATCAAACACATTACAGGTCTGGAGTCACTTGCAAGCCAGACCAGGAGGATTTTTTTTTATTACAAACAACAATGATTATGTGGTCACCATTAAGAAAGCATTTTTAATGCCAGATTTTTTTTTAAGAATTCTTGTGCAACGCTGGACTAAGAGAGTGTCACTAAAATCCACAGTGGGAGCTGGAAAGGGCTGTATTCTCATATTAAATTTGAGCTGGCCACAGTCTGTATTACACAATGAAATGTTGGCAATGAGCATGGGAATTAGTATTGAGAATGTGGGTTTTTTTGAGGAAAAGGAATGATTAATTATGTATTTGATTGCTGGCAACATGCAAGTCAGCTGGCTTCAGATTTCCATCCTTCTCAAGCTGAATCTTATGCATTTTTCTCTAACTCTTCCTTCATTACTCAGTTTAAAGTGCCACAAAGGAAAGCTACGAGAAGTGTGAAATATATATTCTCTAGCATAGGTAACCTCTGTTAGCACACAACAATATCAAAAACAGGAGTTGCTGGAAAAGCTCAGCAGGTCTGGCAGCATCTGTGAAGAAAAATCAGAGTTAATGTTTAGGGTCCAGTGACCCTTTCTCAATCTTTGTTAGCACACTATGTATTTTACACAATCTAACATCTATTTTACAATTTGGTTTTGTTCTTTCTTTTGGGTACCAATGATAAGGCAGCATTTATCGTCCATTCCTAATTGTCCTGGTGGTGAGCAGCCTTCTTGAATTGCTGTAGTCCATGTGGCATAGGTACACTCTCAGTGCTTTTTGGGAGGGAGTTCCAGGATTTTGACACAGTGACAGTGAAAAAAAATGGGTATACTGTTCCAAGCTGGAGGAAAACCTGAGCATGGTGGTTTGTCATGCTTCTGTTGCCCTTGCTTTTCTAGGATGTAATAGGGAGGCAATGGCCTAGTGGTATTATCACTGGACTGTTAACTCAGAGACCCAGGTAATGTTCTGGGGACACGGATTCAAATCCCGCCATGGCAAATGGTGAAATTTGAATTCAATAAAAAAATCTGGAAACAAGAATCTAATGATGACCATGAAACCATTGCCAATTGTCAGAAAACCCATCTAGTCACTAATGTTCTTTAGAGAAGGAAACTGCCATCCTTACCTGGTCTGGCCTACAGGTGACTCCAGACCCACAGCAATGTGGTTGACTCTTAACTGCCCTCTGGGCAATTAGGGATGGGTAATAAAAGCTGGACCAGCCAGCGATACCCTTGTCCCATGAATCTGTTGTTAAAATGGAATTGCTGAGTTGCTGGTTTCCATTGTAGAGCTGGTACATACTGTAGCCAGTGAGTGTTGGCAATGGAGGGAGCAAATAGACTAGAAGAATAGAATCCCTACAGTGTGGAAGCAGGTCATTCAGCCCGTCAAGTTCACACCGACCCTCCAAACAGCATCCCTTCCAGACCCACCTCCCCTACACTGTCACTGTAACCCTGCATTTCCCACGGCTAATCTAACTAGCCAGTACATCCCTGGATGCTGTGGGCAATCTACCTAACCTGCACATCTTTGGACTGTGGGAGGAAACCGGAGCACCCAGAGTAAACCCACACACTCACAGGGAGAACGTGCAAACTTCACATAGACAGCTGTCCGAGGCTGGAATTGAACCCAGTTCCTTGGTGCTGCAAGGCAGCAGTGCTAACAACAGAGCCACTGTGCTGCCCTTAGTTGAAGGATGGCACATTGTTTAAGGAGGTGGATGGAGGACCAATCAAGCAGGCTTTGTCCTGGATAGTGTCCAGATTCTGAAGTGTTTTGAAGCTACACCCACCTCGGCATGTGGAAAATATTCCAACACACTCCTGACTTGTGCCTAATAAATGGTGGACAGGCTTTGGGAACTCAGGGGATGAGTGACTTGCCACATAATTCTGACCTGTTCATGTAAGCAAACTATAGCTGATCCAGTTCAGTTTTTGGTCAATGATAACCCCAAGATGACAGAGTGGATTCAGCCACAGTATTGCCACTGAATGCGAAGGATCACAGTTAGATTCTCTCTATGGTCATATGGTCCACATGCGTGGTACAAATGTTACTTTTCACTTATCACACTAAGCCTGAATGATGACCATGTCTTGCTCGGTATGGACAAGGGCTGCCTCAATATCTTTGGAGTTGCAAACTTTTAAAAATTCTTTTAGGGGACAAGGGAATCCACACTGGCTGGGCCAGCATTTCTTTCCCATCCCTAATTTCTCTAGAAATGATTGATTTATTAGACCATTTCAGTGAGCAGTTATGCTAGCAGGAATAGAGGATTGGCTAACTAATAGAAAACAGACAGCTGGGATAAGGAGGGCACTTTCAGGATGGCAACCTGTAACTAATGGAGTGCCAAAGGTTTCACTGCTGGCACCACAATTATTTACAATATACATTAATGACTTGGATGAGGAAAGTGAACGTACAATAGCCAAGTTTGCAGAGACACCAAAAAAAATGGAAAGGCAAGTGGTGGGGATGACACAAAGAGTCTACAGAGGATAATTGGTAAAGGAAGTGAGTAAAACTTGGCAGGTGGAATGCAATGTTGAAAAATGTGAGGTCATGCACTTTGGCAGACGGGGTAGAGAAACTTTTACATTGAGAAACACTGCAGGAAACTACAGAACAGAGAGATTTGGTAGTCCTCCTGCGTGAACCACAGAAAGCTAGCATTCAAGTTCAGCAGGTAATAGGGAATGATAGCCTTTATTTCAAAGGGAATAGAATAGGAAAGTAGAGAGGTATTGTTAAAACTATACCAGACACTAGAACACAGTGAACAATTTTGGATCCCTTGTCTAAGGAAAGATATATTGCCACTGGAGGCAGTCCAGAGAAGATTCACTAGACTGATACTGGATATGGTGGGACTGTCTTGTGAGGAGGTTGAATACGTTGGGCATCTACTCATTGGAGTTTAGGTAGGAGTAGATGCGGAGAGATTATTTCTCCTTGTAGGAGAATCTAAGATCAGAGGGCAAAATCCGAGAATAACATACCACAGTTAAAGTAGAGATGAGGAGAAATTTCTTCTCTCAGAAGATAGGGAATCTGTGGAATTCTTTACTGCAGAAGGCAACAGAGGCTGGGTTGTTAAGTACATTCAAGGTCAAGATAAATAGATTTTGAATCAGTAAGAAAATAAAGGATTATAGGGAAAAGGCAAGAAAGCAGACTTGAAGATTAATATATCAGCCATGATTTCATTGACTGGCAGAACAAAATCAATGGACTGAATGCCCTACTTTTGCTTATGTCTTATGGTCTTACAGTTGTCAGAGAAAATCTCCATTTCTGGCTTTATTGGAAGGATGGTCATCGACAAAGAACTAATAATGGTTGGACTTATGACACTATCCTGAAGGACTCTTGCAGCAATGTCTTGTGACCAAGGTAATTCGCCAAGTGGCCACTCAGCTGCCATCCTGAACTCTTACTGTTTGTTGGATGGTCTGGAAGGTATGACTCAGGAAACTGTCACTCTCCCTGATGCTCCACAGTCACTCCAGCTTCCAACAAGCTCAGAAATCTTTAGCTCAAGTGGAGCGAAGGTTATTGGATGAAGCAGTTAAAGATAAAGCACAAAACCCTGATGGACCATGCAAAAATGCCCTGTGACTGAGATGAAGTGCTCCCTCAGCATTGCACTGGAGTGTGTGCCTCGATTATTATGCACAGGCCCTGGAGCAGAATATGATTCCAGAAACATGTGACTAAGTGGCAAGCATGCTACCAACTGAATTGAAACTGACATTTGATAATGTTATTGTGAAATGGCTATAGAAATTTCAAATACTGCAAATATCGGGTTAAAGAAAATTCATGTAGTATTTTGAGAAATTTGCATTGTTTTAGTCATTCTCAAGTAATGGACAATGACAGCATTAATAGCCCAACACTGGCTGCTCTTGAGTAGGAGTGTGAATCACTAAATTGTAGCAATATAATGTATAACGCCTTTTCTGTTTATTCATCGTCTGGCTGTCAGTGTCACCATAAGGCCAACATGTGCCCCTTTAGAAGGAGGCAACAGTTTGATATAATCAAGGCATTTGCTATGACACTTCAGAGAGCATAAGACCATAAGAAATAGGAACATGAGTAGGCTGTTTGGCCCCTCAAGCCTGCTCTAACATTCAATAGGATCATGGCCGATTCGACATTCGTCATGTTCACTTTCCTGCGTTTTCCCCATAATCCTTGATTTCCTGCTTGATCAAGCATCTATCTACCTCAACCTTAAACATACACAAGACTCTGCCTCCACAGTTCTCTGTGGCAAGGAGTTCCAAAGACTCTCAACCTTCAGAAAAGAAATTTCTCCTCATCTCAATCTTGAATTGGCACTCCTTTATTCTGATACTATGCCCTCCGGTCCTAGAAGGTCCACATGAGGGGAAACATCCTATCAGCATTTATCGTCAAGCCCCTTGAGAAAGGCACTGGATGTTGATGTGAGACATCAGTCACATAAAAAGCAGAGAGGCAGATTTTCTTCTCAAATAGACAGGAGTGATCTAGATGTGTTTGTAATAACATTCCAACTGTTTCATGTTACTTTTACTAGCATTAGTTGTTTATTTCCAGATTTCAGCTTCTAAAGTTTAACATATCAGTATCAATGTAGATTTCAATTTCTGCTTGCCACATTAGTTCTACCAGCTTCAGGATGACTAATACAGTCATAACCACTGCATGACCACTGATCAAAAGCAAAACTTTGTAAGTGCTGGAAATCTGAAATGAGAGAGAGAAAATATATGACGCCCCAAGTTCATTCTGATGGAGGATCATTAACCCAAATAGTTAATTATGTTTCTCTTGTTACAGGCACTGCTGGACCTGCAGATCGTTTCCAGCATCTACTCAATTTCGTAATGATTAGTCCCTACTTTATACTTAAGTTCTAGATTTGGATACCTCAATGAGTAGAAACAGCCTTCTTGAATCTACCCTATCGAACTCATTCATAACTTTAAAGACCTTCATAAGGCTTTCTCTCAGGCCCATTTCTACAGAAATCAGCACCAGGCAGTTCAATCCTTTCTGATAATTAGAACATCTCAGTTTTGATATTATCCTTCTGAATCATTTTTGCATTTTCTCCAGAGCTTTTTGATCCCATTGATGTTAGGCAGCAAGCCACTGGGGATGAAAGCTGAGAATCAGGAACACAGACTGGACATATTGGGCTTCATGAACAAGGTAAGTTTACTGACAGAAAGAGGGTAATAACAGATTTTGGAGAATGTGGAGGCTCAGTTTGGAGTGAATGGAGTAGCTGAGCAACTAGCCTCAATTCCAAGAATGTTCCCTTGTATTTTACAGTAATATCAAAAAATACACAATCCAACTGGAGTGCCTCAGCCTGCATTTTTTCCTTAATGTTCATCCATTAATTGTTGTAATGTGGAACATGCTTTCTGCAACATTAATGCTTTATTATCCAAGTTGAGGATAGAGATTCCAGGGGAAGATTTGAGGTGAGAAACAGTTTGAAGTCATTCCTTACTTCAAGAATCATCTTTCAAACATCTGTAAAGATTTGGCAGTGAAAAAGTAAAGAACATGGAGCTGGATGTGGGCAGGTCAGAGGTCAATACCTAAGTCAGTAGTTTAACCAGAGAATGAAGTCGAAGTTACTATACTTCTAAGTGTAGCCCCATCTGAGAGATGGGATCAATCTGTGACAATTCACTTCTTGACATCAATTGTATTTTTTAATTTGTTAAATTCAGTAGCTTCTATTCATTTCCTTTAATTCTTCACTTCAATAAAACTAAATTACAATTGATTAAACTCGAGTCTGTCGGTGCTGAATCGCAATGTAACATGTTGAGCTATGCTTGCATCTAATTTTGTGTGATTACTTCTATTATATATCACCATCTCAGTTAAATGCATTTGAGGTTGAAATGAATGAGTTTAAGTGTCATGAATAACCAGGATTGTGATAGCATTGGCCTGGGTTTGACCACTTTCAATAAATATAATTATCTGCTAATCATAAAACTCTAATACTGCACTTAACAGCAGCTTTAACAAATGAAAAGAAAGATAAAACAATGTAGTTGTGCCTAAAATACAAATACATCGAAGAGCTTGAGTCGAGTGTGTTCCATATATGTTGAGATCATCTTTGAAAAATATCACAATTTTTATCTGCAGCTCTCTCCTTTGCTATGTGGGTGCAGAATCAAATAGGTATATCAAAAGTAAAATAATCTTTTTGCATTACTGTTTGAATCATCCCAAAGAATGCCATGATAAAGACGGACTTGTTGTTAAAGTCATAGAGTTATAGAGACCCACAGCAATGAAGAAGGCCCTTTGGCCCATCGTGCCCACACCAGTCAAAAACAACTACCTAACTGACTAGTTCTTTTATCTAATTCATCTGTGTTTGCTGACGGAAACAGGTAATTCATTTGGGTTTCAATTTTTAAAATCATTCATGGGATGTGGGCATCGCTGGCTGGCCCAGTATTTATTGCTCTTGTTGCCCTTGAGAAGGTGGTGATAAGAACATAAGAACTAGGAGCAGGAGTAGGCTGTCTGGCCCTTCGAGCCTGCTCCGCCATGCAATAAGATCATGGCTGATCCTTTCGTGGACTCAGATCCACTTACCCGCGTTCTCACCGTATCCCTTAATTCCTCTATTGTTCAAAAAAAATCTACCTTTTTTTTAAAAAGCGTTTACTGAAGTAGCGTCAACTACTTCACTGGGCAAGGAATTCCATAGATTAACAACCCTCTGGGTGAAGAAATTCCTTCTCAGTTCAGTCCTAAATCTGCTCCCTCTAATCTTGAGGCTATGCCCTCTTGTCCTAGCTTCACCTGCCAGTGGAAACATCCTCTCTACTTCTATCTTATCTATTCTCTTCATAATTTTATATGTTTCTATAAGATCCCCCTCAATCTTTAATTCTTCACTTCAATAAAACTAAATTACAATTGATTAAACTCGAGTCTGTTGGTGCTGAATCGCAATGTAACATGTTGAGCTGTCTTCTTGAACCACTGCAGTCCATCTTCTTTGGGATGAACCACAATGCCAATTGGAAGAGAATTCTAGGATTTTGACCCAATGACTGTGAAGGAATAGCAATATATTTCAGAGTCAGGGTGGTGAGTGGCTCATAGGGGAACTTGCAGGCTGTGGCAATCCCATGTATTGGCTGCCCTTGTTCTTCTACTTAGAAGTGGTCATGGAAGGTGCTGTCTGAGGATCGTTGATGAATTACACGAGGGAGAAACAGCTAGAAGATGTGTTGCAGTTTACAGCTAATGGAAGAAATCAACAGTGGTCCTCATTGAGACTTCAGACAGAAAGTGGCAGCTTGAATAGTTAGTTTAGAAAGAGCTTGATGTAATCATCTAATATGATCCGAAGGAAGGCCTAAGACCTAATGGAATGAGGGAGTGGGTGATGGAGACATTAATTAAAGTTTAATGGAGTGTGAACTGGTTGAATAAATGTGAGAAGCTAGTCACCAGTGGGGTGTGAATAAAATGGAGTATAGTGAATCGAAATGAAGTTCTCACGATAAGTGCTATTTTGGACTCTGTTTATCTTCTAATGTTGCATAGCTATGAGGATCACTGTTACAATTGGCAGTTTATCTGATGATGGACAGAACCGTTCTGACAGTTAATAGGAGGCCACTGGTCCCAAAGGACAACTGCCGAAAGTGGGTACTATGTCAAATATTTACCAGAAGAAGATAGCCAATGGAGAATTGCGACTATAAGTAGGTCAGGGAAGGCCACTGGAAAATATAAAAGCTTGAAGAATGTACAGGATGAGAGGAAGGAGGTTAATCTCAGATTGGGAATGTGAATTCCTAAGACAGATGGCAAGAAAACGCAGTGTAAACTCAAACAGTGGGTTTGGAACAAACATGCTCCCAGATAGAGATAAAGAACCGTTGAAAGAAATTCTTTTAATAGAAGGGGAAGGCCAAACAGTAACAATCCAGAAGGAGATAGAAGGCAGAAGCCGCTATGATTGGGAAGTTTTACTGGCTACCAACTTCTAGAAAACGAGTTTAAAAAAGGCTGCCAAACAACAAGAACGAAAGGCCAGATAGAATCTGGGTGTACACAGGTGCCAGATAAAGAAAAGCCAGTTTTGTCGCATGGGTGGATATGCGTGGAAAAAGTGCCTCCTGATGGAACTTATGAGGTTAAAGCAAGATTAGTGGCATGAGGTTTTGAAAAAATACTGGGGGACCAAGATATGAGTGTAGATTCACTGATGGTAGGAAAAACTATTTTGAAAACTTTCTTGGTCTTGTAAGCAACAAATGTTTGGTTGCTGTAGGTCAAGTGACATTAATGCTGGAGCCTGGATTCTTGGTGATGGTGGTGCCCGGAGCAGGGTCTCCTGGCTGTGGTAGGCTGAAAGCGGGGACTCTTGGCAGTCTCAGCAAATTGGCAGCAGCAGTGGAGCTAGGGTCTCCTGGGGCAACAGGATTATTGATGCTGGGGTGTCCTGGGGCAGCATTATTGATGCTGTTTCTGGAGTGGAACACCTTGACGAAACCCTGGAGCTGTGTTTGAGACCCAATTTGAACAGAAGATTAACTAGTTCTTTTTATTCTTTATGTAACCCAAAATGGCGCCAGAATGTGGCGATAAAATACTTTTCACTGTATCTTCTTAAATATATGTGACAATAAAATCATTCATTCCTGCAGGGAGATCAACTTAGGAGGGTAGTGTTTCTTCATCCTTCAACAGAATCACCAAACTGAGTGGGGGGACCCTGAAAATTAAATAAATGCGTATATGGCCTAAATCATCCCTCTAGAGTTTGGTATTGCTCAGTAAAGTCTGTCTTACCAAAACTGAGCTGACTTCAGTTCAAAGTCAACCCTGACACGTTTTACTAGCACCATAAAGGGCAACTTTTAAGCATCTTTGTAATGCAAATAGTTGATTATTGTGGGGTGAGACCAGTAAATTTGTCCACATTGTCATAAATGGGATTAAGGCAAAATTCAAAGTTGGAAAGCTTCTGAGGTGTTTAAGTAGATAACACGGTGTAGAGCTGGATGAACACAGCAGGCCAAGCAGCATCATAGGAGCAGGAAGGCTGACTTTTCCGGTCTAGACCCTTCTTCAGAAATGGGGGAGGGGAAGGGGATTCTGAAATAAATAGGGAGAGAGGGGGAGGCAGATAGAAGATGGATAAAGGAGAAGATAGGTGGAGAGGAGACAGACAGGTCAAGTAGGCGGAGTTGGAGCCAGTAAAGGTGAGTATAGGTGGGGAGTTAGGAAGGGGATAGGTCAGTCCAGGGAGGACGGATAGGTCAGGGGGGCGGGATGAGGCTAGTAGGTAAGAGATGGGGGCGGGGCTTGAGGTGGGAGGAGTGGATAGATGGGAGGACAGGTGAGGGAGGCGGGTACGAGCTGAGCTGGTTTTGGGATGCGGTCAGGGGTGGGGAGATTTTGAAGCTTGTGAAGTCCATATTGATACCATTGGGCTGCAGAGTTCTGCTGTGGCCTGCTGTGTTCATCCAGCTCCACACTTTTTTGTCTCTTTTCTGGCTGCCGTGGTGCACCAGTAGGTAGGGAATTTAAACGTCACAAGCCTCGAGGTTGTTGACTTGCTCGCCAAGCTGGCCCGTTTTTGTTCAGACGCCTCGCCACCATGCTTAGTGACATCAACAGTGGAGCCTCCAATGAAGCGATGTTATTCTACTCCGATTTGAACTTATACTGTCTGGTCCATTGTGGTGAGTTCTGTCATTTCCGGTTTTGATCCGTATGGGTTTATACATGGGGAATTCCTGTGCGTGTCTATGTTTGGCTTGGGCTACTATGATTACCTTGTTCCAGTTCAACTGATGGCCTTCATTGTCTGAGTGTGCTGATATTAAGGAGAATTCATCGTGCTGTTTTGCTGCTAGCTGATGTTCGTGTATTCTGATGGCTAGTTTCCTTCCTGTCTGTCCGATGTAATGTTTGTGGCAGTTGTTGCATGGTATTTTGTAAACCACGTTGATTCTGCATGTTGTGGGAATGGGGTCTTTAATCCTTGTAAATGTTTGCTGTAGAGTGTCTGTGGGCTTCTGGGCTACCATCACTCCTCGTCTCATTGGAGGCTCCACTGATGATGTCACCCATCATGGCGACGAAACATCTGAACAAAAACAAGCCAGCTTGGCGAGCAAGTCAACAACCTCACCCACAACCCGAGCTACAGATCTTTGCCAATACCTTGTCACAAACCTTGTCTGAAAAGCTATCAAAAGAAAGTAAATGTGTAAAGGTGTAGGGTGGCTAAGAGGGTGGTGTGGGTGAAGTTAGTAATTAAGGGGGCAGAGTGACTGTGGATAGGGTGGTCGAGTTTCAGGTGGGAAAGTGGGGAGGTAGATGAAGTGGGCAAGGGGGTCATGGGTAGAGGGATTGTCATGTCAAGTCATGTTGGTGGTAGTTCGTTGTTTCAGGGGCAGGCAGGAGATTGGGAGAGTATTTAGGTGCTGGGGTTGGGTCAGATAGGGTTGGATTGAGGGTGTAGTCGGTCAGCATGAAGTCAGGGGTCGTGAGGCTAGTCAGGTTGTGGAAGCTTTGTGTAATGGGAAGAGTAGTGCAAAGTCAGGGAATTGTTGGAAGGGGCTAGTCGGGTTATCGGGAGGTTGATGGGAGTGGGGTTTTGGGTTTGAGAGTGATTGGGGGCCAATTGCGTAAATACCCAAGACTTAGACTAAGAAATATAGAAACGTAGAAGATAGAAGCAGGAGGAGGCCATTCATCGGAATCATGTCTGATCGTCCAACTCAATAGTCTAATACTGCTTTCTCCACATAACCTTTGATCCCATTCGCCTAAAGTGCTAGATCTAGTCACTTCTTGAATACATTCAATGTTTTGGCATCAACTACTTCCTGTGGTAATGAATTCCACAGGCTCACTATTCTTTGGGTGAAGAATTGTCTCCTCATCTCTACCCGAAATAGTCTACACCTGTGACCCCTGATTCTGGACACACCCACCTTCAGGAACATCCTCTCTGCATCTACACTGTCCAGTCCTTTTAGAATTTTATCATTCGTTTGAACTCTAGCGAAAACAATCCCAACCTAGTCAGTCAATCTCTCCTCATACGCCATCCCGGAACCAGCCTGGTAAATCTTCGCTGCACTCCCTTGAGAGCAAGAGCATCGTTCCTCAGAAAAGCAGACTAAAACTGCACACAATATTCTAGGTGTGGCCTCACCAAGGCCCTGTATAACTGCAACAACACATCCCTGCTTCTGTACTCAGAACCCCTCGCAATGAAGGCCACCATACCATTTGCCTCTTTACTGCCCGCTGCACCTACATGCTTCAGCGACTGGTACACAAGGACACCCAGGACCCACTGCACACTCCTCCTTCCCAATTTACAGACATTCAGGTAGTAATCTGCCTTCTTGTATTTGCTTCCAAAGTGAATAACCTCACATTTATCCAAATTATACTGCAACTGCCGTTGATTTGCCCACTCACCCAACCTGTCCAGGTCACACTGAAGGATCTCTGCATCCTCATCACAGTTCACCCTCCCTCCCAACTTGGTATCATCTGCAAATGTGGAGATGTTAAACTTTGTTTCCTCATCAAAATCTTTTTGATGAAAAGCCTTCCTGCTCCTATGATGCTGCTTGGCCTTCTGTGTTCATCCAGCTCTACACCGTGTTATCTCAGATTCTCCAGCATCTGCAGTTCCTACTATCTCTGAGGTGTTTAAGTACGTTGGAATTGAAATCAGGCAGAGTGGATCAAATGTCACTTTGCATCAGCATTTGGAAAGTACTAGTTCCATTGCCATTGGTCAAAAGAAACCCTCATAAAAAGATGCAGTACCTTCTAAAATTAACATGGAGGAATTGCAAAGTCTAAGTGGACAGCTCAATCAGCTGGGCATTCAACAAGGCCAGATACAATAATTAGAGTTTAGTACAACTATGTGAAACTTGCTGTTTTTAGTGATGAACATAGAACATAGAACAGTACAGCACAGTACAGGCCCTTTGGCCCACGATGTTGTGCCGACCTATTACCCTACTAAGATCAATCTACCCTGCATACCCTACATTTTACTATCTTCCATGTGCCTATCCAAGAGTCGCTTAAAAGTCTCTAAAGTATCTGACTCCACTACCACTGCCGGCAGTGCATTCTACACACCCACCACTCTCTGCATGAAGAACCTACCTCTGACATCTCCCCAATACCATCCTCCAATCACCTTGAAATTATGCCCCCTTGTAATAGTCATTTCTGCTCTGGGAAAAAGTCTCTGACTATCCACTCTATCTATGCCTCATCATCTTGTACACCTCTATCAAGTCACCTCTCATCCTTCTTCACTCCAATGAAAAAAGCCCTAGCTCCCTCAACCTTTCCTCATAAGACCTGCCCTCCAGTCCAGGCAGCATCTTGGTAAATCTCCTCTGCACCTTCTCTAAAGCTTCTACATTTTTCCTATAATGAGGTGATCAGAACTGAACACAATATTCCAAGTGCTATGATGCTTCTTATGGAAATCCTTGTGATGGGCTCTTGAATACAGGAGCATTGATAGGTCTTATGAGAAAGGGAATAAATGTCGTCCTTTAGCTTGGGAAGCTAAAACGATTAGAAGAGTCATAAAAGAACCTTTGTGGCAGAAGCGCCTGCTTTTGGTAAGTCAGTAAAAATGACATTTTTCTTAGCGAAAACATTGGAAAAAAATTCTAAAAGAAGAATGCAACAGCAATACTCACTAAATTTGAAAATTTGTATAGTCATGAGAGATAATGTGCACTCAAAAAATATGTGAATTAACGAAGATCAACGATTCATACTGCAGTTTAAAGGCAGATGCTGGAGAATGGAACAATCTCAAAATTGGATAGCAGCAGTCAGCTGATTGTTTTACAAAGAAAGGAGCAAGTTCTGAGAAACTATTGGACATGGTGGAAAAAAGATGCTTTGAACTTCAGTATGCAAATAAAAAAGGAAATAAAATATGTTTTGTTTATTTTGTTATGAAATATTGATTTATTTTACAAAAAAAGGGGATTCTGTTAGTATCTAATATAGTCTGAAGGAATGTCTCGGACATAATGGAATGAGGGAATGGATGATGGATATATTAATTAAGGGTTAACTGACAGTGAGATAACAAGGTGTAGAGCTGGATGAACACAGCAGGCCAAGCAGCATCAGAAGAGCAGGAAAGCTGA
>NC_063346.1:58196568-58236638 GCF_021869965.1 Rhincodon typus
CCTTCATTTTCTGAAGAAGGGTCTAGGCCCGAAACATCAGCTTTCCTGCTCTTCTGATGCTGCTTGGCCTGCTGTGTTCATCCAGCTCTACACCTTGTTATCTCAGATTCTCCAGCATCTGCAGTTCCTACTATCTCCTTAACTGACAGTGGACTGGTTATACATATATGGGGAATAATCAGTGGGGTTAGAGTTTTATGGAGTTTGTTTAACTAAAAGAAAGCTCTCGCAAAAGTGTGACCTTGGACTCAGTTTAAATATATTATCTTCTCATGTATAACATTGTATTGTTGTCCAAGCAGTCTGGGAGAAGAAAAAACAGCTAATATCCAAGGCTAAGACAGGGAGCTGAAGAGTCCACAGTTGAGAGGTCTTTGAAACTTGGAGTATATTGCTTAGCCAACAGCTATTGGAAAGATCCCCATGAAATTGACACCTCAAAGAATAGCTGGAGTAATAATGAGTGTTCAAATAAATTTCAGAAGCCTGCAGTATACTTTTTGGATTGACCCCAGCAAAAATGAATGAACCTTCAAGACTTCCTAAAATAAGGGAGCTCCTGTGGGTGAGGGATTGGAAGGAAGGAAGTAAAATACAGAAATGAGTTTATAGCACAAGTCTTAAGTAGCTGTGGAGTTGCTTTATTGTGTAGATAAATATAAATGAAATAAAGTTTGTTTCTGATTAAAAGATGAAATTATATGGTATAGTTTTGTCCATTTATTGCTGGATTTTTAAATTTCTTCTTCAAACATTAACAGAATAATAAAGTTATCTGATGGCTATCACATTGCTTTTTCTGGGGCCTTGCTGATGCTTTCTGGGTTCTACAGGGGAAATGACAAAGTTACCAAAGTCTCCGGAAATTAGGAAGATAACTAAAAAGTAAACATTGGCACAATGCATAAAGCAGAAATTCAGGATCATGAAGATGATTTTTCTGCTTGGCTTCATTTGAGCTAAATATGATAGACCTGTCAGGATATCAAGGGCATGATGGATGTTATTTCTTTCTCCTTGTCTGAAGGCTCCTGTCACCCACTAGGGCACAGTTCCATAGATAGATTTCTAGTAGTTGACCCAAATGACAGTCTGTGATAGAACAGCCTGATGAATCATGCTGTTGCAACTGACTCCAATTAAAGAGACATACCCTCAGCAGCCTCCTGTCAAGATCCAGGTTGACACTAATGACCTGAATACAGAACTCTGCTCACAGTTACCACGTTACAAGCTCAGAATATTGGTGCTGCGATACAATGTCTGACTGGGTGTACTGTGACCAAAACAGGAACTGAGTTTGATAAACCTTCTGCAGAATAAATTTAAGATTAGGACTTTGTTTTGAAGCAGAGATGCAACACACTGAGGACTGCATGAGTATTCTACAACTTCCTTCCTTAATCTTGCACCACTCACAGTATCTCACATTACAACAGAGATGGGATGTTCTAATACCCTTGAGCTCCAACACTGATTACAATATGTCATTGGCTGAATTTCAAACTCTGAGGTCCTAGGCTTGAAATTTCAACTGTACAGTAAGAACCATGATTGATAACGTATTAGGCAGGAGAAGGAATAGGTCGCTCGAGCCGGCTTTGACATTCAATAAAAACTTGACTCTAATTGTGGCCTTAACTCCACTTGACTGCCTGGCATCCACAATCCTGAACTCCCCTGTTAATCTAAAATCTGGTCAACTCAGTCTTGAACATATTCAAAGAATCAGGTTTCACTGTTTATTGGGGAAGAGAATTTCAAACACTAGTGACATTCTGAGACAATAAATTCTACCTTATCTCCCTCTTAAGTGGGAGGCACCTTATTTTAAACTCTGTGCAATTCTAAATTTCCTCAAGAGAGGAAAAATCCTATCAGCATCAATATTGCCAAAAACCTTCAGAATCTTATATATCTCAATAAGATCGCCCCTTTTCCTAAACTCCAGTGAGAATAGGTTAAACCTTTCCTCATAAGACAATCTCTCCAGCTCAGTGAACATTCTCTGAACTGTTTCCAACATGCTTCTTTAATCAAGGTGACTAAAAAACTGTACATAGTACTCCAAGTGTGGCCTCACCAATGTCCTGTACAGTTATAACA
Source organism: Rhincodon typus (assembly GCF_021869965.1). NCBI lineage: Eukaryota > Metazoa > Chordata > Chondrichthyes > Orectolobiformes > Rhincodontidae > Rhincodon > Rhincodon typus. The sequence goes on from NC_063346.1 coordinate 58,198,675, forward strand.
AGACTTCCCAATTGTATACTCTGATCCCTTGCAATAAAAGCCAACATTCTGTTTGCATTCCTAGTTACTTGCTGAACCTGCATAGTGAATGTGATTTATGTATAAGTACACAGAGCCTTCTGTACTGCCTTTCAATCCTTATTGCAAAAGTGGACAAACTGATTTTTTTTTTTTCAAATTATATTCTATCTACCAAAGTCCACTCATTAAACTTAACTATACCTCACTACAGATTCTATGTAACCTCTGGACAATTTGCATTTCTTCCTGCCTTTGTATCCTCAGGAAACTTGGCTGCAATTCATTTAGTCCCTTCATCCAAGTCATAGATCATAAAATAGTTGAACTCCTGACACTGTTCCATGCAACCTGTAAACAATCCATTTACTCCAACTGTTTCCTGTTAATGAACCAAGCCTCTTTCATTTGAGTCTATGAGTAGCCTGTCCTGAAGGAAAGTTCTTGGCTCTTTTTCTTATTCATCTGTGGGGTGTGGGCATCGCTGGCAGGGCTAGCATTTATTGCCTGTCGCTAGATGCCTTTGAGAAGATGGTGATGAGCTGCCTTCTTGAACTGACCCACAATGCCATTTGGGAGGGAATTCCAGGATTTTGACCCAGCAACCATCATCTGCTGATGTTTCACCCAGAGCCATTTTTCTTGGTATTCTTGTTCAGTGCTGGTTTGAGTCAATTCTCTATCCATGCTACCATATCATGTCCAGCATCATGAGTTCTTATATCGAAAGTAACCTTTTGCGTGATGCCTTGTCAAATGCTTTTTAGAAATCTAAATACAGCACATCTACTGGTTCTCCTTCAGCCATCCTATTTGCAGTAAGAAAGAACTAAGTTGTCAGACATTAACTCCCTTTCACTAAACTACATTGATTATTAAGAGTGGATGGGAACCATTATGATTTTCTAAATATCCTGCTACTATCTCCTTGACAATGGATTCTCGTACTTTCACAATGACAGGTATTATGCTAAACGTCCTTTTTCCAACATTGTGATGCTGCCATCTATCCACCCATGCTATTTTCATGGCACGGAGTTGAGGTCAGGTTGAAGTTCATGCCTCCCCCTCTTGAAGCAGGGTTGAAGGCAGGAACAGAGACAGGTGAATACTGAGACTGGCAGGTTACAAAGCCTCTCTCTATGCACTGGGCCATAAGCCAAGTTCTGAAAGTTAATGTTACAAAGCCTAGCATTCACTCCTTATTCCACCTGCAATCCACAACCAGCTTGATATCACCCATGCCCGTGCACACCTATTCACTCAGCATCCACCACGGACCTAACTCATCAGCCACATATTAAGAACAGCAAGTCATGAAGTAAATATATTTTATCATACAAAACATATTTTATATAAATATACAAATCTATTAAAATAGGTGAAGGAGCTCACAAAACTGAACAAACGCATAGCTATTTAACTTCTCAAAAAAAACTCATTCTTGATTGTTCATAATCTGTTAAACCTAACACACAACATCCAAAAACCTCTTCAAAACATTTCAACCTAATCATGTGTGTCTAAAACTGTCAAACAGATCTCACTGTCCTCTTCATGGCTACATAAAACATCTGTGCCGAGTGAAACCCATTAGTGGGGCTTTGAGCTCAGCCAAACATTCACAATGAGATTCCATTCACGTTGGAATAAACAAATCTTCAGCAGCTGAATACAATGATGCCTTTGTTATATCATCAAACAGATGACCATCTGCTCAAGCCAATATAGATAGTTATGTGTATATATTTTTTTCAAAATCTCAAGTGATGGGGTTCCAATCAAAGCAGCCAGCCATATGCTCTGCTAATACACTGACTAAACTAATGCGTGGACTTACTATAACAATGTAAAAATCAAGCCACAGAATTCAAGAGACATTAACTTTGATTCTTAGTACTGTTGAATGTAGAACAGCATTTTATTTACTGGAGAAAAAGTGCATCTAAACATTTGCACAATGCAGGTCAACTTAATGCTTTTCAGAGCATGTTTTTTCATCACTTCCTGACTCTTGATGGCTGACTGAACAAGGTGGCAATAGGGCAAAACAGAAATGAATATTCTGTCAGAAGTGTTCAGCAGGATCCCCCAAACTCACTCAGTGTGCAGAGCTGAGATAAAATAAGAGACAATCTTATTGATATATAAAAGATTGTGAGGATTTTTAGCAATGTTGATGCTGAAAGGACAGTTCCTCTCTTGGGGGAATCTAGAACTACATGCAGAAAGAGGTCAACACTCCACCACCTTTTCACGTAAGGCACAAGAAAGGCCAAGGGGGCAAATCCCTCAAAAAGTATAAAGACTTCAAACAGGACAACTTTGCAGAAGCAAAATCTGACAGTGACTACAACTAGCTCAAACCAAACAGAAAGTTGCTACTTAGTACATGTTTGAAATGTCAGAGGTGTGAAAGCTGGAATTAGTATTATCCTACCGTATACCATTGAACATGGTGAAAAATGAGTTCAGCATAGCAACCACAGAAATGACAAACCGACAGCCAAAAGCTGAATTCCTTGCTGCTGATGGAAACAAGTGCAAGTCTCATTACAGCAGTGACTCATGAGAAAACCTTATTTAGCTGGGACTAAAACGGAAACTGGTGAAAAGTCTCAGCAGGTATGGCAGCATCTGTCGAGAAAAATCAGAGTTAATGTTTTGGGTCCAGTGACCCTTCTTCAGAACCCCATTACATGCTGGTAGCCTTGTTGGTTCTCAGCTTTTGGAGGGCTGTTGGAGATTTGCAGGATCTCCTGCACTCTTTCCATCCACGATCTGTTCTTTAGGACACAGGTTTATGTTGGACCTTGACTCTCATTTGTCTACAGACCCGTTTTCTTTCCCTAACGCTTTGGTGATACTTCCACCTCATGAATGCTTTGCATTTGAGGTTTAGTAGCTCCAGGGTCTCCTGGTCATTCCAGTCAAACCAGTCTTGATGTTTTCTGGCAGAGAAATTTTTCCTTGTAAGTATTTCTTCTTATGGATTTAAGGGCACTGTAGACATTCTGTGGTTCTTGTCCACTGTGCATCATCAGGTTGGCTGCGAGGCACTGTCTGGGTAGGTTTTTCATTGCAGAGTCCTTGAGTCCATTGACATTGCCTTTGTTCTGCCATTGCTGCCATTTTTGAGCCAGGTCGGTGAAGATAGTAGATTGGATTAGGTGATGGTTGGTCCAGCAGTCACTAGCTTCCAACATAGCATGGCTGATAAACGGTGGGATTTAAACACAAGGAGATTTTTAAAATGCAGACTTGTCAGAGAACAAAATAATATTTACATTTCAGAAATGGAAGTGAAGGACCTGATCAAACCGATTATTTGTACAAGGAGAAAGCACCTCTTCAACAACAAAAAACAAAAGCAGAAATTGTTGGAAAAGCTCAGCAGGTCTGGCAGCATCTATGAAAAAGAATCACAGTTAACGTTTTGGGTCCAGTGACCCTTCTTCAATACCTCCTTCAACATGGTCATTGGTTTGATACAACATATTGCAGCAAAAGAAACGGTTGTTTTTTGACTGTGAATACTGTAAATTTTGTGTAAGAACAGAAACAGCAACTACTTACCAGAACTACAACTACAAACTAACAACACAGTACAGAAGAGTGAAATTTTCTTGAGTAGATAAACCTGTGGAGAATACTTTTGTGGACTTAATAGGGGGGAAAGTAATCAACTTTTTAAAAAACTTTATTCATGGGATGTAGCATTGCTGGCTAGCGTTTATTGCCCACGCTTTATTGCCCTTGACAACTCTAAGTCAGCGTGAGTAAGAATCGCAGATTTCCTTCCCTAAAGGGCGTTATTGAACCAGGTATGTTTTCAGATGGCAATTAGACGAGCTTTTTATTCCAGTTTTTAAAAAATCTGCCAGGTGGGATTCAAATCCACATCATTAGAATATTAGGGATCTCTGGCTTCTAGTGACATTACCAACATGCAGCACCCGCCAAGACCTTGCAATTAGAAGATGTGACGAGACTCAAATCCTTATCTCTTCATTTCTTAAGTTAACCAATGCTCCAGCAAGCACATTTATCAAATCCAACAAAATCAGAGAATGAAATTCTTTTTATCCCAGATTAAAGAATACTCAACACATGCTTTGCAGCAATTTGTAATCTCTCATTCCTATAGATACAGGCTTTCGCGGAAATATGTAGCTGCTCCAGCTCTACTATTGTTTTGTTTATAATTAATTGATAATGCAGTGAAGACCATAGAACAAAATGACTTGCTCGACCATTTCAGAGGGCAGTCAAGAGTCAATCATATTGCTTACATATGCCAGACTGGGTAAAGTGGCAGATTTCCTAAACCATTTTTTTTTGGCAATCAGTGATAGTCTCATTGGTGCAATTCCAGATTTATTAATTTATTAAATTTAAATTCCAGCAGCTGTCAAGTGGGATTTGAACTCACTCTTCCAGAGAATTAACCTGGGCTTCTGGGTAATTAATGTAGTGACATTCTCACAATGCCACATTACTCCCATTTACTGTACAAACAAATGTCAACATTCACCTGAGATTAGTTTGCAACAATGTTAATAACCTGATGTTACATACTACTGCTCATAGCCTTCTCTGATAATTTATGCATATTGATGGTTCGCAAGATCGTCCTGATTTGGCCCCTTCTGAGACTGTTTTAGTCACAGCCAAAAGTTAAAAGCCAATTTTCCAGCATGTAGTTCCAGAAACTATTTTGATGCTGGTATTCTGTAAATGAATCGGTTTTCTGAAGCCAAGTAATGCAAGAGAGAAAAAGATTCTTAAACATTGAACAACGATATTCAATTTTCATAATTCTGTTTAACAGATTAAATAGATCTAAACTTGGCATCGAAAAGCATTCTAAAAATGAACACAATGTATTGTTCACAATGAAAAAAGACAAAGTGGCCATTTGGCTCATCATGGCTGCGCTAGTCCTTTGGTAGAAGTAATTAATTTCACTCCTTTGGAAATTCTGCCTTTTGAGTATTTATCCAATTCCCTTTGGAAGATATAACTAAAATCGCTGTCATCCTCCTTTCAGGCAGTTCATTCCAGATCACAGTAGCTGATTGTTTAAAATAATACTTTGTTTGGATCTTTTGCCAGTCACCTCAAGTCTCTAACCTCTGATTATCAACTCTTTTGCCACTGGAAAATGTTTCTCTTTTTCTATACCATCAAGACCAAACATAACTTTGAACAGTAAAACAGAAAATGCTGGAAGCATTCAGCAATATTTGTTGGGAGAGAAACAGAGTTAACGTTTCAGGCCTATGTCATTTCATCAGAACTGGGGGAAGTTGGAGTTGTTTTCGGTTTCGAGCAAATGGGCCAATGACAAAAGGTAGGCCTATGATAACGGGATGAAAGACATGATGTGAAAGACTGGAGAGACTGAATGACAGAACTTTTACAGACTGCCAGGGCAAATGGAATGCTGGCAGGGCAGAAAAAGAAAAAGAAAGAAACAAAAGATATGCCTAAAATAGTGTGCTATTGGCTGAAAAAAGTAAGGAGAGGAAAGAAAATGAAACTGGGTACACAATATAGTCGGAAATTGTTGAACTCAATGTTGAGTCTGGAGGAATGTAAAGTACCTTATCCTTAAGCTTACTTAGTTTCAAAGCAATATTTCCTCTGCTGTTTCCACTCAGATACTGCTTGACACATATTCAGGAATTTTAGTCTTTGAAGGACACTGGGGTTGGAGAGAAGTCATTCCTCTGTTTTTTGCCTCTTGAAATCCACGATGTTGTGCCTCCATGCACACAATACAAAAACTGACACTGATGACATTACTGATTATTTGTGCAATATTTTTGCCAATTTCCTTCTGTTCTACCGAAGATACTGACTGACTACAGGTAGTTCTGCTATAACGTGTGTTTTGTTAAAGGGAATTGGCTGTAACACAGTTGATGAATAGAGGATGCTGTTTGGATAACGCGAACTATCTGCTGTACATGTAGAGCGATTTTCTACTGTGATTTCCCTGTAATGGGATTTTCTATGGCAATTTTCCTAAGCGTGACTTTCTATAGCGTGAGGTCACACAAGAACGCAACTATCGCATTATAGGAGAACTACCTGCATTGGTGGTTAACGGTTTTATCTGTACCAACTTTCTTCCATGACCTCTATCATTGCATGAATTCAGAGAGAGAGTGCTGCCATGCTATTTATTACTGAATTCTGTCCTTACTTGATATTCACACATGGGTCAAGGTGTTTGTGAACCTTGTGGGCTTTGTACATAGAACATAGAACAGTACAGCACAGTACAGGCCCTTTGGCCCACGATGTTGTGCCGAACTTTTACCCTAATCCTAAAGTCTATCTAACTTCCACCCCTACCTTATACTATCATCCATATGCCTATCTAACAGCCGCTTAAATGCCTCTAATGAGGCCGACTCCACTACCCTCTCCTGCAATGCATTCCACGCCCCGACCAGTCTCTGAGTAAAGAACCTATCTCTGACGCCTCCCCTATATCTATCCCGATTCACTCTAAAACTATGCCCCCTCGTAATAGCTACCTGCACCCTAGGAAAAAGTCTCTGGCTGTCTACTTTATCTATACCCCTGATCATTTTGTACACCTCTATCAAGTCACCTCTCATCCTTCATGGTTCTAAAGAGAAAAGCCCTAATTCTCTCAATCTTTCCTCGTAAGACCTTCCTCCATTCCAGGCAACATCCTGGTAAATCTCCTCTGCACCTTTTCAAACGCTTCCACATCTTTCCTGTAATGAGGCGATCAGAACTGGACACAATATTCCAAACGTGGCCGAACCAGGCCTCTTTTATAGCTGGAGCATAACTTCATGGCTCTTGAACTCAATCCCTCTATTAATGAATGCTAACACACCATACGCCTCCTTAACAACTCTATCCACCTGGGTGGCAGCTTCCAGGGAACTGTGGACATGAACACCAAGATCCCTCTGCTCCTCCACACTGCCAAGAATCTTTCCGTTAACCCAGTATTCTGCTTTCAAGTTTGTTCTTCCAAAATGAATCACCTCACACTTTTCAGGGTTAAACTCCATCTGCCACTTCTCAGCCCACCTCTGCATCCTATCAATGTCCCTTTGTAACCTAGTACAGCCCTCCGCACTGTTCACAACGTGACCCACCTTCATATCATCCGCGAGCTTACTAATCCACCCTTCCACTCCTTCATCCAAATCATTTACAAAGATCACAAATAGAAGAGGACCCAGAACAGATCCTTGTGGTACACCACTTGTATCTGAGCACCATGTTGAACATTTTCCGTCCACTACCACCCTTTGTCTTCTAAGGGTCAGCCAATTCTGAAACCAATCTGCTACATTTCCCCCTATCCCATGCCTCCTTACCTTCTGTATGAGCCTACCATGGGGAACCTTATCAAATGCCTTACTTAAATCCATGTATACCATATCCACAGCTCTACCTTCATCCACGTGTTTGGTCACCTCTTCAAAGAATTCAATAAGGTTTGTGAGGCATGATCTACCCCTCACAAATCCATGCTGACTATCATAAATCAAACTGTGCCTTTCCAAGTGATCATAAATCCTATCTCTCAGAGCCCTTTCCAATAATTTTCCCACCAATGACGTAAGACTAACTGGCCTGTAATTTCTGGGGTTATCCCTATTCCCTTTTTGAACAAGGGAATGACGTTTGCCTCTCTCCAATCTTCCTGCACTATACCCGTGGACAGTGAGGACGAAAAGATCATCATCAAGGGCCCTGCAATCTCTTCCCTCGCTTCCCATAGAATCCTTGGATAAATCCCATCAGGTCCGGGGGATTTATCTATCTTCAAGTTCCTCAAAATTCCTCTTGCATCTTCCTTACTAACATCGACCTCCTCTAGCCTGTCTCACACTGTCCTCCTCTACAACTAGGTCCCTCTCAGTTGTGAATACCGAAGAAAAGTATTCATTAAGGACCTCTCCTATCTCTTTAGGCTCCGTGCACAAATTCCCTTTACAATCCTTGATCGGCCCTACCCCTTCTCTGGTCATTCTCTTATTCCTCACGTATGTGTAAAAAGCCTTGGAGTTTGCCTTGATTCTATCTGCCAAGGTTTTCTCATGCCCCCTTATAGCTCTCCTGAGCCCTTTCTTCAGCTCCTTCCTGGATAACTTGTATCCCTCTCGAGTCTTTTCCGTTCCTTGTTTCCTAAACCTTACATAAGCATCCTTCTTCCTCTTAACCAGTCGTTCAACCTCTCTTGAGAACCAAGGCTCCCTCACTTGACCGCATCTTCCCTGCCTGCTAGGGACAAACATATTGAGCACACACAGTATGCATTCCTTAAACAATCTCCACATTTCAATAGTTCTCTTCCCTGACAGCATCTGTTCCCATTTTATGTTACCCAGTTCTTGCCTAACAGAATTGTAATTACCCTTCCCTCAATTATAAACCTTACCCTGCTGTATTGTATTGACTATTGTAAAAGTAACAGAGTTATGATCGCTACCGCCAAAATGCTCTCCTACCAACAGGTCTAACACTCTCTCAAAAGTATCACACCTCTCCCAAAAGTGACACACCACCCCAGTTGTTCTCATTTCTTTTCACCTCCCCACAACTCCCTGCTTCCCCCACTCTCTAATTCCACAGCTGGATCTGTGAACAACTTTACAAATCGACTTATCTGGGGAAAAGCGATTGTCTCTAGAAAAATCTCAGTCAGCTGGGATTAGCCTTTCTTGACTTGATTTGACTGGTAAAAAAATCTGGCCTATATTAAAGTTAGTCTCCCATCATAGCATAATTTCTGCATGACCTAAATAGTGCTTAATCCTCAAACAGTTCTGATCACCATTACCCAGGCTCACCTACAGCTTCATAATGCTTACATATTATATTAAACCCTGACTCTCATAACCCTGTCTCATTTTGATGACATGTTCTTTTTTTCCTTCATAAATCATATTACTGATGTGAACTATAAACAGAAAGTGCTGGAAACACTCAGCAATCTTAGCTTCTGTGGAGAAACAGAAAAACAGAGCTGACATTTGACCTTTCATCAGAAACTTTCATCTGAGTGTAATGCTGAACTTTTTATTTCTTTATTTTGCTAATTTATTCCTAAGATCCTGTACTAGAAACTTTGTACCTAAGATGACATTGTGAGTGGCGACTTTGTAAATCTTTCACTGCACTCATTTGAGTACGTGACAATAAACCTAAATCTAATATTCTAACCAGCATTCATAACTATATTTTTCACAGCAAGTATATTTTCAGCACTTTGTTTTTATTTCAAATTTCCAGAATCCACAATATTTTGCCCTAGCCTGAAAAAAACCATTTTGCTAGTAAATGAATAACTCAGGATAGTTGGTGTCCCAAACATTGATTTATCACCCACCTATTGCTCAGACCTGGCATCTAACTAATGACCATGTCAGCCCTTTTCGGAGGGCTAAGCTTAAACTGCAGACTTTACAGATGAATCACTGTATCAACAAACTCATTAATTCAGTTTTAATTTTAGTTAAGCTCCAATTTCAAAGATTTACATTCAGTTAAAGAATAATTGCAGTTTGCTGAGAGATGAAGACAAGAAAAGTATTCCTTACATCAAACATGGGCAAGTTTCAGATTGGAAACCTGAGTGAACCATTTCGACCTTATGAAATCCAAAGAAGGGCAAGTTTTTTGCTAGCCTGACAAACGGTTTCAGACAATGAATAAGGTGCTGTAAAAGTTCTAGTAATTACAAATGTTTTTAATATGATACTATCATATTATTCTGGGATTGAAGTCTTGAAATTACAGCCAGTGTTATTAGCAGACAAATATTTACAGCATTTATGAGTCATACCTATGTTGGCTATTTTAATGGAACAGTTTTTAAACCAGCTTATATCGAGTGGAGACAAAACCAACTAAATTCCCTGGAAATGCAATTGCATTAAGGTCAAGTCTAATCCAGCCAATTCTTGCCGGATGGGGCATCTTGTGGCATACACCATTCGTTAGACATTTTCACCCACCCTTCAGTTCAAAAATAACATGCACCTTGTAAACTGATAACAGCTTAGCAAGGATAGCTAGGTAACTGACAGCTTGACGAATAATGGTACTAACAGATTAGATTTAAGGATTGAGAAAGAAACAGTAATGTCAGAGAAGGAGGGTAAGTAAACAGTTAAATTATATACATAGGATTACATAGACTACACAGCATAGAAACAGGCCATTTGGTCCAACCAATTGTGCTAACCATACTCTGACCAGTTCCTTGAAATTAAATGTAGATGAGAAGAAAGGAGAAAATATTGGACTGAGATACAGAGCAAAAATAGAAAATAAGAAAATGATGCAAACACTGAAGCTGTAAAGACATGCAGGAATGAGATTCCACAGCTTACATTTTTCTCGTTCTGGGCTGCAGAAGTTGGATAGCATTGAATTAACAATTACTGCAATCAAAAAGATACTTTGTTAAGAATGACTCTTAGCTTTCTGCATCTCTTCTTTACATTAAAAGGGAAGACTTATGGCATGATGCATTTGAGTGAATCAAATGATGAAGCAGCATAAATCGATCAGCAAGTTCTGGAGATTCACAACTCAAGTAAAACATTTTAAGCCAATGAATTTGATAGTTGATTTGTGCACTAATAAAGTAATGCATTGTTAACACGTGGCTATTTTTCCAACTGATTTTGTTACATTGGCACTTTCACTGAAAACTCATCATAAGCCAACCTTCCACAGTTCTGTGATAGGTGCTTTTAACGTTAAAAGAGTAATATTGCACTATGTACAACAGCTGTTATTTTATGAGTGTAAGTCATGTTGGGATTTCTAAACATTGCTCAAAATACTTTATGAATGTTTTTACATGACTGTTTTTCCTCAGTAACTGAAATTTGTATTCACACCACAAAATTAGAGTTATATAAGCCTTAATAGTGCAAAAATGCTTCATGGAAGCATAATGAGATAAAATTTGACACTCACCTAAAGGGAGGGGCAAAGAGACAGCCAAACACTTGATTAAAGAGACAGAATTTAATCCGTGTCTTAAAGGAAGAGAAAGAGAGTTGGAAATGGTGAAGGGTTTGGGGGGTGGAAATTGCAGAGTGTAAAGGTGATGCATTGATGGTGTAACGGTCAATGGTGGAGCAAAGGAAACTGCAGAGGTCATACAGACTAGAAATGGAGGAATGTGGGAGTACTTGAATGGTTGTTAGGTTGGAGGAAAGTTAGAGATAATTAAGGTCAAGGCCATGGAGGGATTTGAGCAAAATGGAAAAAGAAAGCAAGGTATTGTGTCAGAGATTGCAGAGTTGGCAAGAATCCCATATCACCTATTTTCAGGATTGCTCACTGCATTAAGTGCCAACTAGATTGTCGAATTTCAGACCTTCCCCAGGACCAAAGACCCCAGGGGACAAAAATCTTTCCAGCAAGAGCTGTCAGCTGTGCACTGCTCTGCAGCATCACCAGGAGGGCAGTGGCTACAGCAAATGATGCAGCCAGATTAGGCCCAGCATTATCTACAGACCCAGACACAGGTATGTAGGTGACACCATGAAGTGGCTGTTGGGGCTTGTAGGACAGGATGGTCAGCAGCAAGGAACTGGACTGCCCTTAACTCCATCACAAACAGCACCTGCAAAGGAGGTGCGTACTTTCTGTACCAAGAAACATCAAGACTGGTTTGGAGAAGATCCAGGAGCTATTAACTGGTAAGTACAAGGCATTCCTACATGGAAACACCACCAGTACTCAAGGGAAAGAAAATAGATCTATAGGCAAATTAAGGCTGAGGTCCATCAAAAACCTATGACCTTATGGTGAGCGGAAAGAATGCAGCAAGTTCAGCAACTCACTTACAGCCAAGACACTGCGTGGATTCATCAGTGCAGTCAGGACCATCTAAGGCTCAAACACCCACGGACCTCCCCAATTCAGAAGTAAGAACGAATGGTGTTCAAAGACAGAGAAACAATGGGTATACATTGGAAGGAGTATTTCAAGGATGTGCTCAACCAAGGCACAGTCCTTGATGTGTATGGCCTCAAACACATCCCACAGCTTGCTACGTCCATCATTTCAGTACAACCACAAGGTGAAAGACCATCGGACAGCTGAAAACCAACAAGGCCGATGATGCAGATGGAATCGCTGCCAAAATACTAAAATATAACAGGGAAGCACTCTTGCTTACATACACCTCCTTATCTGGAAGAAGAACTTGTTGGACATCTCTAAGTCACTGTAATTGTAACCATCATCAAGACAGGAGATCTACATGATTACAGTAACTACAGAGGAGTATACCTACTGTCAGGCACGGGAAGGGCTTTTCTCAAATGTCTCCTTCCAGTGGCTCAAGAACTACTTTTGAATCATAATGATTTCACCTGTACAGAGAGCAGTAGCAACCTCTATACACAGCTCACCAGTGTCCTCCAGAGAAGGAAATCTGCTATCTTTATCTGGTCTGGTCTTCATGTGTCCCCAGACCCACAGCAATATGGTTGACTCTCAACTGCCCACTGAAATAGCTTAGTAAGCTACTCAGTTGTGTAAATTGCTACACAGTCTCAAGAAAGAAATGAAACCAGGGAGACCACCTGGCATTGACTGACACTGGAAAACACAATGGCAGAAACAGCTCTGTCGGCCCTGCAAAGTCCTTCTTACTAATATCTGGGACTAGTGCCAAAATTGGGAGAGCTGTCTCACAGACTAGTCAAGCAACAGCCTGACAAAGTCATACTCACAGAATCATACCTTACAGACAATGTCCCAGACACCATCCATGGATATGTCCTGTCCCATCAGCAGGACAGACCCAGCAGAAGTGGCAGCACAGTGGTGTATACCTGGAAGGGAGTTGCCATGGGAGTCCTCAACATAGTCTGTGGACCCCATAAAGTCTCATGGCTTCTGGTTAAACATAGGCCAGGAAATTACTGCTGATTACCATGTACTGTCCTCCCTTGGCTGATGCATTAGTGTTCCTCCACACAGAACAACACGGAGGAAGCACTAATGGTGGAAAGGTTTAAAATGTCCTCTGGGTGGGGGATTTCAATGTCCACTACCAAGAGATGTTTGGCAGCTGCACTACTGATCAAGCTGGTCTGGTCCTAAAGGACATAGTTGCTAGAGCGGATCTGTTGTGGTGGCGAGGGAACCAACAAGAGAGAAAAAAATACGACCTCATCCTTATTAATCTGCCATCTGCAGATGAATCTGAGCATGACAGTATTGGTAAGAGTGCCCACTGCACATGTCTTATGGAGACAAAGTTCTGCCTTCACACTGAGAATACCTTCTATTGTCATATGTGACACTATCATTGTACTGATTGGGACAGACTGCAAACAGACCTGGCAATTCAAGTCTGGGCATCCATGAGGCACTTTGGGTTGTCAACAGCAGAATTGTACTCCAGCAAAATCTTCAACCTCATAGACTGGTATATTTCCCACTGTAGCATTACAATCAAGCCAGGGGATCAGCCCTGGTTCAATGGAGAGCGCTGGAGGGTATGCCAGGAGGAGCACCAAGCATACCTGAAAATGAGGTGTCAATCTGGTGAAGTTACTAACCAGGATTACTTGTATGCCAAACAGCATAAGCAGCAAGTGATAGATGGAGCTAAGTGATCCCACAATCAACAGATCAGATCTAAGCTCTGCAGTCATGAATGATGGAGAACACAAACAGCTCACCAGTGGAGGTGCCTCCATAAATATTCCCATCCTCAGTGATGGAAGAGCCCAGCACATCAGTGCAAAAGATAAGGTTGAAGCATTCACTGCAATCTTCCATCAGAAGTGACGAGTGGATAATCCACCTCGGTCTTCTCCAGTGGTCCCCAGCATTATCGATACCAGTCTTCAGTCAATTCAATTCAGTCCACACGATATGAAGAAACGGTTGGAGACACTGGATACTGCAAAGGCTATGGACCAACATACTGGTAATAGTACTGAAGACTTGTGCTCCAGAACCTGCTGTTCCTCTAGCCAAGCTGTTCCAGTATAGTTACAACACTGGCATCTACCACTCTGGGCCAACCTACAGATTGTGGCCTGCAATGGTTCAAGAAGGCAACTCACCACTATCCTCTCAAGGGCAGCTAAGGACGAGCAAAAAATGCTGACCAGCCAGCAATGTCCATGTCCCATGAGTGAAATAAAACAAATGTGACCTTACAAAAGCCTTTGACTCAGTCAACTGGGAACGATTATGGAGCGTCCTCCTCCAATTTTGTTGCCAACAGAAATTCATTGCTTTCTAACGCATGCTGCACAATGGAAAGCAAGCTGTGATTCTCACCAATGGCTCTTCTTCATCTTCCTTGCTGCATCCCATCTTCATGAAGCTTCCAATAGTGTGGAGTTAATCTACAGGGCACATGGGAAACTGCTCAGCTTGCACCACCTCCACTCCAGAACCAAGAACAGACTCTGTCATCAAACCACAGCATGCAACAACACTCGTGTGCACACACTCAAAGTGTGAGCTCCAACATATCACCAGTGCATTCACAGAGGCATTTGAGAGAATGGTATTGGGAATACATTTGTATATTTAAAGGGTATCTGGGGAATACTGAGAAGGATTTAGAACATTTGGACATTCCTGGATTGAGACGGGTTACCTTGCGATTTCATGGAAACACAAAGACAACACTTTAATGTATACTATGAGTCATCTACTGCTTCCTGGAAATTAAGCAGCTTTGGAGATGCAGCTAAGCACAACTTCAAGGACATAAAAAACTGGAGCATAGGAACAGGAGTATGCCATTCAGCCCATCAAGTCTGCCCTGCCATTCAATATGATCAAGGCTGATAGAACATTTCAATGTGTTCTCCCACTCATCTCATGGTGTTTGTTGCTATAATTAGTGAAAAAATTGGATTCAAGAGGAATAAAGGCTTTCATTGATAATTGCCGAGTGACCATCTCTGGAGTTAGAATTCTGTTCTGTAGACTCAGAATAAAAAAGACACCACATAAGCTTCAGTCTCTGTCTTGAAAACCTTTTTCTTAGAATGAGTTCTGGGCACCTGGTAGAGTATCCAAAGAACAGTATTTCTGTCTAGTTGGTAAAGCCTGAACTAGTGGGCTGTGACCAATTCTCAGAAAGTTAATTGGAATGAGAATTGGACATTTGTCATCAATCTGAGGCTGTCAGCAATTTGACTTCATTGACAGGTAATCACAGGATTGTACGAACAGGAGTAGGCCATTCAGCCGTGATCCTGCTTCACCATTTAATACGATCATGGCTGATTGAATACATCCATGCCTTTTACCAACACTATCCCAGTAACCCTTTATGCCATAGATAATCGAAAATGTATCAACCTCTACTTTAAATGTACTTAAAGAGTAAGCTTCCACAGCCCACTGGAGTAATTAATGCCAAAGATTCACAATGCTTGAGTAAAAGAAAATTCTCTTAATTTTGGTCTTAAATGGCATCCCACTCATTTTTAAATTGAGCCCTGTGGTTCCAGACATTCCAATCAGGAAGACCATCTTGCCTTCATCTACTCTGTCTTTCCCTTAAAGTATTTTGTTTTAGTGGGATCATCTCTCATTCTTTGAAACTGTAGGGAATGCAGGGCACAATTTTCCCAATCTCCCTTCAAAGGACAATCCTGCTATCCTGGGAAGAGGTCTGGTGAACTTTCATTGCACTCCCTGTATGGTGGTAATATCGTTATCCTGAGAAAAGGTGATGAAAACTGCTCAGTACTCCAGATACAGTTGAACTAAACTCCAACACAACTGAAGTAAAACTTTACTCCAGTACTCAAATCCTCTCTCATTAAAGGCTTAAATTCCATTCGTCTTCCTAATAGCTTGCTGCACCTGCATGTTAGCCTTCTGTGACTTATCAGCAATGGCACCCTTTGTGACCTTTTATCATTGCCAACCTCTTACCATTTAACAGATCCTCTGTACACCTGTTTCTCTAACCAATGTGGATGACCTGACACTTTTCCACATTATATCCCATCTGCAATGTTCGTACGCAATCGCTAAGCCTGTCCAAATAGTTCTCAAAATGTTTTGCATTTTCCTCATAACCCATATTCCTGCTTAGCTTTGTATCACCTGTAAATTTGGAAATAATACATTTAGTCCCCACATCCAAGCATTTTACATATATGTATTTAGTGAACATCCGGGGCCCAAGTTGTTAATACTTGCGGTACCCCATTAGTCACAATCTGTCAAGAGGATATGGATGTGAGGCGTCATCACCAGCTTATTCTTTGTTTCAGAATCTTGGATCATGGGGGCTGAGATATTTTACTTTTACCTTTTCTTTTAAAAAGCATCATTCTGCAGCCTTTTTGCTGTGGTATGACTGTGTCACTAGGTGATTAAGGGATTATAGTTTTAATTTTGGATCATGGCTTATATATTATTCAGCAGTTGTCACGTGTCTTATGAATATGCTTGGTTTTTAAAAATTCATTAAAGAAGTATGGTGGACTTTTATTCTGGATAGTCATGTATAAAGGATGGACTTGGCCATTTTGGTAATTGAATCAACAAATTCATCTTAACAATGTGATTAGTAGAAGATTGAGGCTTGAAAATCAACTCATTCCTCCTGTCACAGTCATAACAATGGGCCTAAGGCTAAAAATTGGAAAGTAAGTCTTCTACCTGTCTGCTCCTGAGCACAACACTGCTCACACGAACTATCATGATTCACGGTGAGCCACTGACAAAGAGGAAGAATTCCCACACTTTGGGAGTCTCCTGATTACAGAAATAGACAATGAAATTCAACATTGTTTCCAGTATGCTAGTGCAACCTTTGGGCTTTTGAGGAAGAGTGTTTGATGACAAAAGCCCTCAAAAACCCAACACATAGCTCATGGTTTACAGGACGGCAGCGTTACCCATCCTCCTGCGTGCATCGGACACGTGGACAATATACAACAGACACCTCAAACTCTTTGAGAAATTTTACTAGTCACTCCTGTGCAAAATCCAGGATAGGCACTCTAATATTAGTGTCATCTCTCAGGTCAACACACCTCGTAAGAAGGCACTGCTTACTATCAGTCAGCAGCACTGGGCACACTACGTCATCTGCACATGTGACACAAGACTTCCAAACCAAGCTCTCTGCTCTGAGCTTCAACACAAGAAATAGTTGTCAGTTGAGCAGAGGAAACACTTCAAGCAGGTCCTCAAAAACTCCCTGATAAAATGCAATATC
Source organism: Rhincodon typus (assembly GCF_021869965.1). Classification (NCBI taxonomy): domain Eukaryota; kingdom Metazoa; phylum Chordata; class Chondrichthyes; order Orectolobiformes; family Rhincodontidae; genus Rhincodon; species Rhincodon typus. The sequence goes on from NC_063346.1 coordinate 58,215,941, forward strand.
CCTATTGACTTGTGGAAGCCCTCAACACAACATCACCCCAAAATGCAAAGGTACCAACTATTCCGAGTGTCTCCGACTGGCCCAGATGGAGACCAAATGCAAATAATGAAAGGTGAGTGCAAAAACCTGAGCATCACACCCACCTGCCCTTCCTGTGGCAGGGTGTGGTGCTCCAGTGTTGCTAACTGCTTAGTCCCCACAAGATACACAACATTGGAGTGGAAGAAAGTCATCTTTGATCCTGACAACGAGCTCAAAACAAAGGAGCAGAGAAATCCGGTAGATGCTCTGGTTATAGGGATTCATTCCAGCCACAGTACAGGTGGAATTTAAGTACAATTCATTAATAATTATGAAATTGAGGTGTTCTTAGTATAATAACCTGTGAAACCACCAACCATTGACATAAAAAGCCCACCTTGTTCACTTATGTGCTTTAGGGAAGAAAATCTGCTGTCCTTACCAACTCCAGAACTACACTATGCAGCTGACTCTTGACTGCCTTCTGAAATGGCCAAGCAAACCATCAGCACAAGAACAATTAGGGATGGGCAGCTAATTCTGGCCTTAACAACAATGCCCTCATCTCCTGGATGAATTTTTTGTTAGAAAGACAGCAGGATCCCCACCTACCACCCTCCCATGTGATCAAATATACCCTGCCAGCAAACTTACCAAGTGGGAGGATGTTAAATTCTGCCTTATTTTTCCCTGTAACACAGTTGCATTTTTCTAGGTGAACATCTATTGTTTCTTAATTCCTACCAAAGATATAATTTTGAAGATCTTGGCTTTTTCCACAAGCTCACATCTAGACTTGATATTATTTGTGCCTTGATTTGGCATTTTGCGCTGGGAGTGGAGGTTGTGAAAACAGGAAGAGAAGGCTAGGAATGCAAGTGAAAGGATGGACATGAAGTTTTGAAGAACACTCATACTAGACTCAAAATGTCAACCCTGTTTCTTTCTCAACTGACGCTGCCAGACTTAAATTTTCCTAGCATTTTCTTTTTATATAGTTCAGATTTCCATCATCCACAATATTTTGCTTTTATGCCAGCAGACTGGATGTCTACCTCAGCCAATTCTGACCAAAGGAGACACTGAAAACCAGTACAGCTTGACTTAAATACAAATGATTCCACAGTTAACTAATGCAAGAAACTCAATGCTCTCTGATAAGTGATCCTCAAACCACCTTGTTAGCTTAGTTTCTCAGTCACGCGACCAAAACTGTTTGAACCGCATTTTATTATAAATCTTTGACCTTTGTTCATCAGTCTGCTTGTAATACTAAAACAGTAAGCAGCTCCAGGCTTAGCTAAACACCTACATATGATCTCAGTATCTCTCGAAAGCCCAATTCTTGAAAATTAATATTTGTTTTGCCTGCAAAACAGAGCAAGTCACACATTACAACTACTATACCTTCAATGGTAAATTAATTGTATGAGAGTTCAAATGGAACTTCTGTGTATAGTCAACCGAAAGAATTCAACTGGACTTCGACTTACTGGACTTTCAAATTCATATGAATTAATTCTAGCATATTTGATTTCAAGTAATTTTTCTCCTTCCCTTTCTCGTTTCTTTCTTTCTTGGATGCATATAGACCATAAAAATAAATTATCATAAGATATAGGAGCAGAATTAGGCCGTCAGCCGATCGACTCTGCTCTGCCATTCTATCATGGCTGATATGTTTCTCAACTCCATTTTCCTGCCTTCTCTCCATAACTCTTGATCTCCACACTAATCAAGAACCTATCTTTCTCTGTCTGAAATGCACTCAACGACTTGGCGTCCAAAGCCTTTTGCAGCAATATGTTACACAGATTAACCACCCTCAGGCTGCTGAAATTCTTCCTCATCTCAGTTCTAAAGTGTTGTCCCTTCACTCTGAGGCTGTGCCCAAAGCACGTTGTCTCCTATTGGTGGAAATACCTTCTCCATGTCTACTGTATCCAGGCCTCTCGGTATTCTGCACATTTCAATGAGCTCCCTACTTCATCCTTCTAAACTCCAGTGAGTACAGACCTACAGTCCTCAACTACTCCTCATATGACAAGTCATAGAGTCATACAGTTTGAAAACAGACCCTTCGGTCTGATCAGTCCACGCCGACTGTGTTCCCAAACCGAACCTGCATTTGGCCCAAATGTCTCCAAACCTTTCCTATTCATGAACTTATTCAAATGTCTGTTAAATGTTGAAACTGTATCTGCATCCACCACTTTCTCTGGCAGTTCGCTCCACGTACAAACCACTCTCTGTGTAAAAACGTCGCTCTTCATGTCCTTTTTAAATTGTTCTCCTCTCACCTTTAAAATATGCCCCTGGCTTTTGAACTCCCCACTCTTGTCACTCACCTTATCGTTGTCCATCGTGATTTTATAAACGTTTATTAGGTCACCCCTAACCCTCTACACTCCAGTGAAAAATATTCTAGGCTTTTCAGTCTATTTTTATATCTCAAACCCTCCATTCCTGGCACCATCCTGGTAAATCTTTACTGAATCCTCTCAAGTTGAATAATATCCTTCCTATAACAGGGTGACCAGAACTGCACACAGTAGACTCCAGAAGAGGCCTCACCAACGACCTGTACAACCTCAATATAACATCCCAACTCCTATACTCAAAAGGTCTGAGCAATGAAGGCTAGCGTGCTAAAACCTTCTTAACCATCCTGTCTACCTGTGACTCAAATTTCATAGAATTATGTACTTGAATCCCTAGGTCCCTCTGCTCTACAACACGACCTAGAGTCCTACCATTAATTGCATAAATCCTGTCCTTGTTTGTATTACCAAAATGCAATAACTCACATTTATCCAAATTAAACTCCATCTACCAGTCCTCAGCGCACTGACCCAATTGATTAAGATTTCTTCCTAATCTTAGATATCTTTCTTCACTGTCCACTATACCACCAATTTTGGTGTCATCTACAAGGCCTTCATCCCCAGGATCATCTTTGTAAGCCTCCCCTGGACACCCTCCAACACCAGTTCATCCATTCTTACACGTGGGGCCCAAAATGGCTCATAATAATCCAAATGCAGTCTAACTACAATCTTATAGCAGTACATCTCTCCTCTTGTATTCTAGCCCTCTTGAAATGAATGTTAACGTTACATTTGTCTTACTAACTGTCAACTGAACCTGCATGTTAACCTTGAGAGAATCCTAAACTAGGACTTCTCAAATCCCTTTGTGCTTCAGATTTCTGAAACTTTATCCTATTTAGAAAAATAGTCTATGCCTCTATTCTTCCTAACAAAGTGCATAACCTTAGACTTTTCCACATTTTATTCCATCTGCCACTTCTTTGCCCACTTGCCTAGCCTATACAAGTCCATGTCCTTCTGTAGCTTCCCTACTTCTTCAACACTACTTGCTCTTCCACTTATCTTTGTGTCATCTGCAAACTTAGCAACAATGCTCTCAGTTCCTTCATCCATATCATTAATGCCCTGATTACACATTTATCTACACTGCAGAAACGTTAGTCAGGCCATCAGAAAATCCAGAAAACAAATAAAGAGGGAGCCTTTCTGATCACTATCAGACCCGTCTATGTGCTCGTGAAACCTTCCCTTTCTGGTTCCCCACCTGTTTCATTCTCTGCATTTGAAACATTACAGAAGAGCTGATTAATGGATTTGCTTAAAAGCCCCAGGCTTAATGCAGGAAAGCTTTGATGAGCTCTCTTATGTTTATATTAATGGACGTATCAATCTCAAACACAATAAACTCAATACCTGCTTAAAATCTTTCACAAGTACATGTCTATCGCCCAGAGCGACTAAATTTCATTATATAAAAGATGCCGCATAATAGATCTTGCCATCTCAGTCAGAATACGGGCAGTCAAAACAGAAAATCTTTTTTATGGTCTTGATTATTCAATACAGTCCCCTTCTTCAGTCTGGAGAGTAGAGAATTTTGTTGGGACCTGCATTCTCAGAGGGTGGAACCTTTAAGCACCACATCAGAATGATCGAGTTTTGGGAGCTGAGACAACGAATGTTAGACCACTCAACAATATTAAGTCGCACAGGACAATGCAGTTCAACTTGCCTCAAAGGCACAGATATGCAGTAATTATCATAAGATGTCAGGAGGACAGATCCTGTATCTTAATGTGGACCTCTGCCCCTGAAATGGCTGAACGTTAACCAGACTACCCTTGGCTTTTGCCGGTTTATGCATGGCAACTCCACATCTCTCAATGCTTCCCAGTGATCTTTAGAAGGATAAACCACTCCCAATTTTCACAACTGCAGTTATCGCATTCTGTGATTTATATGTCCAGCAGCACAAACAGACACCTGGACAGCTCTTGTGAAAGAGTAAGTGCGTAAGCTAAGTGTGAGGAGGGAAGGGTGTTAGATGTGTAGGGTGCCATGTAAGTGATACAGTGTTTAGCTGGGAGGTATGTAGTCCAGCAAGGAAAGGGGTAGTCTTTGGCTGACAGGACAGGGGACTCAGTCCGGGGTAGAACGGGATGTTGGTTTTAGTGGTAGGGGTGTTGGGTCCCCGAGGGGGTTGAGTGGGTACGAGATGAGTGTGTCAGACCTTCTCGAGGAAGGTCTGTGGGAAGTGTGGTTGGTGGCATGGGGAGAAATGTCAATCGATATTTACCTAGGAGTTAGAATGTAATTGTCCAATGTTTCCTGGTTAACTATTAACCGCAATGAAATCCTCCAATTTCCCAAATTTAAATTGATACATTTGGAGGATTCCAGGCAGGGAAAATTGCCCATTGGAATTTTCAATTTCCTGGGTAGCTCCCTCAGAGTCTGCTACATCGGGGATTGCACACAGCCCTATGTACAACTCTCATTTACACTGCAGAAACAATAATCAGGCCATCAGAACGTCTGGGTCAGTGTGGAAACATTCCATCTTCTAACCACTGACCATGTAAAGATAGATATTTTAGCTAACGTCCAAACCCGTCCCCTCCTCTAATTATTTTTTGAAGACTAAGACCTTTGCAATAATTCATGCAAGGATAGAGCTTCCCAGCAAATAACACTGTATAAGGGAAAGGTCCGCTCTTTCCTAAGAGTGCAATTATCACACAATAACTCTGTTCAGTTTTTAAGCTTTGCTGTGCGATTTTGCAGTTTTAGCTCCAACCGTCACAGATTACTCAGGAGTCCATGGTAATTGTGACAAAAGTACACAGTGTTAATGATGGCTAATTTGTACCCACAGCAACAAAGTCTTAAACAAATAAATAACTGCGCTGCCTTCAATGTGAAGTTAGTCCTGAAAATCATCTTTCGTCTTCCAAGCATTCATGTGAAAGCTCATCTGTCTGACAGGACAGGGGGTTCAGTCTGGGGTAGAAAGGTTTAGTGATGGCGGTGTTGCGTCCCTGAAGGGGTTGGGTGCGTTCTTCCACAAACGCTGTCAGGTTTGCTGAGTTTTATTATTTGAACAATGTGGTGAGGGTCAAACTGATACAATCAGTAGCCAAAGGGTGATTTATCCTTGATCACAGCAGGCCACTGAAGGCAACTCAAACTGCTAGGGATTGCCAGGCCCAACTCTCATTACAAACAAGATGATTTTACCCCCAGGGCATCTCCAAAGTGGAGAGATTGTTCAGAAGGCCAGTAAATCATTCATCTCCAAACACATGTTTGATTTTGAGATTCACAGAGATAGTAGGCTCCTGCTTGGGAGTAGTTATAATTAATGCAGGGTTCCAGACATCAAAAGGAATGCACAAAGCAAATGTTTCAAGACTGGTTCAAAAACCAGATGTCACCTGAACGCCGGGTTTGAACAAAACATCCAAGTTTAATTATTGGAAGGGCAACTGGTGAGGATCAGTATCAGAATTTAATATAACTAGCACAGGAAAGAGACTTAGATTTATATATTGCCCCTCATGACCCATATAACTTCACAGCTTTGTAGTCAATGGTATAATGTAAGAAACATAGCAGTCAAGTTACGTACAGCAAGGTTCCTAAAAAAAGTGAAATAAATTACCAATACTTTTTTGAATAATTTGTTTGAGAAATAATTATTGTGCAATTTTAGAGGAGAATTGTCCCGTCTCTTTTAAAACAATCCACCAGAGAAGGTAAAGAAGGCCTCAGTAAAATACCTCATCTGAAGTCATCTCGAACAGTATTTTCAGTATTGCACTGGACTGCAAGTTCAGATTACTGCCTCAGGACTCTCAAAGTAGAAATTGAATGCACACCTTTTGACTCACGTGAAAATTCTACCAACTGAACCACAGTTGATTCTGCAGAACACATTCTGGAAGTTATGTAAAAGTTCAGTTCTTTCATTACCTTCCCACAATCTCAAAATGCTGTGCATTTAAAGGAGAAGCCTATGAATAAAATAAATATTTTAAATGGTGAATTTTGATTAACACTGCATAGAATCTAGAGTTCAGAAACAGGCTATTTGGTCAATCTAGTTCATACCAGACATGAACCTTCTCCCACTCTAATGATCTCTTCTCATCCTGCCCCATAACATCCCCAATTTCTTCCACCCTCATGTATCCAGCAAACCATACTTTAAATATATCCAGTTCAGCTGCTTCATGTCGCAGTAGGTTTCACACACTTGCCACTATCCTTGTGAAGAAATTACTGCTAAGGTCTTCAAGTGATTATCAAGGTGACAATGATGGGAATTGGCCCAATTTCCATTTTTGAGGCACAGTGTCAAGTATCAAGAGGCTCCAGGCCCAGCATGACAGGTGCATGCAGTGTCAAGTTCTCACTACATAAACCTCACACTAGCAATGCTTGCTTTAATACTTAATTTTTCAATTCCTGTATCAGTCATTGAGAATGGCTACTATTGCCATCATATTAAATGGGATCTGTCACTTCTGATTGGTTTCTTTTCTCCTTTCCAATCTGCATTCTAACCTTTGGTATGATTTCCCTAGCCCTGTTCACGTGGGCCATAATTCTTGATCTTTTCCCCCCTTCTTATTCCCTTCCAGCTGTACCTCTTTCACACCAATGTTTCTCTCGCGCTGCAACTCAATCTTCTCTTGTCCGTGTCCAGCTCTTTGCTTCTTCCCATACAACACTGCTTTGCTCCAGTGCACCATTGGCCCCACACCTTTCTACTCTTCATTCTAGTTACACGTTTATAAGTGTTCCCCTTTCATCTTCTCCTTCCCTCCCATGCTATGCTGCATGTGACCCTTGTGTTTTGTCCTCTCTGCTCTAGACCTCTGTCCTATCTCATGCTGATGAGGTGCTTTCATTTTCCTAACCTGAATCACATAGAATCATAGAATCCCTACAGTGTGGAAACAGACCCTTCGGCCCAACAAGTCCACACCGACCCTTGGAGCATCCCACCCCCAGATCCATCCCCCTATAACCCACTTAATCTACAGACCCCTGAACACTACGGGCAATTTAGCTTAGCCAATCCACCTAACCTGCACATCTTTGGACTGTGGGAGGAAACCCACGCAGACACGGGGGGAATGTGCAAACTCCACACAGACAGTCGCCCGAGGGTGGAATTGAACCCGGGTCCCTGGCACTGTGAGGTAGCAGTGCCAACCACGAAGATTCACAGAGGTAGCAAGCTCCTGCTTGAGTATTTATAATTCATTAACACAGGCACCCATTATCACAGTAGCATCACGCCATACAAAAAAGAGCTGCAAGTAATCTAATGCTCTAATTAATCAAAATATGGTCTTGTGATCTTGAGCCATATAGACCCAAAAGTCCCAGATTTAATTCTTGGTCTGAGTTAGTTGATTTTAGCAGTAACAATAGCAACTGAACGGAGCTACTTTATCATAGAATGTAACTACCTTCAAATACTCAAAATTTCTTTATCCCCATAGGTTGATTTGGAAGTCTACGCATACACAGGAACTTCCTCCTGATAGCAGTCTTACATTTGCTTTCTCAGAATCTGAAACCATATCCCCTTGTTCTACCCTTAGGATTTTAAGAAAGAAGTATTATCCTTGTCCAGATAACATTCAAAATCAATGGCTAGGAAAATATCAGACAATCATTAGGTCTCCCTCCACAAACACATCTTTACCGGTGTACCTTGACTAGATACTTTGTATGAGCTTACACGTGCTTCTCAGTCACCATCCTTACAGGTGAAAATACTTAAGCTTTCTTTGTTCATAATGCAATTCTCTAATGCCATATTTTAATCAGGACTGTCCACTCTCAACCATCTTCAAGTTTTTATTCTCACTTGCCTTGGCAAATGTTAGTTTTTTTTTACATATATACATTGGATTTGGTTACTCTACCCTTTCTTGTCTTGCTGGATCTATCTGTTGTCTTTGACATGGTGAACTATATCCTCATTCTCCAATGCCTTCAGCCATATAAATACTGAGTCCACAAGAACAGCTCAGAGACTGAAAATTTTGTGGCGAGTGACTCACATCCTGACTACCCAAAGCTTGTCCACTATCAACATGGCACAAGTCAGAGTTGTGATAAAAATTCTCCACTTGTCCAAATGGAGACAGTTGTAAGAGAACTCAAAAAGCTCGATACCATCCAGAACAAAGCAGCCTTCTTGATCAGTAACCCATTCACCATGTCAAACATTCACTATCTCCAATGATGTACGTGAATATCATCCCATTAAGCACTGCAGAAATTCAGCTAAGGTCCTTAGAAAGCACCTTCCAAACTTGCAACCAAGGCCAGGGGCAGCAGATTCGTGGGAACATCATTAGCAGCAAGTTCCCTCCAAGCCACACTTCATGTCAGAAGCTGACCTGAAACTATATCACCGTTCCTTCACTGTCACTGGGTAAAATTGTGGAATTCCCTACCTAACAGCACTGTGGGTTTCACCACACCCAAAGGACTGCAGCGATTCAAAAAGCTAAAGCCAACATCTTCTCAAGGGCTACTGGAGATGGACAATAAATGGTGATCTGACCAGCAAAGTTCAGATCCCAGAAATGAGCATATAAAAGTTGCACATCATTATAATTTATGGTGGCAAAAAGACCTAATGGAAAGTTAATGTTTATAATGTGTGCTTACCTTATAAAATAGTCAGAGAATGATTATCTGGAAAACAGCTGATAAGCAGAAGCAGTTGGAACAATTGTCTCTGAAAACAATTCTTGTTCACCTTAGATGGACAAAACATCAACATGTTTTTCAGAGCAGAGACAGAAGTAATCGGTATGTTCATTGTCAGAAGATTTTATTTCCAAAATGGAAATTAATCCAAGTGACTGAGAGGAAACTCAACAGTGGAATAGTGTACTTTCAAATCACAGTCTGTTAATGCAATCTCTAAAGGAATGTAACCTTCAAATGGCAATCTTTGAGTTCAATCGAGCTAAGGTGCTTTTGGCATGTGTTAGTAGCAAACTTCATTAAAAGCTGCATTTAAACTGCTCTAGGAGAACTGAAAGAAAGGAAAGGAGGAGACAAGGAAAGATTTGTGTTGATACTGAATCTTTCATAACCTCAGGACATTGTGAAGTGCTTTACAGTCAATGAAATACCTTTGATGTGCAACCATTAGTACAATGCTGAAAATTGCACACAGCAAGTAGCGACATGATAAAGTGTAGATAATCTGGTTTAATGATTATAGTTGAGGTAAATGTACTGGTCAGGACAAGTGTTCTTCTCTGAAAGTAACTGGGATCTTTTACATTCACCTGAGAGGGTTGACAGATTTTGTTCTAGAGTCCCAACCTGGCAATTTGTCAGGTGATGGGTAGAAAGTGCAAGTAAAATATCACATTGAAGTCCTGCTATTAAACCCAGTAAGAACTCTGCTTCCCTGTTCCAGCCGTTCCCCGTGCTACCCCACATCCTCCCCGATTTCCTGTAAATATGTATGTACTCAATATAATGTTTTTTAAAATGCACATTTCTAGTACTGATGCCTCTATTTAATGAAAGGCAAGTTGGATATTTATAGTGCAAAAACAGAAGTGTTTTGGATAGAAATTCATTATCATTGATTCAAATTTACATTCCCCATGCATTTCTTTGCATTTCATAAAACAAAGCTCTTGTTAATATCAAACAGAGAAAACATAGACATTACAGCATAGAGGAAGACCAATCTATCTGTAATATCTATGGCTTTACGTGGAACTATCTGTGCTTATCCTAGTTTCCCACTTTTTTTTTAATACTTATCTCAGTTATTGCATCTATTTTCATTGTCATTAAACACATATATAAACATCTATTTATACTCAGCATAAAGCGTATTTTATTCTTTTACAAAGCATTTAAATAACCATGTGCACCTCTTCAAACCACTTCTTCAATTTTCCTGTGATTATTCTTAGTCTGTGTTTCTTTGATGTTGATTAGTAATTGAGTTGAAACAATTTTTTAGTCACTTTTGTAATTTTGTAACTAAATTCTCCAACTTCCTCAAAATGTTTGTTAAATTGGTGATTCAAATCTGCTAACGTGCAGACTGTCCCTGGTTACCTCACTCTTCTCCAAGTGCTAACTAATTTCATTCTGGATTCTGAATACTAAATACATACCCCTGCTGGGCTGAAGCCAACTGCATATAATTTTGTGGATATTCTTTCTTGGTGTCAACTTTAGCTCACTGGTAGTATTTTCCCCAGTTTTACTTCAATGTCTTTTCCCCAGCATTTCCGTTCTATCATTATATTACTACTTCCTCCATCTTTCCTTTCCACCACTGACTCACTATCCCATTTTTTTCCTCTCTCCTCCTCTTTCATTCATGATCTGTCAATTTGTTTGCTCCTCTGTATTAATGCTCAGTTTCTATAAATAGTCCCTTGTTCCGTATTTCTTGCAGCATCCGTCACCCAAATCATACAGCAAAGGCAACAGATGTTATTGGTCAAAACAGAGGCTGTCAAATTGCTTCCTTTGCTCAGTTCTATATTTTCATGTAGTAGTCATGATCCAATTCCATGAAGTATGAGGAGACAATAAGGACTGCAGATGCTGGAAGTCAGAGTCTGTAGATGTGAAGCTGGAAAAGTACAGCAGATCAGATAGCATCAGAGGAGCAGGAAAGTCAACATTTCGGCCCAAAACACTGACCTTCCTGCTCCGCTGATGCTGTCTGACCTGCCGTGCTTTTCCAGATTCACACTTATAGACTCCATGGGGTATGCCTTGGGAAGCATGTTCATAAGTGCAGCCAAAAAAACCCTGCGTATTAACAAATGCAGAAATTCTCATCCCTTGAAAGGCAAGGAAAAAAAAGCCACTTCCACTCAATTATAGTGACAAAACATTTTTCAGCAGAATGGTTCTTAGAATTCAAATTATACCTGCCATGTGCTGAGCTTTTATACTGTAGGTATGGTCTATAAACGTATACCATGAAGAAGGAGATTCCACATTTGGTAGCAAAAATTGGTCAGGACTATATCTCTCTCTAACTGTGTATCTATTTGCAGTTAAGCTCCTTGTCAAAACCATTCTCAGCCGGTCATTTTTCCTGCCCAAGGAATATAGCAGGCATTTTGAGAATGAAGACTTTATCATTTTATTACAAAACTTTAGTTATTGGGAATCTGAATTACAAAATACTGACTTTTCCAGAAAAGGTATGATCGCTAGACTATTAATCCACAAACCCAGCTAACGTTCTGGGTACCTGGGTTCGAATCCCACCATGGTAGATAGTGGAATTTGAATTCAATAAAAAAAAGTCTGGAATTCAGAATCTACTGATCACCTTGAAATCATTGCAGATTGTTGGAAAAACCCATCTCATTCACTAATGTCCTTCAGGGAAGGAAATCTGTCACCCTCACCTAGTGTGGCCTAAATGTGAATCCAGACACACAGCAATGTGGTTGACCCTCGACTGCCCTCTAAAATGGCCTAACAAGCCATTCAGTTGGACCAAACACTACAAAGTCTCAAAGAAATGAAACCGGATGGATCACCTGGCATCGAAACTAGGCACCGGAAAACACAACAGTAGAAATAGCCCTGTTGACCCTGCAAAGTCCTCCTCACTAACATCTGGGGGCTAGTGCCAGAACTGGGAAAGCTATCTCACAGATTAGTCAAGAAACAGCCTGACATAGTCATACTCACAGAATCATACCTTACAGACAATGTCCCGGACACCCCATTCCTGGACATAACATAGAATCACAGAATCCCTACAGTGTGGAAACAGGCCCTTCGGCCCAACAAGTCCACATCGCTTCTCAGAACATCCCACCCAGACCCATACCTCATAACCCATCTAATCTACACATCCCTGAACACTATGGGGAATTTAGCATGGCCAATCCACCTAGCTTGCACATCTTTGGACTGAGAGGGGAAACCAGAGCACCCAGAGGAAACCCACGCAGACACAGGGAGAACATGCAAACTCCACACAGACAGTCGCCTGAAGGAGGAATTGAACCCAGGCAGCAGTGCTAACCACTGAGCCACTGTGACGCCCTGTCCCAATGGCAGGACAGATCAAGCAGACGTGACAGCGCAGTGGTACACAATCGGGAGGGAGTTGCTCTGGGAGTCCTCAACGTTGATCCCATAAACTCTCATGGCTTCAGGTTAAACATGGGTAAGGAAACCTCCTGCTGATTACCGTGTATCGTCCTCGCTCGGCTGATGAATCGGTACTCCTCCATGTTCAGTAACACTTGGAGGAAGCACTGAGAATGGCAAGGGCACAAAATGTACTCTGGGTGGAGGATTTCAATGACCACCACCAAGAGAGGCTCAGCAGCAGTACTACTGATCGAGCTGGTCGGGTCCCGAAGGACATAGCTGCTAGACTGGGTCTGCAGCAGGTGGTGAGGGAACCAACAAGAAGGCAAAACATACTTGACCTCATCCTTACCAATCTGCTAGCTGCAGATGCATCTGTCTGTGACAGTATTGGTAAGAGTGACCATCGCTCAGTCCTTGTGTAGACGAAGTCCCGCCTTCACATTGAGAATAACTTCCATTGTGTTGTGCAGCACTATAACCGGGCTAAATGGGACAGACTTCGCACAGATCTAGCAAGGCAAGACTGGGCATCCATGAGGCACTGTGGGCCATCAATAGCAGCAGAGCTGTACTCCAGCACAATCTGTAACCTCATGGCCCGGCATATCCCTCACTCAACCATTACCATCAAGCCAGGGGGTCAACCCCGGTTCAGTGGAGAGGGCAGGAGGGCATGCCAGGAGCAGCACCAGGCATACCTGAGGATGAGGTGTCAACCTGGTGAAGCCACCAAACAGTACTACTTGCACGCCAAACAGCATTAGCAGCAAGTGATAGTCAGAGCTAAGTGATCCCACAACCAACGGGTCAGATCTAAGCTCTGCAGTCCTGCCACATCCAGTTGTAAATGGTGGATGACAATTAAACAATTCACTGGAGGAGGAGGTGGGTCCACAAATATCCCCATCCTCAATGATGGAAGACCCAGCACATCAGTGCAAAAGATAGGGCTGAAACTTTCACAGCAATCTTCAGCCAAAAGTGCCGAGTGAATGATCCATCTCAGCCTCCACCAATGGTCCCCAGCATTACACATAGCAGTCTTCAGCTAATTTGATTCACTCCACATGATATCAAGAAACGGTTGGAGACACTGGATACTGTAAAGCTCTGGGCCATGACAACATTCCAGCAAAAGTACTGAAGACTTGTTCTGCAGAACTTGCTGCTTCCCTAGCCAAGTTGTTCCAGTACAGTTACAACACTGGTGTCTATCCGGCAATGTGGAAAATTGTCCAAACATGTCCTGTACACAAAAAGCAGGACAAATCCAACCTGGCCAATTACCGCCCCATCAGTCTGCTCTCAATCATCAGTAAAGTGATGGAAGGTGTCATCAACAGTGCTATCAAACAGCATCTGCTCAGAAATAACCCACTCAGTGACAGCCAATTTGGGTTCTGCCAGGGCCACTCAGCTCCTGATCTCGTTACAGCCTTGGTTCAAACATGGACAAAAGAGCTGAATTCCAGAGGTGAGGTGAGAGAGACAGCCCTTGACGTCAAGGCTGCATTCAACTGAGTGTGGCATCAAGGAGCCCTAGCAATACTGATATCGATGGGTATCAGAGGGCAAACTCTCCAGTGGTTAGAGTCATACCTGAGACATAGGAAGATGTTTGTGGTTATTCGAGGTCAATCATCTCAGCTGCAGGACGCCTCTGCAGGAGTTCCTCAGGGTGGTGTCCCAACCATCTTCAGCTGCTTCATCAATGACCTTCCCTCCATCATAAGATCAAAAGTGGGGATGTTTGCTGATGATTGCACGATGTTCAGCACCATTCGCAACTCCTCAGATACTGAAGCAGTCCGTGTGCAAATGCAACAAGATCTGAACAATATCCAGGCTTGGGCTGACATGTGACAAGTGACATTCACGCCTCACAAATGCCAGGCTATGACCATCACCAATAAGAGACAATCTAACCACCATCCCTTGACATTCAATGGTGTTACCATCACTGAATCCCCCACTATCAACATACTGGGGGTTATCATTGACCAGAAACTCACTGGACTCACCACATAAACACAGTGGCTACAAAAGCAGGTCAGAGACCAGGAATACTGTGGCGAGTAACTCACCTCCTGAATCCCCAAAGCTGTCCACCATCTACAAGGCACAAGGCAGGAGTGTAATAGAATACTCCCCACTTGCCTGGAGGGGTGTAGCTCCATCAACACTCAGGAAGCTTGACACCATCCAGGACAAAGCAGCCGCTTGATTGGCACTACATCCACAAGCAGCTACTCCCTCCACCACCGATGCTCAGTAGCAGCAGTGTGTACAATCTACAAGATGCACTGCAGAAATTCACCAAAGATCCTCAGAGAGCACTTTCCAAAACCACGATCACTTCCATCTAGAAGGACAAGGGCATATGGGACCACCACCTGCCAGTTCCCCTCCAAGACACTCACCATCCTGACTCGGAAATATATTGCCGTTCCTTCACTGTTGCTGGGTCAAAATCCTGGAATTCCCTCCCTAATGGCATTGTGGGCCAAAGGTGGACTGCAGCGGTTCAAGAAGGCAGGTCACCACCACCTTCTCAAGGGCAACTAGGGACGGGCACGAAATGCTGGCCAGCCAGCCAGCAATGCCCACATCCCACAAATGACCAGAAAAACAATGAAGTTTTTTGATAATATTAAAAATTATGGGAGTGGGAGTTAGAGGGTAAAACGTTAAACAGGATAGAGATAACTTTTTAACAAAACACACTTCAGTCATTATTGCTTTTGCTTGGTGTTCAAGAACATAAATGTGAGGAGTGAACAGTGGGGTTGGGCAGTAGTGAGTAACTTAGGATCGTCAAGCCTTCCCAACTGGCTAGAAGCTTCACAGAATTGAAACCATTTACTGTGCATTTTTGCTAAACGCTTTCAAAGAATTTTGAAAACCCAAAGGTAACTGCAGGTGTACGATTTTGAAATTGCTCAAAACCAGAAGAACAAAAAGTTTGCTCTGCAGAGCTTTGGAAATGTTAAGAACAGGGAGTGCAAATAATTCATCTTAACAGTTTCAGGGATGAATAATACATCAAAGTACTCACATCAAATGACACAACATTAGAATGAATAGAAATAGGATCTGTTCTCAACGATTTCAAATTTTCTTTTCAGAATGCAATTTCTAAACACTTTGGAAAACAACAGAACTTTAGAAAGAGCCAGATTTCTGGTTCGTAAGTCTTCAAATACATAACATTGTAGGCTGACAGAACAAGTTCTAGCTTGCTAATACTTTTCATTGTTTACACCTTAGAATTAAAAACTACAAAAAAAATCCCCAAATTCTTGTAGCATTTAAAGGCCTCTGAACCCATCATCTATGATCAAAGGCACAATTGGTAGGGATATTGCATAGAAAGGAATGACAAATTACTCACATCAATTGAGTCCTAAATACCAGCTAGTTCTGCAACAGCACACAATTCCATTTGTACCAGGATCAAAGCCTTCTCGACTTGATTCATTTGCCAATTAATCAACTTTGCCTAATTCTTACAAACAAACTGACCCTTATCCTCCATTCTAAACCTTCGCAAGGATGATAGCTTCCAATTAAATCTCTAATAATTTAATGCAAGAAGAAAGCGTATGAAATGAAAGTGAATGGCTTTCCAAACTGTTAGTCACAATTTACTGCATCAAAACCGTGGTTAATTGCTTGAACTTCCCACACCAAGTGATAGAGGTAGCTGCATTTTGCAAAGAGAGCAGATTTCCCATTAGAACTGATTTAATATAAGTAATGTACCATCTGCAAATGGGCTTGATATGCAAGGCACAAAACTGGAAGTCTAACCAGTCATTCTTCAAAACGTAGCCAGGCAGATGAGTCTTAATGTAGCTACTAAGTATATATAAACACACCACAAATTAAATGCCTATCAGTCCCATTACCTTCTAAATGTTAAACAGAACAACTGTGGGAAAATATTCCAGTACACCATGTAGCATCCCTGGCACTGGCAGGGTATAGGTGAAAGTAATACAGCAACAACATACAGTTATATATTGTTTTTAACAGATTAAAATATTCATAAGTGCTTCAGCCTAGTGATATCAGACATTTGTCACATGAGGAGTTAATAGGATTGGTGACCAAAAACCTGGAACAGGTAGTTTTAAGGAGCATGTTTATGGAGGATTGAGGTAGACAGATAGGCTTAGAGAAGGAACTACAGAGCCCGAGTTGAAGGCATAACCACAACAGTGGGACAGAGGAAATTAAGTTTACACAAGAGGTCAGAATCAGAGGAGCACTGGGATCTTGGAGGGCTGCAGGGCACAACAGAGATTGGGAGAATTGAAGCAATGGAGGAATCAGAACACAAGGGTGAGAATTTTAAATTCATGGCATCATCAGATTGGGAGCCAATGCCCAAGCCATTGAGCACAGAGGTAAATAACTTTCTCCAATTAATAGAGATAGGTCTCAAGAATTATATTTTAACTGTCAGCAAGTACAACTTGAGGAATATAATGACCAATTTCAGTCAGAATTGTGCAGATTAATATTCCAAAATTCAGTTGCAGTTGTGTGGAGATTCCCAAGCCATAAAACATTGAATTACTCCCATTTCAAAACAACATGGGGTATCTAATACAAAAACAGAAATTGCTGGAGAAACTCAGCAGCCTGGCAGCATCCGTGGAGAGAAAGCAGAGTCAATGTTTCAAGTCCTGTGACCCTTCTTCAGAGTTTTGAATGGCAATATCACAAAGTTGGAACAATATTAAATACAGCCCATCTCTTCTGATCGTAGTTCAGTTCTAGCCTATAGAAAGTCTTCAAAAAAGGCTCACATTGAGAATTTCCTGTTATCAACAAAGTTCTTCTCTTAGCAGAAGTCAAACAAACAGCAGGAAACAATTAATATTTTTATCTTATGTTTTTTGGCTAAGTGTAAATTTCACCAAACTACGTGATGGGATTCTCTCTGTGAGTCCCATTGAGTTTTCTTGTGATATTGTCCCAAACTTGCCTCATTAAATATCTACCCTTATCTGATCTTATCCGATGTTAGCTCAATTCTACTAGCTGTATCAGGTAGAACTCGCTGCTGGGATATCGCAGAGTGAACTGACATTCCTGAGCCGGCACCACCTTTAAAAGGCCATTGTGTCCACAGACGAGCACTGTTAGTGCACAGCTGATTTGCATGGTTTGTGATATTTGCCCTGGACATGGTGGATAAGGAAAATTGGTGCCTTGCTTTCCAATCAGGCACCTGGAGGTCCTGGTGAACAGGGTGGTGCAAAGGAAGGGCAACCTCTTCCCACTGGAGTGACAGTGGAGGCCACAACCCTGACGGCCTGGTCCTAGTGACCAGTGTGGTCTCAGCTGACTGCAGAAATGTCCAGCACCGTAGGAACAAGATCAATGATTTTCCTTCAAGGTAAGTGCCACCATCTTCTCTCTGCTATCTCAAATTCACCTTACATCTGCTGCGGCATCCACATTCCAAGGCTCAAACTCTAGCACTCTCACTACTGCCTTCAACATTTTCCTTCACTCGCTCTCTACCATGCCAAAGCCCCCAACAAGTTTGTAAGTGTGACTGAAACAATAAACTAAAGATCTTAATGCAGGCTCAGTAAAGTTTAACATACTGTACCACTAAAGGGAAGAAAAATTGAGGGTATCCTCCTTCACGGTGTTGAATGATGCATGGGAGAAACTAAATGAGAGATTCTGGGAGAAACTGGAAGAGGTCCAAGAGTATTGGTGGAGTAAATATTGATAAGGGCCAGACAGTGCAAAGCAGCAATTAACAAAGTAAACACAATGTTGAACTACAAGGTCAAAATCAGCAGTATTCAATCTGCCTCAACGCACTGTTTATCAAACATGACCCTAAGCTACTGGTGGCCTGCCATTTCAATTCTCCACCATGCTGATATTTCTGTCCCTGTCAGGAAAGATTAGAATACCCTGCACTTATTACCCTTAAAAGGTGAATGTGCAGTATCTTACTGAAGGAAGGAACAAAAAAGTGATTAACTTAACCACAGAACAAGGTGAGACCAATACAAACCAGTAAATAACAATCTACGACTGTTGAGAATCATCTCTTAAGGGAGGCAATGACTTGGAACGACAGGCCAATGAAAGCAAACAAGTCTGGACTCCTATGAAATAAATGGACAGACGGAGCAGTTGTCATCCATTACCATGGACTGAGGAATTAGTTGAATCACATAGACTTTCTCATTCATACATGCTTTCGGTCACTGAGATAGGGTGTTATTTCAGCTTCTTTGTAGGCTCATTGGTAGGACTGGATTAAGAATTCTAGGGGATCTGGGCACCATTGAAACATAATATAATTTGCATGTTCATGGGGACAGTTGGACAGAAGCCCCATTGTTTTGTACAGTTGTCTGCCCCTGCTAGATGGGCACCCTGGTAACATATTTCTAAAGACGAGTAAATTCATAGTTTAGCTGCTGGTCTGGAAATTGCTTACTCCCAACTTCAAAATGACTACTGCAAGTGAGTTTCTTCAAGATTGTGCTTTATTCTTGTCGTCACTGAAATAACTCCACCAAGACTGGCATCCCATCACCAATCAACCTTTATTTACAACAGCACTGCCTTTCACTGAGTCAGGCATTCATAGACCCAACATCCCTGACATTCATCCATTTATATTAGCCAGGTCTCCCTGCTTGGACCAGATTAACAACCTCTATCAGGAAACTCATATTCCATGAGGTCCAGCTGGCTGACCTCATTTCAATCACTAAAGTATCCCAACAAGGCTTAATACCTTTAACTGAGGAAGAGAAACCAAAAATATATGTATCAAATGGAGCATCAGTTACATACATTGAACATCACAGCCTGTTACCGATGCAAAACAATCTTTAAATTCTGGACAATCCTGAGCTTCAAACTGAAACTGACAATCACATTTCAGTTTGCAAATTTGCCTGTTAAATAAATATTAAACTCTCTTTAAACTCTAAGTGGCATTAGCCTGTTTTTAAGTATTTAGTGGAGACAACAGAACCGTTTAAGCACAAATGTTGTTAAGCAGTAGAATAATATATGCCAATATGTTATGAAATATACCATCCAATTCAGTGTAGTAGCACAGGAAGTCTGCACATAAACAGTGCAGCAAACAAAGTGGCGCTGAAAATACTAGATACATTGGTACTCATCTTCCAAAATTCTATATACTCTAGAGCCATTTCTACAGATTGGAGAGTGGCAAATGCAACTCCAATATTTAAGAAAGGAGGGAAAGGAAAAAAGAGAATTATAAACAAGTTGGCTGGATATCAGTAGTGGGAAAAATGCTAGAGTCTGTTATAAAGTTTGTGATAACAGAACACTTGGAAAGCATTAACCGGATTAGATACAATTAGCATGAGTTTATGAAAGGGAAATCACAATTAATCCTCTGGAATTTTCTGAGGATGCAAGTAGTAGAATAAATAAGGGAGAATCAATCGATACAGTATATTTGGATTTCAAAAAGGCTTTGACCAAGGTCCCACATAACAGGGTAGTGGGCAAACTTAAATAAAACACATGGGATTAGGGAATTGGCTGACAGACTAGAACACAGTGTGGCAATAAATGGGTATTTTTCAGGGTGGCATATGATGACTTGATGTACTGCAAGCATCAGTGCTTGGGCGCCAGCTATTCATGATACATATAAATGACTTGGATGAAGGAACCAAATGCAACATTTCTGAGACAACAAGGTGCAGAGCTGGATGAACACAGCAGGCCAAGCAGCGTCATAGGAGCAGAAAGGCTGACGTTTCGGGCCTAGACCCTTCATCAGAAATGGGGAGGGGAAGGGGGTTCTGAAATAAATAGGGAGAGAGGGGGAGGTGGATAGAAGATAGATAGAGGAGAAGATAGGTGGAGAGGAAACAGACAGGTCGAAGAGGCGGGGATGGAGCCAGTAAAAGTGAGTGTAGTTGGGGAGGTAGGGAGGAGATAGATCAGTCCAGGGAGGACGGACAGGTCAAGGGGGCGGGATGAGGTTAGTAGGTAGGCGATGGGGGTGCGGCTTGAGGTGGGAGGAGGGGATAGGTGGGAGGAAGAACAGGTTAGGGAGGCAGGGACGAGCTGGACTGGTTTTGGGATGCGGTAGTGGGAGGGGAGATTTTGAAGCTTGTGAAATCCACAT
This sequence comes from Rhincodon typus, assembly GCF_021869965.1. Lineage (NCBI taxonomy): Eukaryota > Metazoa > Chordata > Chondrichthyes > Orectolobiformes > Rhincodontidae > Rhincodon > Rhincodon typus. The sequence continues at coordinate 58,236,599 of NC_063346.1, forward strand.
TGATACCATTGGGCTGCAGGGTTCCCAAGCGGAATATGAG